>NC_038049.1:11283826-11583826 GCF_002211085.1 Panicum hallii
AGTTTTATACCAAGTCTATTTCTCTTAGATTTTTAACTTCATATTTGCACTTTGTTTTGCTATAGTCAATTTAATTTGACATTTACAAGTATTTTCACACAGTTCACACAGGAACTTATAAATTCAAAATTTACAAATATACCCTATGCTTTATACAACTCATACAACTCACTAAAAACTAGTGTCTAGATTCTAATTACATGAATTTACAGCCTCCCCCCTTAAAAAGAATCTCGTCCCGAGATTCCGAAGTTGAACAGAACGGATGATTAGATTTGGGGATTGGCTTGAAGGAAGTCTGGTAATTCCGTTGAAGATAAGATCAGTTTCCCAAGTCGCTTCTTCTTCGGTGTGATGATCCCATAAGATCTTGTACATCTTAACTGCCCTTCTTCTGGTGAATCTCTCCTTAGTATCCAGGATTCGAGAGGTTGTTCGATGTACGATAAGTCGGTTCAATCTCAATGGCACATGTCTCAACGATTCCGTAGGTATTTGACACACTTCTTGAGTTGAAAACATGGAAACATTGTGAATAGCAGCCAATTGAGACGGAAGACGAAGTTGTAAGCCACTGGGCCACAATCACTGGAGAACTTCAAAGGGTCCGACATATCGAGGTGCTAATTTCCCCTCATGCCAAAGCGTTGGACGCTTGGTAGGAGATACTCGGAGATAGACAAAATCTCCTATCTGGAATTGCAGAGGTTTCCTCCTCTTATCTGCATAACTCTTCTGTCTGGACTGAGCGTTTTAAGATAGACTAATAACCTTAACCTTATCTTCGGCTTCAATGACTAGGTCTGGTCCGAAGATTTTGCGTTCACCAGTCTCTGACCAACTCAAAGGAGTTCGACATCTGCGACCATATAACGCTTCGAAAGGAGCCATTTGAAGACTAGCTTGATAACTGTGTTGTAGGAAATCAGCTAGAGCAAGGCATTGTCCCAACTTGTACATATGAATAATACAGGCTCGGAGCATGTCTTCAAGTATTGGTTAACTCGCTCAGTTGCCCATCAGTCTGCGGGTGATATGCAGAGCTTCTCATCAATTTGGTCCCTAGAGCTGATGTAACTGCTCCCAGAACCGTGCGATAAATTGGGCCCACGATCAGATATGATATTTTCGGAACCCCATGTAATCGAACGATTGTTCCAGATAGACTCGGCATACTTCTTAGCAGAGTAAGTGTATGCACCGGAAGAAAATGAGTTGTTTTTGTGAGTCTATCGATGATTACCCATATGGAGTCATGTTTTGAGACGTATTGGGAAGACCAACAATGAAATCCATGCTAATGTCTTCCCATTTCCATGACGGTACGGGCAAGGGCTGAAGTGTACCAAAGCCTTGAATGACTAGCTTGACTCTCTGGCACGTATCACACTCGGATACATATTTGGCAATTTCTCTTTTCATTCTGGTCCACCAAAGATGTTGCCGAAGATCGTGATACATTTTGGTGCTACCAGGATGAATAGAGAATTTGGACAAATGTGCTTCGTCGAGGATTCGTTTACGAAGTTGATGATCCTTAGGCACAACAAGTCGATTGTTGAACCATAGAACTCCGTGACGATCAGTGTGAAAACACCGATACTTAACTTCTCCCTGGATAGCTTGGATTTAATGATCTTGACACCCTCATCATGTAGCTGCGACATGACGATTTCGTCTCGCAAAGTAGACTCAACGGAGATCAAGTTTAAACTACCTTGGGGAATAATCTCAAGATTGAGGCTCCGCATTTGATGGCAAAGAGTGTCATTAAAGTGGATATGGTTAAACAGTGACAATGTGACTTGCGGCTAAGTGCATCCGCAACCACATTAGCTTTGCCTGGATGATAGTGTACCTCAAGGTCATAATCTTTGATCAACTCTAACCAACGCCTTGCCTCATATTTAGATCAGCTTGAGTGAAAATATATTTGAGGCTCTTATGGTCAGTGTAAATGTTACACTTAGCACCCATAAGATGATGTCTCCAGATCTTGAGAGCATGAATAACCGCTGCCATTCAAGATCATGTGTTGGATAATTTTGTTCATGAGTCCGGAGTGCTCGGGATGCATAAGCAATAACCCGGTTGTTTTGCATAAGAACACAACCAAGGCCAATTCCGGAAGCGTCGCAATAGACATCAAAAGGCTGAGTACTATCCGGCTGAGCTAGTACTGGAGCAGTCGTCAGAAGTTTTCTCAAGGCATGAAATGCTTCTTCACACTTATCATCCCAACGGAACTTAACTTCTTTCTGAGTAGCTCAGTCATAGGTTTAGCTATCTTGGAGAATCTGGAATGAATCGGCGATAATATCCGGCCAATCCAAGGAAACTTCGTATTTGATGGACTGAAGTGGGAGGGTTCCAGTCCATAACTTCTTGAACTTTGGTTGGATCAACCGATATGCCTTGACTGGAAATAGTATGTCCCAAAAATTTCACACTATCCAGCCAGAATTCACATTTGAAAATTTGGCATAAAGGCGATGATCACGTAGTCGTTGAAGAACGACACGTAAATGATTAGCATGGTCTTCTTTGGTTCTGGAGTATATCAGAATATCGTCGATGAAGACCACGACGAATTTATCGAGTTCCGGCATAAATACGGAATTCATGAGATACATAAATATGCCGGTGCATTTGTAAGTCCAAATGACATAACCAGATATTCATAAAGTCCATATCTGGTTGAGAAGGCCGTTTTTGGAATGTCACTAGGCCTGATTTTAATCTGATGATAACCAGAGCGTAAATCAATCTTAGAAAAGACCCTTGCTCCAGCTAGTTGATCGAACAAGATATCAATGCGGGGAAGAGGATACTTATTTTTAATAGTAACCGCATTGAGTGGACGGTAGTCGACACATAGTCTCAGGCTATCGTCTTTCTTCTTAACAAAAAGAGCAGAACAACCCCAAGGTGAAGCACTGGGCGTATATAACCTTATCAAGAAGATCTTGGAGCTGGATTTTCAATTCTGCCAACTCATTAGGAGGCATGCGATACGGCCTTTTTGAAATTGGAGCAGTGCCAGGTTGAAGTTCAATGATGAACTCAATGTCTCGATCTGGTGGCATTCCAGGCAGATCGTCGGGAAAGACATCGGGAAATTCACATACTATCGGAATATCCTTGACTTTAATATCTGTGATAGCATATGTGCAGGGGTGCAGATATTCTGGCTGGGGCAGATAAAGAGTGGTAATCCCATAGTATGGTGAATTGATTTCAACCACTCGGGAACAGATATCTAACCGGACTTGATGTTTAGTCATCCAGTCTGTCCCAAGTATAATATCGATACCCTCTAAACTTAGTAAAACCAAATCAGTTTTGATTTCTATGCTTCCTAACTGAATTGGTATACTTTTAACCATTTGGTTGGAAGTGATTTTCCCTCCAGGGGTAGAGATCATATATGACCCCTGGATAGGACAAGATCAAGTCCTAGTCGGGTACCACAGTTGTTACTAATGAAACTATGTGTTGCTCCAGAATCAAATAATGTAACAACTGGTTGATGGTAAATAGAAAATGTACCCGACATGACGGGAGCTCCATCTGGAAGTTCTGCCAGAGTGGTGAAGTTAATTCGCCCTTGTCGAACTTGCATCACCGGCTTTTACCCTTGTTCTGGTTACTCTGAGTAGAGCTTTGTCCGGGATTAGGTTTCTTGGGCCGCGGACAATCTCGGATGAAATGATCCGCACTTCCGCAATTAAAGCAGCGATAATTACTGCCTCTCGGTGGCACTTGTTGAACATTTGGCCGTGGGCCAGATTGTTGTGCTTGTTGCGGGGGCACAGGAGGTCTGAACCTTCCTTGCTGCTGAGGCGGCCTAAAAACCAATCTTCCCGTTGGAGCATTGCGCTGTGGTGCCCTGGGCGGCGTATTGGAAACAACCCGATACCTCGGTGGTTGAGTACTCGAGGATCCACCAGAGTTCTTCCGCTTCTTCTCCGCAGAATGCGCCACAATGCAGTCTTCTTGAGTTAAGGCCATGTTAACCAACTCACTGAAAGTATTTGCCTTAACAAGGTTCAGGCGTTCCTTGAGCTTGGTGTTCAGGCCCCGACGGAAGCGGTCTTGTTTCTTGGTATCATTATCTGCATGATACCCTGCATACTGGCACAAATGATTGAAATTCTGTGCGTACTGCAGAACTGTATTGGCACCTTGAGTAAGAGCCAGGAACTCATTAAGTTTTCGTTCCAACAGTCCTGCGGGAATATAATGCGCTCGAAAGGCGACCCGGAATTCATCCCATGTGATGACATGCCCTGCAGGTTGCATGGCATAGAAATTGTCCCACCAGATTCTAGCAGCACCACGAAGTTGTTGAGCAGCAAAAGAAGCCTTGCTAGAATCCGCACAAGGTATGGTCAGGAGAGTGAACTTTGATTCAATGATGTGGAGCCAGGCATCGGCATCCAATGGTTCCTCGGCCTTACTGAAGAAAGGCGGCTGAGTACTGAGGAAATCTTGGTAGCTAGCCACAGGAGGATTACGATCATCCCGGCCTCCTCGGAATTGTTGCTGCTGATTCAGTTGGGCTTGAACCAACATATTAAGTAATTCCGTTTGCCGAGCCATGACTTCGGCAAGGTTAGGAGGAGGTGGTGGTGGTTGCTGAGAACCACTGGCGTGATCAGCCCTGAAACCCTCCGGGGTTCCTCTTGTAGCTCCAACCATCTGAAATAAAGGAGATGTCCATTATTAACCATATATCCTTACTCCCAATTTCAGAAGACATAACAAAGCACATACTCCATTCAATCATCTCATTTCAGAATCATAAAGATAATGAACAGGATGATAAAACAGGAAACTTATATTACAATACGGGTCCCGATTGTTCTTCACATCATCCATCCGAAAGACCTCTACGCGGCCATGAATGTTACAACAAATGGCAAGAGGTTCGCCTACTTAACTATTACATTTCCTTAAATTACATTTCGAAAGTCGACGATTTACTAAAAATCGTCGAAATTTCCTACAGAAGACTGACTGCCAGAAAGAGAGTGATGGGGACTAAGAACAGGATCCTCGTGCTCAGAGTCAAGCTCAGAAACACCCTCAATTTCTTCTGGGTCTTCCTCTTCTTCTTCTTCAGGTACTATGGGTATAGCGTGAAGTATCGGTTGCTGCTGCAATTCCTCAATGTGAGCCTGAGCATCATCAGCTGCAAGTATCAGATCATGAATTTGTGTCTGTAGGAATTCTATAACAGTGTCACGCTGAGTGATAATATGATCACTCTCATTGATCTGATCTTCTCGATGAAGGATTGTCTCATCCCTTGTGGCGATGATTTCATCCTTTTGAGTCACCAAGGCTTGTAATTCTTCTATTTGGGTTACCTGATGATCAGCATTCCGATAGTGGCTTTGAGCCACACCGGTTATCTGACTCACACCATGACGCAGTAGCATCTGGTAATGATATTGCACATCCATAAACCTGGTAACGATACGGACGGTTTCTTCAGCCAGATCTCCTAGCAAATGACCATGATGGTCTGTCCGAAAATCCCAATCCGAATTACCCGGGTCTATGGTAGGAAATAACCCAATAGGATATGCGGCAACTTCAATTGGATGTTGCTTGCAGAAAAGTTTGATAGCTTCTAGAGCAGCAGTTTCAAGAGTATCCACTAGACGATATCCAACCACTTCCACTTCTATGGGAGGCCATAAGGAGCGGAAAGGGTGTTGAGGAATTATCATCTTAACCCTGCAGCGAGAAATTCCTTCTTCAAGATACTCTACCCCATCATACAGAGGAGGCTCTGTATAATGAAACATACTCAAGGATTCCCACAAAAGACGAGGAAACCCTTCCCAATGTAAACCATTGGTGTGAAAGTGCCCTTCCTGATCCCAAAAGGTAGTGGAAGGAGCAGCCATCTGCGACAACATTGCAAATGGTAAGATATTTTTACCTTGTTGAGAATTGATAAGGTAAAACGGATTAAAATAGCTGATTCTGATAACCGCAAAGGCTGGAAATCAAATGGATATCTAAGAAACTTAGCTAAAGATTCCTATTTATCCAAACTATAAAATACCAATATGTTGCTTATTTCTTAAGAAGCATCAATTTAATCATTCAATTTAGTTGATTAAAGGATTTATGCATGCACGTACTAAGCGATCTCACCACTGAAAATAACTGCCAAGTAATCCTGGTCTTACGTGGTTAGTTACGGTGGCATAACATAAATACGTCTCTCACTATTAACTAGTCGATAAACCCTATCCGTCCTAGTTTCGGAATCGTGGTTAGTGTACCTGCAGAAACCACAATGCATATATATATCCAATGAACCTTTCATGCCAGCATGTCATGAAAGCGTCCCCATTCATTACTGTTCACTATAGAAACAGCATCTGTACAATTACCGCCGTACAGACAACGTTAGCATACGTTATTGAATAACGTATTCACGGGGGTACCGCAAAATGCGGGGGTATGAACAGCGATCGCCATACCCTGCGCCGAACCATATACTCCCAATGTAATCAATCGAAATTGATACATTGGCAGCATCTCAAGTAGGCCACTGCTTGAGAAACAGCGTTCGGTTCGCATCACCGACAGGAAGGCCAAGCTCCCTCAGTTGGCTGAGGATCCTTACCTTCTTACCTCACGATCGAAGATGTTGATACAGAAAGTAAAGTTGAATTGTGCATGAAATTAAGTTTCAACTGAAAAGTAATGCTGGGAGTTAGTCATATATATATATATTACAGCCACCTCTAATTCCCATATTAGCATTACCCTAGGGCTTACGTACTATACATAATCCTTAACGAACCATCGTTGTTTTGCAAATACTTGATTAATCGATTTTTACACTAAAAATTACTTTTTAGGGCTAATTATATCTCCAGGGTACACTTGTTAGCTCTGATACCAGCTGTGGCAGAACCAACCTGAATTATACCGGCTCAAGTACGCGAGTCCATTCCAGAGGGCTCCGACGTACTTCAAACGGTATAATCCCTTGGCCTGTCGGGTAACGTCCCGATGAAACCACCGTACGCAGGATCCAACAAGGTACCTCACACGAAGGTGAGTCCAGAGATATAGTGCCAAAATAATTTACACCACCGGCAGATATATTACAAAAATGTACAAAGCATCATTAGCTCCCACGGAGGAGAGATTATTACAAGACAAGTTTAAGTTTTTAGACAAAGCAGCGGAGTTTAAACAGCGTAGTCATAATACACGTCGTCATCATAGATATTATGCTAGCCCTGGCATAATATCACTCGGCGGAATCTGCGTTGGCCGGGGACGGATCCCATTCCACGGACCAACCATCAGGCAAGGGATAGGGCCACGGTGTAATGAACGCTGGCTCATCAGAAGGATTACCTGAAGTAAAATTAACAACAGCAAGGCTGAGTATACTAATACTCAGCAAGACTTACCCGGAATTGGGTATACCTTAGCCCATAACTAGACTCATGATGGCTTTTAGCTTTGGTTAGGGTTTTCAGCTGAAAAGCAACAAAGAGTAGATCCTTAATTTCAACTTTTAGCTTTCAGATTCTAGTGGATTAACCATTCTAGGTAAGCACCTATAACTATTCAGACATGGTAGAATCTTTATTCAAACATCATCTTTGATAGTCACATAATTGCTCTTGTTACTCTATGTGGTAAAGGGATAAAGCAGTCTCATACATCGTGAGAGGCGGACGATTCCTGAATCGAGATTCAACCTTGCAAGGATAACCTAACACACACGCTTGGAACACCACAGGGTAATTCCGAAGCAACCGTTTGCCTTTCATTCCGACTCGTGGATCAGATCCACCACAAGCGACTGCAGGTCATACGCACATCAAACGTGCAGGACGTACGTCTGTAGCGCGACTACAATCCCCGTACTCCTGGTTGCCCAGCAACACGTATGCCTACACGTCGAATCGAGTAACAGGAAAAACCAAAATACGAGTGGTGGGGGGTATGTCCACTCCTCGGGCCGATCGGTTACTAGGCTTACCGCTTACCATATTTCACGGCATGTGGCTAGTACTTTCAAACACTTAACCACCGCTACCACACACTGCGACCTTATCAAATTATTCAAAACAGACGGGGTATCATCTTGACCATGATACCTCATGAAATTCCCGTCCGTCATCCTTATCGTGATAACAGGAATGTAAACATTACAATTCCTATATCGCGCGAGTGACAGGAAATCACTCGACTTCTACCGGTCCTATAAGCAGAGCAGCTATTCGGACTCAAGTTCTAGTGTTCAATACATTGGTACCTGGATAATGCAACTAAGTTTCCAAACAACTCCTAAGAACTTAATGCATAACAATATAAGTATAAATAGTATAAGTTGCAGTGTAATAAAATAGGGTTATGTCCGGGGCTTGCCTTCGCTGGTGGGGCTGGGGTCAGTTAAGTTAATATCTCCCGAACTTTGGTTCGGGGCTTCAGAGAAATCCGCTACAATATTTCCGGGGTCTTCAGAATAACCTTCTCCTTGTTCCGGAATCAGCTGATAATCCCCGTCTGCGAGTGTGGCTGAGTCTACATGATATGCAAGATGAAGTTTAACGGATGCATACATTTATATTTCATTTCGCGATATAGTTGCAATCCAATTCAAAGGACATTATATCTCGATAAATAACTTAATTACCCTGTACTGGGCAGTCATTTATCGAGTACTAATTAAACTAACTAGTCTCGTTAGGCGACAGGGGGTGGGTTACCCTAATCATTCAATTAACTACAAGAGGTAGGGTATCTAATTACTATAAGTAACACTACACACACTTAGCAATTCTTATTTATTAGTTAAACATTGTATTTAACTTTAGGTTATTACTTAATTATGGTTAAACTTGAATTAATTTTAGGCAAATTATAATTTAGTAAAAATTAAATTAATACTTATGAAATTTACCCTAAGTGGTTTAATAACATCACTCTAGATATTTTATACAATAAATAACAATTTACTTAATTTTAAACATGATCAAGATTTGAAATTTCAAGGTGTAATTACAACTAGAGTTTCATACTATAATGAGGGTTTAAAACTTATATCATCGTAAACTACTCAAGCCTAACATTCCAGAAAAGTTTCATAAACTTTCATGCATTCAAATTATTGTTTATGACTTATCTTGAAATCCTAGTTTGAAATTTACAACTCAAGTTATGTTAGGTTTCTGTTTCTCAAATTTTTATCCTATATCACATTCATAAAGACTAAACTATAGTAAAAATTTCATCCCTAAATATGCATAGATACTTCTGAAATTAAATTGCCAAGCTTTTGTTAACTTATAACAAAAGTAACCAAATACTCTAGCTAGAGGGTTGATCTAGACTTCAAAAATTTATACAAGCCTTCTCAATTTAGGTACAATATATGCTCCAAAAAGTAACAGCAGTAAAGCTATGAATCATAAGATTTGATTAAAACATCCTTTTACTTGTATTTAGAATACAGAACAAACTAAGCACTTTCACAGCATGGTTATGAAATAAAAGTTGTAGAGTTTATCACAAGGATTCTAACCCAACAAGTTTGGTATTTTTCTGATTTTTCTACGAATTCTTACACATTTTAGAACTTCACTGGTTTGAAATAGAGAAAGGGACTGAACTTTGCAATAGGGACCCTAGAAGAATTTGAAGGCTTGCAATCAGGTCCCTGCTGCCATGGCCGGCGGGGGAAGCTCTGTCCGGCCCAAAATCCGGCGATCCCCGGGGTCGGCGGCGAGGGGTAAGGGGAGAGGAAGCACCAGTGAGGCAAGGGCTACCTGTAGAGGGTCTTGGAGAGAACGGAGAGGGCCGGTGGCGAGCTGCCCACGAGGGCAGTAACTCCGGCGAGCGGCGGCTCAAATTCCGGCGATCTCGGTTGGGGAATGGGAAGGGCGCGTGGTCTAGAGGCTCTAGGGCGAGGAGGGGATCCGATTCCGCAACTCCACTTGAGGAGAGGAAGGCCGGAAGGGGGAGCTCGGCGTGGAGCAGAGGCGGCGGCAATGGAGGTGGGGCGGCGGCTGTTGATCCACGCACAGGAGCAAGCCGAGCTGCTTTGGACAGATT
Organism: Panicum hallii; assembly: GCF_002211085.1. Taxonomy (NCBI): domain Eukaryota; kingdom Viridiplantae; phylum Streptophyta; class Magnoliopsida; order Poales; family Poaceae; genus Panicum; species Panicum hallii. The sequence goes on from NC_038049.1 coordinate 11,293,931, forward strand.
ACCAGGAAGTGCAAGAGTGAGAAGGGAGGCCACATTGCGGTTGGGGGCAGCTACTTAGGCCCGGCGGTGGAGGAGCAGAAGGTCGCCGTGGCCAGTGGTGCTGGCAGCCCGCGGCAAGAAGAAGGCGAGGTGGCGCGCGAGGAAGGAAACAACGGGGAGGAGGTAAAGCGGTGGAGAACCCTCAGGCAACGCGTGGCTCGGGTAGCAGCTGGAGGTGGGCACTGCGCCGGCGGTGAGCGGCCGGAGCAGAGGCGAAGCAGAGAGGCAGGCGGCGTGCCAGAGGAAGGAGAAGGCACACAGGAGTCAGAAGGACTCGTTTGCAATTCCCAAAAAGTCCAGGGACCCCTCTGTAAACTCAAATTTCTCACTGATACAAAATCCTAATGAGAAAAATGTCCAAAGCAAAGTTGTAGAGAATTTTAAATCCTACAAGAATGCTTTAGGGTTCAAGTTCAAAATCTCAAAGGATACAGTTTTATTTTAAACTTTAGGGCACAACTCAAATTATAAACTTTGTTCTGTAATTCAAACAAAATGCCTTAATGTTTAGGGTCTTTTTGCAAAATTTCCTGCAGTAATCATTACTACTCTTTTTACATTTTAGCCCTTAAGTAAATTTGGGTTTTACTTTTATCTTTTCACCATTTCACATGTAAATCCCTTGTATTTGTGTTAATTATACATAGGTCCTTAGTTTTATACCAAGTCTATTTCTCTTAGATTTTTAACTTCATATTTGCACTTTGTTTTGCTATAGTCAATTTAATTTGACATTTACAAGTATTTTTCACACAGTTGCACACAGGAACTTATAAATTCAAAATTTACAAATATACCCCTAGTGCTTTATACAACTCATACAACTCACTAAAAACTAGTGTCTAGATTTCTAATTACATGAATGTTACAGTACGTCTGTAGCGCGACTACAAAACCCGTACTCCTGGTTGCCCAGCAACACATATGCCTACACGTCGAACTAAGTAACCAAAAGAAGCAAATACATGTGGTGGGTGGTATGTCCACTCCTCGGGCCGATCGGTTACTAGGCTTACCGCTTACCATATTTCACGGCATGTGGCTAGTACTTTCAAACGCTTAGCCACCGCTACCACACACTGCGACCTTATCAAATTTCAACAACACAGACGGGGTATCATCTTGACCATGATACCTCATAAAACTCCCGTCCGGTATCCTTATAGTGATAACAGGAATGTAAACATTACAATTCCTATATCGCGCGAGTGACAGGAAATCACTCGACTTCTACCGGTCCTATAAGCAAAGCAGCTAGTCGGACTCAGTTCTAGTGTTCAGTACATTGGTTTCTAGAATAATGCAACTAGGTTTCCAAACAACTCCTACGAACCTAATGCATAAAGAGATATATATAAAAGTAATATAAGTTGCAGTGTAATAAGGTAGGGGTTATGTCCGGGGCTTGCCTTCGCTGGTGGGGTTGGGGTTAGTCAAATTATTTTCTTCCGAACCTTGGTTCGGGGCTTCAGAGAAATCCGTAACAATAGTCCCGGGGTCTTCAGAATAATCTCCTTCTTGTTCCGGGAGCAGTTGATAATCCCCGTCAGCGAGCGTGGTCGAATCTATATGAGATGCAAAATTACAAGTTATAGGATGTTCTTATTTTTATTTTACTTCCCGATAAAGTTGCAATCCAACTTAAAGAAAATTACATTACGATGATAATCTAACTACCCTGTACTGGGCAGTCATTTATCGAGTACTAATTAAACTAACTAGTCTCGTTAGGCAACCGTGGTGGGTTACCCTAAACATCTAATTTAACTTTACTGGGTAGTGTATCTAATTACCTTAAGCAACACTACACACACTTAGCAATTTTTTATTTATTTTATTAGCTAAACATTGTAATTAACCTTTGGTTATTACTTAATTATGGCTAACTTGAATTATTTAACCAAATCTTAAGTTAAGATAAATAATTAATATTTATGAAAATTATCATGGTTAGGTTTTATGATAATTTTACTCTAAAGGTTCTAAGTCACAAAACTAATTAAGATTAACATTGAAATATTAAGATATAATTGGAGTTTTATATTAAGACTAGGGTTTTTATACAACAATTAGGGTTCACAATTTAAGAATATCATAAACTACTTAAGTCTAGTATTCTAGAGAAGTTCCATAAATTTTCATGCATTCCAATTATTATTTATGACTCATCTTGCAATCTAAGTTTTAAAATTTATAACTTAAGTTATATTAGGTTTCTGCTTCTAAAATTTTTATGTTATATCACACTCATAAAGACCAGACTATAGTAAAAATTTCATCCCTAAATATGTATAAATACTTCTGAAATTAAATTGTCAAGCTTTTATTAACTTATAACAAAAGTAACTAATTACTCTAGCTAGAGAGCTGATCTAGGCCTCAAAAATTTACACAGAACTACTTACATTGCCTATAATACATGCTCCAAAAACTAACAGCAACAGGGCTAAGGATCACAAGATTTAATTAATGCATCCTTTTACTAGCATTTAAAATACAGAACAAACTATGTAGTTTCATGGCATGGTGATAAAATAAAAGTTACAGAGCTTATCATAAGGTTTCTAACCCAACCAATTTCACATTTTTCTGATTTTTCTACTGTTTTCTATGCATTTTCAAAGTTCACAGCAATAACTCAAACAAGGTTTACACATCAGTCCCTGGAACTTAGCACAAAACCCCCTGGATTTTCGTTTCTTCTAACCCGCAGTCCCTCCTCCAATCCCCCCCCCCTCGGTCAAGACAACAACCCGACGTTGACCGGCCGATTCCGGCGACGGCGAGCTCTGGGGATGGGAACAGAAGGGCGGAAGAGCATCCAGGGCTTGATGCGCACCTGCGCGAGCCGGGAATTGGAGGGAGATGGCTCGGAGCGGCGGCGCGACGAGGACTTGCGGCCGGCGGCGAAGTGGCTCGGTGGGGCAGTGTTCTGGTGCCTTTGGACGACGGTGGAGAGGTCTGGGAGCTGCCTGGGGATGTGCTGGAGCTCAGGCCGGGGTCAGTTGGGGCTAGGGAAGGCCGGAAGGTGGAGCCCCACGGTGGACTGGTCACGGCGGCGGCAAGGAAGCTCGGGGAGCTCGTCGGGGAGCCAATGTAGGGCCTTAGACACCCAATGGATCGGTCGGGGAGCGTCGTGGGGGTGATGTGGTGCAGGCTCGAGCACGGAGGTGGCGTGAAGTGGCTCGGGCCGAGCTGCCCACGGCGGTGCCGAGGCGGCGGAAAGGGAAGAACAGTGCGGCGGCGCTACGGTGGTCGAGTGGGGAAATTGGTTGGTCGAACAGCTGCGCGAGGATGCGGTGGAGCTAACGGTGAGGTGGTTGCAGGCGGAGCAGCTGCAGAGAAGCGGGACGACGGTGAGCTGGTGCTCGCCGGCGTTCGGGCGGCGATGGCGACGGCGTTCCGGGGGCTAGGGACGAGCAAATGGCAAGCTGTTGGTTGGAATAGGTCGAAGAGATCCTGGGAATACTGGTGCGCTTGCAAACATAGGAGCAGGCACTCGGGTTGGAGCTCGCCACGGCGGCAGCTCGGTGGCGGCCGCACAGCGACGGCGTGCGCGTGGCAAGCGCGGGGAATGCCAGAAAGGGAGAGGAGCAGAAGTGGAACAAGGCAAGGGCGACACGTGGAGATAAATTTAGCAGGAGGTGGTGCTCGGGGGAACCACGCCGACGGTGAGCGGCGACGGCAGGCGCAGAGCAGAGGAAAAGCGGCGCCAGGCAGAGGAAGAAGAAGCAGCAGGTGTCAGCCGGACTGATTTGCAATTTTTGAAATTTCCAAGGACTCCTCTGTAATCTAAAATTTTCCTACTGCTACAAAGGTCAAATGGAAAAGTGCTCAACATGAAAGTTGTAGAGTTTTTCAAACTCTACATCTTTGCTTTAAGACTTGGGTTTGAAATCTTAAAGGGTACAGTTTTATTTGGAGAATTTGAACACAATTCAAATTTTAACCTTTATGTGTTAATTAAAACAAAATGCCCTAAGGTTTGGGGTCCTTTTTGTAATTCTTTCTGCAGTAATCATGACTAGCTCTTTTTACACTTTAGTCCTTAGGTAAAACTGAGTTTTACTTTTATCTTTTACCATTTCACATGTAAATCCTGATATGTTTATAATAATTACATAAAGGTCCTTAATCTCATATTAAGCCTATTTCCCTTAGTGTTTACTTATCTTTTGCTCTTTTTCTTTTGGATAGCCAACTGAAATTTTTACACTTATGCACATTTTCACACACTTGCATATAAAATTCATAATTTACAAATATACCCTTACTGCGTTGTACAGGTTGTATATACTATATTCTACTTACATATATTATATCCAAACTTAACATTTAACTATCTACTACCTAGATATTACAGGTTGCATTGTGGTTAGTTATGCTAGGTGCTGCGCTCTCACACATATGTTGGTCCTTTTTCATTAAATTTGCCTAATGGTCTTATGCAACTTAATCCTGAGAGTGGCCCTCTGTGCTGTGTGCTTGAGTGGCTCACGTCTCCTTAAAAGATATTTTGTTAGAAACTTGGTTTAGGGGGCCAGCACGGTGCTTAGTGCTTGGTTGGCCACTCTCCATAAGGACCGGTTCATAGAGCGACAACCTGGGACAACCGCGCAACCACAAGACTGGAATGGGACGGTCTTGACTTACTAATTAGGTCATTTTTGTTTCGGGAGTAACTTACCTGCGTGGGCAAGAGGGGTGGTAAGCTTCAATGGTCCCTGCTCCTCCGGCTTGGTCTGTGCTGTGTGTCTTGTACCCCCGGAGGTGGGTCCCATCGTCGCTGATCCAGAATGCTTAGCGGTTACACCTTACTAACGTGATCCTTTGTAACGGTCTCGTAGTGTGCTTGCTAGCCATCTCACCTAAGGAAGTGTGATGAACAACTAGCGTAGCTCACGACTTGTGGGTAAAGTTGTGCAACCTCTCGAGAGTGTAAAACTGATATATCAGCTGTGCTCACAGTCATGAGCGGCCCAGATCCTCTATCTGATTAGTGGGTTGTATCTTTGGTGGTTTTGGCTTGGTTTTCAGTAGTCTCATGATTAATTTTGATTAATTATTATGTAACTTGGGTTATGGTAATTCATCCACTTGTAGTAATTAGCTTTAATAAAATTTGCCAAGATTAAAAGCTAATGGAGTCGAGTCAGCTAACCCTAGAGCCTCATAACTCGTGTTATACTTGTTGAGTACAAGTTGTGTACTCACAATTGCCTCTTCCTCTCGTCTGTTCTCTTTGGGACATCTTCGACTGCTGCTCAGTACCAGGCGACGTGGAGGACTACATTAGCGGACTCGACGATTTCTAGGCGTTGTCTCCCAGCCGACGTCCCTGTCGCGCCCTGCTCTTCATGTATTTATTTTACGCTTCCGCATTCCTTGAACTGATTCTTGATTCAGTTGTAATAAAGATATTCATTTTATAATTTATATGCTTTTATTCGTGATGTGTGTTGTGATATCTTGATAATCTGTTGTATATATGCGTGACTTGATCCTGGCGCATATATGATTGCTTGATTTATGTTCTTATAAATCGGATGTGACAGATTGGTATCAGAGCCGTGTTGACTGTAGGACAAAGCCTAGATAGAAATGGTCGACTTTACGGACTTCCTTTCGCTGCCTTGTTTCCGCAAAACCCAAACTTTCGATTCTGCTTCGATTCCTTAAGTTCTAAACCTCGATTTTGCTAATCCTCTCTGCATTTTCCAAGAATTAGTCTAATAATTTCAGTAGACGTGGCCTGCGATTTTCTGACTGTCCTCATAAGTCTAGGATGCCTTTGCAAAAATACGCTAGAACGCCTGTTTGTTTAGTCGAGTGGAGTGATAAACTCGACTAAGTTGTGAATATTGAATGTTTGTTATTGTGCAAATGTTTGATTTGGATTTTTGGTTGATTGCATAGTCTAGTAGATACACTTGCTCATGCAAATCGACCCTAACACAGACTTGAACAAAATAATAAAAATTTAGTTAGATCGTTGGGGGTAAAACCTATACTCTTTTCTCTCTGCCATATCCTGTCGAAGTTTCATTTCCGCAGCTGCACAATATCTTCTTCTCATAAATTTCGTTCTGCTGCAAACAGATTGTGAACACCAAGAGCACCGGCACCGGTTCTGGCCAGCAGGGACAGAACAACCAGAGCACTGACCAGCCGCTGCCGATGCCTCCACCTCTGACTCCGGAGCAGTTCTTCCAGCTCCAGATGCAGATGATGGCCACTCTGAACAACACTGTTCAGACGCTGCAGCAAATCCACGCTCAGCCGCCACCTCCTCCACCGCAGCAGCCCCGCGACAGGCGCGCGGATTTCCTGAGGGGTCACCCGCCGACGTTCGCTCATGCGGCTGACCCACTCCAGGCTGACGACTGGTTTCGTTCGGTGGAGCGTCAGTTGGATGTCGCTCAGTGCGACGACAGGGAGCGAGTCCTGTACGCAGCAGGGCAGCTGCGAGGCTCAGCTCTCGACTGGTGGGAGTCCTACCCAGCTCGGGACCACGACACTCTCACTTGGGTCCAGTTCCGTGAGCGGTTTAGGTACCATCACATCCCTGCTGGAGTGATGAAGATGAAGCACAAGGAGTTCCTTGCGCTCAAGCAGGGAGCTATGACGGTGACTGAGTACCGTGACCGCTTCCTCCAGCTCGCTCGCTACGCAGCCATGATGCGTCGGCGATGCCGCGCCCTTACTGCGGCCTTGTCCTGGCTGTGCCTCCCTCCATTGTGTCACACCTAGGTCCACCTCCCCTTCCGTGTGCGCCTATAAAAGGGCTGCACCGAGCCCCTGCTCATACTCGTCCGATTATGTAACACCCTAATGTAATTTTCCCTATTTTTAATGAATTTATTTGGGATTAAATAAAATTTCTAAGGTTTTTTCTTGATTTATCTTGCATTTAAAGTAATTTTATAACACAAGAAGATAAAATTTAACATAAGATCAACTTGTTTGAGCATTCATGCTGGAGCATTGTTTTATTTGTGTGGAGTGTATAGGGTTTGAATTCAAATTCTTTTGAATTCAAATAGAATTGTTTGAATGGTTTGAGTGTAGAAAAGGAAAAGAAGAGGGAAAGAAAGCAGCCCCAAACCCCTTGGCCCGGCCCAGCTCTCCCCTCTCCTCTCCCCCTCTCTTTTCCCCTGGCCCAAGCCGACCCCAAGGCCCAGCACTCCTCTCTCTCTTTTCCCCCGCGTGGGCCGCGCCAGCCCAGTTCCCCAGCCCGAGCGCCCTCACCCCTCTCTTCCTTTCTCTCTCTGCCAACCGGGCCCCTCCTGTCGGCGCCTCTCTTCCCCGCCTGAACCGCACCGCTCCCTTCTTTCTCTCTCTGGCTGCTGGTCCCAGGCTGTCAGTGCCTTCCTTCCTCCTTCCCCTTTCTTCTCCGGCGCGCAACTCCTCCCCGAGATCCCCAGCGAGCTTCTCTCCCCGAGCCCGCACGCCAATGTGGCCCCGCCGCCCTACAAAGAGCAGCCCCAAACCCCTCTGAACCCTAACCCTAACCCCCGCAGCCACAACCGACGCCCCAGCGCCGCCGCCCCTTTTGCTCCGCCGTGTTACCCTCTTTGGCTCGCCGTCGGGCCGCTGCTCCGGCAACCCCCGCGCTCGCCTCACCTCGCCACCTGGAGGCTTCCTGAGCCCAGCATTTGTGCCCCGAGCCTCTGCATCATCGAGATTTCACGAAGAAACCGCCGCCGGTGAGCTGTGCTGCCGCCCCAATTCCCTCGTTGCCGGCCGGTCTCGGGCTGCCCTAACCCCTGGTTACCTCCGCAGGGAGTTCCCCGACCGATCCGCGCGTCCAAGGGACCTCAAGCCCCTCTGCTGCAGCCTGTCCGCGAGTGCCGGCGTTCCTCCTCCGCCCGGCCATCGTCGACGTGTACCCTGCACGGCAGCTCCGGCCACCACAAGCCCCTGGTGAGCATCACGTTCCCTCCCCGTAGCATCCGGAATGCGCGCACGCCGGCATTGTCCGCCACCCTGAGCCGCCCTCGCCGTCGATATGGCCCTAGCTGTGCCCAAACCCACCACCACAAGTGCCCAGATGTGTTCGTCGTGCCAAGCCCTAGCTTCCAGGCCTGATGTCGTCCAAATCCGAGCCCGGACGGCCAAGATAGGCCAAGTCCGGTGAGTTGTAGCCGTGCGCCGCCGCGGGCCTTCCTTCTCCGGTGACTCCCGCCGCCGGCCGTAGTCCCTTGGAACCCTAGCCGCCCGATCTGTAACCAACGTTCGAGATTAGATTGCGAACCTTTGGATCTAACCCGTGAGATCAGGATCCAGTGGTCCTGGGTGAGAGATACCGGTTTGGCCTGGCGATCTTTCTAAAGAGCCCCTGAGTTTTTCTCGAATAAACCCGCAATCCACTTCAGTTCGATAATATTTGTGGTTTAGCCCTGTTTCTTGGACGGACCCCCATGAGCTTTCCAAATTTCAGGTCCGAAGTCTAGTTTTCTTGCACCGAAGCCCCTGATCTTTATAGAATTAGAACCCACAGTCCAGCCCAGCTGTTTCAATGCGTTAGCCCTCAGATCTTTTTAGTTTTTGCGTGAAACCCCCGGTTTTTGCACAGAACCCTTAGAACTTTCTATTTTCTTACAGAAAGGCCCCTGGACCCTGTTTTAGCCCTAGATTTCGCGTCTTAGCTCCGTTTTAGGTGATTCTTGCACTCACGCGATCGTTGTAACGCATAGAACAGCTCTAGCATAGTTTTGTGTGCTGTTTTTATGTAATGTTGTACTGTTTCTTATCTCTTGTCCTTGTTTGCATGTATGTGTGTGTGTGTTGGACTATGTTTTGGCATTGTGATCGTGAGTAGACGCTGAGCCTTTGGACGAGTACCAGGAGCCACCATCTTCTGAAGCTTTTGAGTAGCAGCAGGAGAACTTCGAGGAAGGCAAGTATAACATGAACCTCCTATCACTTTTAAATACAATTTCATACTGCATTTTAATTCTGTATGCCTATAAGGATTTCCTAGCTACCTCTATCCTTTATATATCTTCCTTGGGTTGCATTGTGGTTAGTTATGCTAGGTGCTGCGCTCTCACACATATGTTGGTCCTTTTTCATTAAATTTGCCTAATGGTCTTATGCAACTTAATCCTGAGAGTGGCCCTCTGTGCTGTGTGCTTGAGTGGCTCACGTCTCCTTAAAAGATATTTTGTTAGAAACTTGGTTTAGGGGGCCAGCACGGTGCTTAGTGCTTGGTTGGCCACTCTCCATAAGGACCGGTTCATAGAGCGACAACCTGGGACAACCGCGCAACAACAAGACTGGAATGGGACGGTCTTGACTTACTAATTAGGTCATTTTGGTTCGGGAGTAACTTACCTGCGTGGGCAAGAGGGGTGGTAAGCTTCAATGGTCCCTGCTCCTCCGACTTGGTCTATGCTGTGTGTCTTGTACCCCCGGAGGTGGGCCCCATCGTCGCTGATCCAGAATCCTTAGCGGTTACACCTTACTAACGTGATCCTTTGTAACGGTCTCGTAGTGTGCTTGCTAGCCATCTCACCTAAGGAAGTGGGATGAACAACTAGCGTAGCTCACGACTTGTGGGTAAAGTTGTGCAACCTCTCGAGAGTGTAAAACTGATATATCAGCTGTGCTCACAGTCATGAGCGGCCCAGATCCTCCGTCTGATTAGTGGGTTGTATCTTTGGTGGTTTTGGCTTGGTTTTCAGTAGTCTCATGATTAATTTTGATTAATTATTATGTAACTTGGGTTATGGTAATTCATCCACTTGTAGTAATTAGCTTTAATAAAATTTGCCAAGATTAAAAGCTAATGCAGTCGAGTCAGCTAATCCTAGAGCCTCATAACTCGTGTTATACTTGTTGAGTACAAGTTGTGTACTCACACTTGCCTCTTCCTCTTGCCTGTTCTCTTTGGGACATCTTCGACTGCTGCTCAGTACCAGGCAACGTGGAGGACTACATCAGCGGACTCGACGATTTCTAGGCGTTGTCTCCCAGCTGACGTCCCTGTGGCGCCCTGCTCTTCATGTATTTATTTTACGCTTCCGCATTCCTTGAACTGATTCTTGATTCAGTTGTAATAAAGATATTCATTTTATAATTTATACGCTTTTATTCGTGACATGTGTTGTGATATCTTGATAATCTGTTGTATATATGCGTGACTTGATCCTAGCGCATATATGATTGCTCGATTTATGTTCTTATAAATTGGGTGTGACAGATTACCACCACCACCGCGCCATTTGCTCCGCCACTCGAACTCACCGTCGAGCCCCACTTTCCGCTCCTCCTCGGCCCAAACTAAGGCTCTAAATGGGCCGCCCTCGACCTGCTGGTACTCCACACACCTCGCGGGAGCTCCTGCTCACTGCCGGCAGCCCAACTCCGGCTACCCCAGCCCCAACCGAGCACACCAACAGGTTTCCCTCGACCTCTTCATGCTCCCCCACCCCTTTCCCCTTGCTGCCGACTAGTTTCCTCGCCAGATTTCGGCCGGGAAACACCCAGCCCCGCCCAGGGACTACATTGCAATCATCAAGTTCTTTTTAGGGTCCTTTCTGCTAGATTTAGGGATCTATCTGTGAGAACTCGAGTACTTTTATTTTCAAGAGGCTGTCACTTGTAAAATAAATCTAAAATTATAGAAAAATTAGAAAAATACAAAGTAAAATTTTTTGTGACCCTCTTGATGAATCCTACAACTTTTGCACAGAAGGATGACCAGTTACAAACTATAACTTGATCTACAATTAATCTTGTTTTAAATAGCCAATAATTGTATCTCTTGATGTAGGATAGTATTGTGGATGGTTTTTGGACTGTAAGCTAGTCTCTGCTTGTTAAGATATGTGTAAAAATCTCAAGGCCAAAACAAGTCTCTGTGAGTAGTTTTTGTTGGATCTTGTTTGATGTGCTATTTTGCTGGAGTTATTTGATCATGTTGTTCTACTGATATTTTAGGATTAAAACTTTTACAGTAGAGTAACCTTGGTAGATAAATTCTATGGACAAAGTTTGGAACTTTTTATTTCTGTCTAACTTGCTCATATATTTTTAGTTAAGAAAAACTTCATTAAATCAATGTAACTAGTTCTGGTGCTTAGAAAAATAAAAAATTTTAACCAGAGACTACCTTTGAGTAGATTATCATGTTGGAAAAGTTTGAGACACAGAAACTTTGTGGGACTGCCTGTAGAAAGAAATCTTGATTAATGTAGATGTATCTTGACTTATTTTCTATGCTTTATATCTTGCACACTAAAATCTGAAAAATTTACAGTAGACTCACCATAAGTTTAGGAGTACTCAGCTAAATGTTGAGCACCAGCTTTTGCATGTTTGTTCTGTATAAGTGGATCTTGATCCTAGGAGTAGCTGTTTAATGTATTTTTCATGATTAATCTGTTGAATGAAAATGGCTGGAAATTTATAGTGAATTTGTATTTAAGTAATGTGCTCTGCATAAAAATCTCAACACCAGGAACTATCTCTCCGAGTTGTTTATTTTTAATCCATGCTTACTTTTGAAAAATGGCCGTTTATGAAATGACAAAACCTCTCACTTACTTAATAAAGTTAGTTAATCTAGATACTACTCGATAAATGACTGCCCAAGGAAAAGAAAATGAAGTGCTTTACAACTTAACTTGAGTTTTGTTGAATTATAACCTTATAGTGAAATAGTTATTTATCTTGTACCATTAAAACAATTTGTGGCAGAACCAACCTGAATTATACCGGCTCAAGTACGTGAGTCCATTCCTGAGGGCTCCAACGTGCTTCAAACGGTATAATCCCTTGGCCTGTCGGGTAACGTCCCGATAAACCACCGATACACAGGATCAATAAGGTTACCTTACACGAAGGTGAGTCCAGAGATACATCACCATCACATTTTTACATCACAAGGAATTATATTCCAAGAGTTTCCAAATGAAGTATGAAGTTTCAAATCTAGAGAAAAGATTACAAACCGTTAAAGCTATGGTTTTTAGCAGAGGAAAACATACGCGACGATTACAACACGTCGTCAAGACAGATGTCATGCTAAGCCCGGGCACGACATCACTCGATATCACCAGTGTTGGCCGAGGACGGATCCCATTCCACGGACCAATCTTCTGGAAGAGCACAGGGCCATGATAGGGAAAGAGTAGGGTCTTCAAAGGCTTTACCTGAAAAACATAAAACTAGCAAGGCTGAGTATACTAATACTCAGCAAGGCTTACCCGGGATTGGGTATACTTTAGCCCATAACTAGACTTATGAAGGCTTATAATAGTTCTGGGTTTAGTTTCAGCTGAAAAGCAACTAAGAGTAGATCCTTATTTCCAACTTTTAGCTTTCAAGTTCTATGTGATTATCCATTCTAGATAAGCACTTATAACTAAGCAAGCAAGGTAGAGCTCTTATTATCAACCATCAGCATTACTCATCATATAGTTGCTCTTGTTACTCTGTGTGATAAAGGGATTAAGTAGTCTCAATCATCGTGAGAGGCAGACGATTCTGAATCGAATTTAACCTTGCAAGGTAAACCTAACTCACATGCTTGGAACACCAAAGAGTCATTCCTAAGCAACCGTTTACCTTTCATTCCGACTCGTGGATCAGAGCCACCACAAGAGACTGAAGGACCATACGCACACCCAATATGTGCAGGACGTACGTCTGTAGCGCGACTACAAAACCCATACTCCTGGTTGCCCTTGCAACACGTATTCCCACACGTCGAACATAAGTAACCAGAAGAAGCAAGACGAGTGGTGGGAGGTATGTCCACTCCTCGGGCCGATTGGCTACTAGGCTTACCGCTTACCATATTTCGCGGCATGTGGTTAGTACTTTCAAACGCTTAACCCCGATCGGCACACACCGCGACCTTATCACTTTCAACAACACAGACGGGGTATCACCTCAACCATGATACCTCATAAAACTCCCGTCCGTCATCCTTATAGTGATAACAGGAATGTAAACATTACAACTCCTATATCGCGCGAGTGGCAGGAAATCACTCGACTTTTACCGGTCCTATTTAGCAGAGCATCTAAACGGTATGGACTCGGGTACAATACATTGGTTCCTTAAGATCTTATGCAACTAGGATTTCATCTCAACACCTAGACATAATGCAAGATATATAATATAATAATGAAATTGTAATAACTTGAAATATTGGGATGTGCACCGGGGCTTGCCTTTACTGGTGGGGCTGAAGTCAGCAAAGTTAAGATCTTCCGAACTTTGGTTCGGGGCTTCAGTTAGACTTTCGACGACGTCTTCGGGGTCCGTAGGAATTTCCACGGCTTGGTCCGCGATCAGCTCGTAAACACCGTTGGCGAAAGCAGTCGGATCTATATGATATGCAAGAATATTAAATTAAAGAATGTATAGTCTTTTTACTTTATTTTATGATAAGCTGCAACCCAGAAGATTAACACTCAAGAACTCACGATACAAAAAGGAAACCTAAGCTTTGAATCATAAACATTCAACTCATGACTATAGCATTGATTTAATTGAAAACAAGAATTAAAATACTCAAAATTAAATTCAAATTTGAATGTGAAGCTTGGATATTTAAAGTTACAAAGCTTTGAAAATTTAAACACAGCTCTATTGCATACTTAAAGGATTTTGACTAAAAGATCTAATTAGATAAGCTTTACTGAATAGACTTAGCTAATTCTACTATAAAACAAATTGAACTGATCAACTTAAAAGAATTTAAATTACAAAACAAACTTAGGTTTGAAAATTTCGTATCAATTCATACTTAATCTATGGAGATTGCATACCAAAAATCATGATCAACAAAGTTAACATGCAGGAACTATGAATATTACACTCTCTTATCTTAGATCTAACATAGATTCCAAATATATTTAGTTTCATATCAAACTTACTTAATACAAGTTGTAGAGTTGAAAACCTAGTTTCCAACAAAACTAGTTTTGCAATTTTTGGAATTTCCTACAATTTTCTATTGAATTTACAAGTCAGCAATATCACTCACATGAAATAACAAGCATTCATTTACTTCTATTTTAAACACAGCACAAACCATTTACTTTCATAACATGGTCACAAAACAAGAGTGATAGAGTTTGAAATAAGGATTCAGGTCCAACTGGTTTTACATTTTTTTGAATTTTCTATGATTTCCTAGGAATTTTCAAAGTTCAGCATATTGGAAAGGGAAAAAGACTCAAAATCTTTCATATAGACCCTTGGAAAGAGTTAAGTCTTCGCAGATAGGTCCTTCTGCCATGGCCGGCCGGAGCAAGCTCGGTTGAGCTCAAATCCGGTGAAGGGAGAGCTCGGGTAGCAGGGGGAAGGGGGTGGGGAGTGAAAGGGAACCACGACGCACCCGTTTGAAGGCTTGGCCGGGCTTGGGGAGGTCGGGAAGGGGGTCGCCGGCGTGAGGCAGTAACGGCGGCGGTGTGGTGGCACGGGGAACCGGACTACGGCGAGGGAGAGGCGCAAGGGAGTGGGGGAATAGCTTCCAGAGGTCCCGGGGCAGCTACTTATAGGGAGGAGGAGGTATGGGAGGGGCGCAAAGCCGAGAACCATGGCGGCGGGATCACGGCAGTACTGGCACCGGCGTCGTGCGCGTGGCAGCACAGGAGCGGGCGAGAGAACCGGGGGATAGGGTTGGGGACAGGATAAGGCGGCGCCTGGGAGTGAGGGGGGGCAAGGGGGCTGCACTGCTTGGCCGGAGTTCCGAGGAACGGCGGCGGCGGCGCAAGAACAGAGGAGCAGGGGGACAGCCAGAGGAAGAAGAAAGGTAGAAGGGCACCAAGGACTTGATTGCAATTTACAAAAACTTCAAGGGCCTGAAAGTAAAGCTAAATTTCCCACTGTTACAGGGTTCTAATGGAGAAATGACCAAAATAGAAAATGTGTAACTTTTCAAGCTCTACAACATTGCTTTAGGGTTGGAAATCAAAAACTCGAAGTATGCAACTTTATTTTGAAACTTTGGATTAACTTTAAACTTTATATAGATTTTGTCCTTGTTAAAGTATTTTACACATAATTTTGGGCCTAAATGCAAGTTTTTAGGTAAGTCATGATTACTTGCATTCTTATAATTTGGCCCCTAGTAACTTTTGAAGATTACTTTTGTAACTCTTGCATCTTGCACAAAAGGACTCATATTCTTATAAAATTACACATAAGGTCTTATTTTTTTACAATTACATCCAACCTTATACATTTCAACATATGCATTACATTTCATACCTATTATGGTACAGTTTGACACCTAGGGTGTCACACAATTCATACGTATGCATTCGTATAGAATCGACGGCTCTCGCCGATGGAACCAATGAGCTGGTGCCGGAGCCCAAGAGTGAGCAGCTTGAAGCTCAGATCATCTAATTGAAGTCATCAAAGACCCGACCAAAGTTCAGAAGAGCTTAAGGCTAGCTTTGCTCTGGAAGGCAAGCCCCGGAGCATAACCCTACTTTTAAACCTATGCAACTTTTATTTATATATGGTATTGTGCATTAAGTTTGTAGGAGTTGATTGAAACCCTAGTTGCATGATCCTAGTACCTATGATATGAATGCTAGTTTGTGTCAGTCGCTAGGTTGCCATGCTAATAGAACTCCGGTAAAAGTCAAGTTATTTCCTGTCACTCGCGAGATATAGGAGTTGATTGTTTCACTTATGTTGGAATCATAAGGTTGACAAACAGGGCTATGTTATGATATTCCTGTTGATGATTGAGGCCCTGTTTGTTTAGTGAAAATGCTAAGGTCACGGTGTGTGGTAGTGGTGGTTAAGTTTTTGAACGTACGAACCACATGCCGAGAATATGGTAATCGGTAAGCTTAAGTACCTGATTGAACCGGTGCTGGAACATACCTTCCACCATCTTGACATCGTTCCCATGGGCACATGGTGAGTGCAAGAGCAGCCATGGCCTGACGTCATTCTGTAGTTTGTGGACCTCTGTACTCGAGGACGGTGGCCCTGTTCCATGAAACGGGAATAAAGGGGAAAAGTTGCACGTGTGACTCTGTGAGTAATCACGTGACGTGTGTTTAGGTTTCCCTTGCAAGGTTAAGAAATTCGATAAGAATCGTCCGTTTCTCACGGCCATTGAGACTGCTCAACCCTTTTACCACATAGAGTAAGAAGAGGAACAATGATGATGATTAATATGGTTGGATGCTCAATTAATTATTACCACCATGCGCGATTGGATAGTTGCTTAACTAGAATGGTTAATCAACTAGAACTTGATGCTAAAACTTGAAAGTAAGGACTCACTCTTTTATGCTTTTTGGCAGAAACAACCCTCAGCCAAAAGCCTTGCATGTCTACGAGTTGGCTAAGTATATACCACTAGTCGGGTAAGCCTTGCTGATTATTAGTATACTCAGCCTTGCTTGTGGCTTTGTTTTTAGGTGAGACCTTTGAGGATATGGTTGCTAGTTTGACTTGGCTGTGTACTCTTCCTCCTAGTTGGTTGGTGGAATGGGATGCGTCCCCGGCCAACAATGGTAACGCTGAATGATGTCATGTACGGGCTTCACCATGATATCTTGTATTGTCGTTAGAACTATCGTTTATTTTCCACTGCACTATTAAACTTTGACAGTTCTTGTTTATGAATATTTTCAAACTTGATTTGTAATAATAATTCCTGTTGAACTCTATGATTCAAAATTTGTGAATTGTTGTAATCTCTAGGCTCACCTTCGTGTGGGTTGTATATATGCATTGTTTCCATCGAAATTCCAGTGGTTGCATCGGGATGTTATCCGACAGACTGTCGTTTTACTCCATTTTAAGTGCGTGTTAGCCCGGATTACCTCTATGCTGATGGTTAGCACACTTAAGCCAGATTAATTCAGGTGGTTCTGCCACACTGGAGCTGCACGACATGATGGCACGGTGCGCAGACCAGGAGGACGAGGAAAACAATCGCTTCCCAAAGCGCAAAAATGACAAGCAGGGCAACAGCAACAATCACTCCGACTAGTATTCCATGTTACTGAAGGGGCTTTGCTCCCATACTTCGAGTAACAGATTACTAATTTCTGACTAGTATGCTATGTTACTGATGGGGCCTGGCTCCCATTGTTCCAATGTAACTCCGTTTACTGGTTCACTACCAGTATTCGTGCAAGTTTACTGAATGTAACACCCTAATGTAATTTTCCCAAATTTTTAATGAATTTATTTTGGCTCAAATAACATCTCCAGGGCTTTCTCAAATTTATCTTGCATTTAAAGTAATTTTATAACACAAGAAAATAAAATTTATTATAAGGTCAACATGTTTGTGCATTCATGCTGGAGCATTGTTTTCTTTGTGTTGAGTGTATAGGGCTTGAATTCAAATTTGAATTCAAATGGAATTGTTTGAATAGCTTGAGTGTGGAAAGGAAAAAGAAAGAAAAAGGGAAAGAAAAAGAGAGCAGCAGCCCAGCCCAGCAGCCCAAACTCTTCCTCTCTCTCCCTTGGGCCATCTCCTTTTCCCGTAGGCCCTTTCCCTCTCTCCCCTTGGGCCGGCCCTCTCCCCATCGGCCCAGCTCTCCCCTTCCCCCTCCTTTCCCCTGCATGGGCCACGCCGGCCCACTTCCTTCCTCAGCCCGGCCGCCCGAGCGCGCTCTCCCCTCTCCCTCGCTGCCACCAGGGCCCGCACGTCAGCATCTTCTCCCCTCTTCTCCTTCCCCTCCCCTATTTTTCTCCCAGCCGGCCGGCCGCTCGGCCACTGCCCATGGCCCCGCTCCGCCGCACCCCTTGGCTCTCTCCCCCGCGCTCGCAAGGTCCCACTGGCCAGCACCCGAGCCTTCTCTTTCTTCTAGAAGCCCGCCCGCGCTCGGATTAGATCGGGCCGTAACGAGACCGCGGGAAGCTCGGGGACCGTTGCACGGCCGGCCCGCACACCGAGGCTGCCAGCCTCCCCCTCTCCTCTTATCCGTAGCCGCCCCTCGGGCCACCCTAAGCCGCAGCAAAACCCCCAACGCACCTGAGCTCCGGCACCGCCTATTCGCCGCTCGGATTTGAACCGCCGCCGACGTTGCCCGCCCCCTGCGCCGCCGCAATTCACCCTTGCCGGTGCATCTTCGGCCTCCCCAACCCTGGCATGACCTTCCCCGTTTGCGTGCGCCGCTGGTCGAGGTGCCAGGGGCCCTGCAGCGCAGCCCGAGGCTCGCTCCCCACGAGCGCCGGCTTTCCTCCCCGCCAGGCTCCGTCGAGGTCACCGCGCCGCCGCGTTCCAGCCTGTCCTGGGCCTCGGTGAGCACTGCACTACCTCTCTGGTCCCTTTTGCGCTAAGTTCCGTAGACCGTAGATCAGCCCTGCAGCTGGAGCACTGAACGCCGGCGAGCCCCACCACACCGACCCGCCTCCGCCGCCGAGCGTGTTGTCCTAGCCGCTGTAGGCTCGTGCCAACCGCCCAGATGGGTTGCGCACACCACGAGCTTTCTCCCGGACCAGGTCTCGTCCAAAGCCGAGCCCGGACGGCCGGGATCGGTCTGCGCCGGCGAGGCGCCGCCGCGGAGACCGGGCTCCGGTGAACACCCGCCGCTCCAAGCGCCCGTTGACCCGAGCCGTGGATCTGAGCCACGCGATCGCGATCCAACGCTCCTAAACAGAACGTACCGCTTCAGCCCAAACCTTTTGCTAAAGAGTCCCTGTCCTTTTGAGAAAACAACCCGCGGTCCACCCTTAGTTCAAAACTATTTGCGGATAAGTCCTGTTTTAGCGCCGAAGCCCCCTGAACTTTCTGGTTTTTGAACCCGCCATCCATGCCCTGAGTTTTTGCAGGTTAGACCCCAGATCTAGACTTTAATTGCGTTTAGGCCCTTAGTCTTTGCGAGGAAACCCCTGGTTTTCCTATTTTCTTATAGAAAAGCCCCTAGACCTTGTTTTAGCCCTAGATTTCGCGTCTCAGCTTCGTTTTAGGTGATTCTCGTGCTCACGCCGATCCTTGTAACGCGTAGAATAGTTCTATCATAGTTTTGTGTGCTATTTTGTTGTAATGTTGTACTGTTTCTTATCTTTTGTCCTTGTTTGCATGTGTGTGCATGTGTGAACCATGATTGATGATTACGATCGTGAGTAGACGTCGAGCCTCCGGAGTAGTACCAGGAGCTGCCATCTTCTGAGCAATTTGAGCAGCAGTAGGAGAACTTCGAGGAAGGCAAGTATAACATGAACATCCTATCACTTTTAAATATAATTTCATACTGCATTTTAATATTGTATGCCTATAAGGACTTCCTAGCCACCTTATCCTTTATATAAATACCTTGGGTTGCATTTTGGTTAGTTGTGCTAGGTGCTGCGCTCTCACATACCTCGGTCCTTTTTAATCAAATTTGATTAATGGTTATATGCAACTTAAATCTGAGAGTGGCCCTCTGTGTTGTGTGCTTGAGCGGCTCACGTCTCGTTAAAAGATGTTTTTGTTAGAAACATGGTTTAGGGGCCATGAAGCGTCCCCCCATCAGGGAAGACTTAAAAGTGATGCTTATCAGTCCCAGGAGGCTGATAACACTTTTATTACATCAGATGGTACATCACCGTACAACTCTACGCGGTAATGGGCAGTGAAGCGCCACTATCGCGAGGATCACAACCAAAACCCACACTACTACACTGGCTACGAAAAGAGAGTCATCAGAGTCTTGTGCCATGCGGAACTCCAGCGGTGGCCCTAACCACAGGCAAGACTGGGTGCAGGACGAAACCCTACTCGACGTCTTCGGGGATGTAGTCTGGATCTTCTATTGTAATAAGTAAGAATGGGGTGAGTACAAACGTACTCAGCAAGTCCAATCACACCCACGGAGGGGGTATGACAGAAATCAATGCACAGGACAATCCAAGGATAAGGTTATGGTTCATTTGCGGAAAACTCGGTTGTATGCAACGGTTCGTTTAAAAACATTTTTCAAAACAAGTTTTCTAGTACCAAGGAGCACATGATGTTGATCCACACAGGATCCAAGTTTTAAGCGGCTACCGGACTCCCCGTCCGCCGTAGCACACGGCACAACTGCCGGACACCTTCCAAACAACCCACACTAATCCAACCATTCCCAGAGAGAAACACTAGTTATGTGACCACACCATAACTTGCCCAATACCGTGGGCACGACTATTCGAATAGATTTTTAACTCTGCATAGGTGTGCAACTTTACCCACAGGTGGGTACCACAGCATGATCACCTTAGTGTCGGTGCAGATCCCAACAAAGCCATTACCCACCTTAGCTAGACCTGACTAGCCACCACGGGATCCATCAAGGGGTCAATCGACCTATCTCCGAGGTTTAACCGGGGCATAAGTCACACAAAGCTTATCCCTTCTCCTTGATCACCCGTTGCTCTCAGCTCTCCTGATGGCTACCAGACTAACTAGTGGGATTTATGCTAAGCCGTTGCCCATACAACGGTCAAGTGGTTTGCACGATAGGAAGCTAGGTGAGATGACACATCAACAAGGTCCTTAGGGGTGACAAGATGGATATCTCCCTTTCTCGCTCAACCACACAGGTACGAGCACACCAACGGCAAGTCACACAGAAATGCCATCCATCCCGTCTGACTCATCTTTCAATACCACATTTTATCCCTTCCCACACGCACACATTTCTTTATAAAACCAGGTGGTCAAGGTATGGTTATCACAAACAAGGGTGGCTATCCTACCATGTTTTCAGCAAGCAAAACCATGCAATTTTATAAAACAGGCCACTAGGTTGTGTTTATAAAAACTAGGACAGAAACATGCATCAAAGGGCGGGATTGAACTTGCCATCATCAAATCCTTGCGGGAGGTCCTGATCGAAGCACTGTCCCTCGGGTTCGGGGTCGCAGAACTGGTCCTCGGTCACTTGGTCACAGTCGGGAACTCCCTCGTTCACTCCGTGTTCTACGACGCAGACAAACAGACACAAAATTAAGCGAAAGAACTAAAAGCTTTTATCGCTGAGCTTTAATCGGAAATAATTTAGTTACGGAGATAGGGATAATATCTTTGGGTGGTTTCTTAATGGCATGGTTAGAACTATACTAGAAAGGGCGTGGTAAAGTTTCGGGTCGATCGGAGCTCGTTTGGCGCATAAAATGACGAGTTAAAGAGGGCTCAGGGTTTAAACAGGGGTCCAGGGGCTCGTTTGTAATTTCTGAAAAGGACTCGATTTGGAATTTCGGGGAAGGTTTGGGTTGTCCTGGAAAAGATAAGGGTTTGTCTATAAATGTGTTTCCATGGGTGAGGGTTTATTTGCAATTAGAATTGTTGAAGGGGTTTCTTTGGGAAAAGACTAAAGAGAGGTGGGGGTTCTTTTGGGGAAACACAGGAAAGGGGGGGGGCGCTTTGGGCAAAATGCCCCTTCTTCCTCCCCTCCTCCCCTATGACCGAAACAGAGGAGGGGACAGGGGCGGCGGCGGCGGCCGTGCCGGCCGGCCAGGGGCCCGGCAGCGGTCGTGGCGGAAGGGAAAAGGGGGAGGGAGGCGAGGGGGTCGTATCCCCCTACTCACCTTGGCTTGGGACGCAGCGAGGAGGCGGGACCACGGTGGGGGGCGGCGGCTAGTGGTGGCGTGCGTGGCAGCGGTGGTAGGGGCAGGGAGGTGAGGGGCTAATTGGTGCTGCGGTTCGTGGGGGCGCCGGGGGTGCTCCTCGGCCCCTTTTATAGGCGCTCGAGGCGGTGGAGAGGCGGGGCCGTGCGGTGGCCAGTCACCGAGCTGGCGGGCGCCATTAATGGCGTTTGGCCGCTCGCGGTCGTCGCGATGTGGCGTGGCGGCGAGGGCGCCGGGCGTTGCACATGGGGGAGGGCCGGGCGCTGTGCGGGACAGGGCAGGGAAGCGACGGCGCGCGCGGCGGGGCAGGACGCGGCAGCGGCGGGCGGCGCGGCGTCGCGGGTCCGGGCGCGCGCGTGCGCGCACGGCGCGAGCGGCGGCCAGCACGGCGCGGCGCGCGGCCACGCGGCGCGCGTGCGCGTGAGGCACGGCCGGGGCAGGGCCGGCGCACGGCAGTGCTCGCGTGCGCGGCAAGCGGAAAGGAAAGAGAGAGAGAAGGGAGGGAGGGGAGAAGAAAGAAAAGAAAGGAAAAAGGGGAGAAAAGAAAAGGGAGGAAAAGGAAAAGAAGAGGAGAAAAATGGAAAAGAGGAGGAGAAAGAAGAAATGGTAGGAGGAAAAGAGAAAGGGAGAAGGAAAAGCGACGCGCGCCGGCGATATTCGCGGCGGCACCCGCGGCTGGTCGGCCACGCGTGCGCGACATTCGCGCGCTGCGCGAGGAGAAAAAGAATTGTGTCGGTCCGCCGAGCGGTGTGGGATGAGACAGCGGTCAAGTTCGTGTCGGTTGTCAGGATGGCGGGGAAAACGGAGAGTGTTAGGGTTTGGCCGGGCTTTGATGATGATTAGGTTTTTGATCGAAACTCCCTAGCGCGTAGTTTAATTTGACAAATTTTCAGGGCGTCACAAACCTACCCCACTTAAATAAATCTCGTCCTCGAGATTTGGCTGGCCTTTAAACAGATTGGGAAATTCCTTCTTTAGGTCCTCTTCGCGTTCCCATGTCGCTTCTTCTGTTCCGTGTCTGCTCCATTGAACCCTGCATATCCGTACTTCGGAGTTTCTCGTCCTCCTAGTGACAGTGTCCAGAATTTTGACCGGTACTTCCTGGTATCGCAGATCTGGCTGTAGATCTATTGTTTCCACCGGCACGTGTTCTTCCTCGGGTACTCTCAAACACCTTCTTAATTGCGAGACATGAAACACTGGGTGTATGTCCGACATTTGTTCTGGTAACTCCAGTCGGTATGCCACTGCTCCGACTCTCTTCAGAACTCGATACGGTCAAATCTATCGACGGGCCAATTTTCCTTGTACCTGAAATTTTCGCGTTCCTCGAATAGGTGAGACCTTGAGATAAACAAAATTTCCTGGGTTAAAACTTATTTCTCGCCTTTTCATGTCTGCATAGTTCTTTTATCGGGATTGAGCTGCTTTCAATTTCTCGCGGATTTCCGCTACTTTTTCTTCTGCTTCTTTTATAAGTGCGGGCCGTATTAGGGCACGTTCCCCAACTTCCGACCACATTAGGGGAGTTTTGCACTTTCTTCCATAGAGGGCTTCGAATGGTGACATGCCTAGGCTGGCTTGGTAACTATTGTTGTATGAGAATTCTGCATAAGGCAAACTTTACTCCTAATCCTTTCCATAGGTCAGGACGCATGCTCTCAGCATATCCTCCATAATCTGATTTACCCTTTCGGTTTGGCCATCCGTCTGTGGGTGATATGCGGAGCTGAAATCTAACTTGGTGCCCATAGCTTGATGCAAGCTTTTCCACAACCTAGAGGTGAATTGGGTTCCTCTATCTGAGACAATTCTGCTAGGCACTCCATGTAACTTTACTATGTTTTCCACATAAAGCTTTGCCAGCTTTTCTCCACCGTAATTAGTTCGTACGGGTATGAAATGTGCCGATTTAGTGAGTCGATCCACTATTACCCATATGGAATCGTGTCGCTTCTGTGTTCTAGGTAGACCTACTACAAAATCCATTCCTACCTCATCCCATTTCCAAACCGGAATGGGCAGGGGTTGTAATAATCCAGCTGGCTTTTGATGTTCGGCCTTGATCCTTTGACAAGTATCACAATGAGCCACAAATCGTGCGATATCCGCCTTCATTCCATTCCACCAATATTTTTGCCTTATGTCCATATACATTTTGGTGGATCCTGGGTGGATGGAGTAGGCCGAGTTATGGGCTTCGTCCATGATTATCTGTCGGAAGTCTCCATTCTGGGGTACACAAATCCTATCCTCGTACCATAACGTTCCCTTATCGTCTACTCTGAAACCCGGTGCTTTGTTTTCTCCAGTTTGTTTGCAGACCTTCATTAACTCCTGATCCGAGCTTTGAGCCTCTCTAATTCTATCCTCTAGTGTCGATTGGACGTTCAGCACATGGCTGGAACCTCGAGGAACAATGTGCACATTTAATCGTGCCATTTCCTCGCGCAGATGATCATCTTTGGGTCCATAGGATTTCCGACTTAAGGCATCGGCTACCACGTTCGCTTTTTCGGGGTGATAATGAATTTCCAAATTGTAGTCCTTCACCAGCTCCAACCATCTTCTTTGCCTTAAGTTCAAATCCGGCTGGGTGAAGATATACTTCAGAGTCTTATGGTCGGTGTAAATCTCACACTTATTTCCAATCAAGTAATGTCTCCAAATTTTAAGGTCATGCACTACGGCTGCAAATTCCAAATCATGGGTCGGATAGTTCTGCTCATGAGCCCTGAGTTGGCGGGAGGCATACGCAACGACTTTCCCGTCTTGCATCAGCACACACCCTAATCCTTGTCGGGATGCGTCACAATAAATGACAAAATCCCGATGAATGTCCGGTAGGGTCAGCACTAGGGCGGTTGTCAACCTCTGCTTCAATTCTTGAAAACTTCTTTCACAAGATTCCGTCCAGGCGAACTTCTTCTCCTTTTTAAGAAGTTCCGTCATGGGTCAGGCTATCTTAGAGAATCCCTCAATAAATCTCCGATAGTACCCAGCTAATCCAAGAAAACTTCTGATTTCACTAACATTAGTCGGTCGCTGCCAGTTGGAAACTGCTTTGACCTTTTCTAGGTCCACTGCTATGCCTTCCACGGTCAGAATGTGACCAAGGAAAGCTACTCTCTCCAGCCAGAATTCACATTTGCTAAACTTGGCATATAGCCTATGTACCCTCAGCTTTTCCAATACTACCCGCAGGTGTTGCTCATGTTCCTGAATACTCTTGGAGTAGACAAGTATGTCATCGATAAAGACTACGACAAACTTATCTAGCTCGTCCATGAATATTTTATTCATGAGGTTCATGAAATAGGCAGGGGCATTGGTCAGTCCAAAGGACATCACTGTGAATTCAAACTGCCCGTAACGGGTGACAAAAGCTGTCTTAGGGATGTCACTTTCTCTAATCTTGAGCTGAAAATATCCCGACCTTAGGTCGATCTTGGAAAAGTACTTTGCTCCTTTTAGCTGATCGAAAAGGTCATCAATCCTGGGGAGGGGGTACTTATTTTTAATGGTAACCTCATTCAGTGCCCGGTAATCCACACACAACCTCATACTCCCATCTTTCTTCTTGACAAACAGAACTGGGGCTCCCCATGGAGATGAGCTTGGTCTGATGAAGCCAATTCGTTGCAGTTCTTCTAGTTGCTTCTTTAATTCCGTCAACTCAGAGGCCGCCATCCTATAGGGTCTCTTGGCTATAGGGGAGGTTCCAGGGATGAGGTCAATGACAAACTCTATATCCCTGTCCGGTGGCATACCGAGGAGTTCTTCGGGGAAGACATCTGGGTATTCGTTTACTACCGGGACTTCTTCTAAGGACTTGACTTCCATGCTAAACACCATTGGGTTAAGCCCACTTTCCTGGGTATGGCAGGTTACTCGTACTCCTTTGGGGTTTGTTAAGTGTACCACTTTGTCAGCACAGCCTATGAGGCCATTGTGTCAGCTTAACCAGTCCATTCCAAGGATCACGTCTATCCCCCTAGACTTAAGTACTACCAAATCTGCTAGAAATTCTACCCCACTTAAATTGATCCTTACCCGTAGGCAACCTAGTTGACATTTGATGTCGCCTCCAGGCGTCCGGGTTAATAGGGGCGTTTTCAGTAGTACTGTAGGTATTCGGTGTTGTTCCACAAAACTTGGGGATATGAACGAGTGCGATGCTCCAGAATCAAATAATACTGTTGCCAGAGTTGAGTTGACTAGGTACTCACCGAGTACTACGCCCTGAGCTCCTTGAGCTTCCTGCGTGTCGATGTGATTGACGCAGGCTCGTCCAAATGATTGCTGGGGCTGCTTCATCTGCTGACTGTTGTCATTGTTGCAGATGGGTACTCGGTTGGCACCGGTCAGGGCTGGTCTGGGTCCATTCATTGTGTTGGAGAAGGCTGATGTAGCCAGCTTATTCTTGGCATAAGGGCAATTGGCAATGAAATGCCCTGTCTCAGGGCAGTTGAAACAGGCCCTAACATTGGTGTTGTCGGAGGCGATCAGGCTTGCATTGCTCTGCGGGGCCTTCATGGTACTCTGGCTCCTAGGCGGTGTGTCAGGGGCCCGTGGCCCTGTCACTTGAGACTGAGTCCTATACTGCATTGGGGCCTGAGATCTTGGTGCAGTGTAGCTGAAGTTTCTCGGCTTTTGGAAACGGTCCTGTTGGCGGGCCTTACTTTCCAGGAATTTGCGTTTGTTGTCCTTCCTCTCTTCGGCTTTGGCCCTTTCCGTAAGGATGGCCTTGTTCATCAGGGTATTGAAGTCAGGGTAGATCTGAGGGGTAAGCAGAGTCCGGAGTTCTGGGTTTAGCCCCTTCTTGAACATGTCTTGTTTCTTGTCATCGTCGTTCACTTCCTCCGGTGCATATCGGGCCAACTCAATGAACCGGTGGGTGTACTCTTCCACCGTCATGCTTCCCTGCTGCAGTGCGCGGAATTCATCCGCCTTGCGCTTCATGGTGGCCGAAGGGATGTGATAACGGCGGAACTCCTTCAAGAATTCCTCCCAAGTGACGGTAGAGGCATCCTTGGCTGCGGCACAATAATTTTCCCACCAGGATAATGCTGTTCCGGTGAGTTGGTGGGCTGCCAGAAGGACTTTGTCTCGGTCCTGGCATTCAAACGGTTCGAGTTTCCTCTGAATTACTCGTAACCAGTCGTCTGCATCCAAAGGGTTGCAAGATCCGGCAAAGGTGGGCGGCTTGGTCCTCAGAAAGGCTGTCAGCTTGTCATTCATGTTTTGCCCTCGTGGTTGCCGGTTAACGAGGGCGTTGGCCAGTGTTTCTAGTATGAGGGTCTGGTTGTGGATTATCTGTGCCAGGTCTCCGAGGGGTGGGGGTGGTGGTAGTTGTTCTCCTCCTTGATTTTCTCCTCGGTTCTGGCTTACTTCCTGTTCTTCCTGAGGAAGATCAGGCTGCACTTCGGCACCAGCGGCTGCGGGGTTCCGGCTACGGGAGGCCCTCGCAACGCTCCGGGGAGCCATCTGTTGATTGGGTAGAGTGGGGTTATGATTATATGATGTTTAAGTTGTTTAATTCGTATATAAGGCAGAATCTACCTTCTGCCAGTAGTCACATAAACAAGCAGCACACAACAAACCAGCACACAACATCACAAACAACAAGCACAAACAACTTCATTACTGCAAGGGGGTACAGCTTGGGGGTAAGACTAGGTCTCGTACTACTCGTCCAGGGTCATGCCTAAGGGCACGACTTAAGCAAAAGAGGCTGGGGATACATCACTAGGGTGGCGTCGGTTACTTTACTCGTGGGGCGTGCCTTCTTCTGGGGCGGGGAGTGTGAGTAATCCTTGCTCGCCGTTCTCTGGATTCCCACCTGTCAAGGGTTGCGCTGCAACATCCCTTTCAATGGCGGCAGCAGAACTTTCAGGGTTCTCGGGTGGGGCTTGTGTGTTTCCAAAGAGAGGTCCCCATCCTATGACGGGTGTCCCGAGTAAAACATGGTCTTCTCCAAGTGCTGGGCTGGTGTTCCGCTTTGGGTCCATTCTTGCATACGCCGGTCTCGGGCCTGCCTGAGGTTCTCTTGGGCGACCGCTTCGCTGCTGACCGCGGCTGCGGCCCTTGCCTCAGCTTGGGTGGCTCGGATCTGCTGCAGTCTCACTGCGAGCTCTGCTTGCTCGGCTCGATGGGTCTGTTCCCTCAGAAGGTTGGCTTGCTCATCAAAGAGTTGGTCCAAGGCGGCTAGATAAGTAGCCACTTGGTACAGAGGGCTTCTTCATGGCGGCGTCATTCCAGACTTCTCATGCGTGCTTCCCAAACTGGGGTTCTGATGGCCGGCGGGAAGAACCTTACTGGTGTGGCGGCGAGGTGTCCTTCAAAAATCCGGCATAAATAACGGAGTGCTTTTCTAACGGTCAAGGGGTAGGTGTCTTGGTGCGTAAACCCTGTGGCAGTCACTCGCCATGGCTGGATGTCGGGGTAGCGGCTGGTCCTGGCGATGACCAGGATCACCCTGCAGCAGAGGGTATCATGGTGTTCGTACTCTCTACTGTAGTACCTTGGGCGTTGCGTAACGCCAAGGCTTTCCAGGGCGTTGATAAAAAGGCTGGGAAAGCCAGGTGCTGCTTGGCAATCGCCCTGGGTCCATCCTTCCTCAGCCATCTGAAACAAGGACAGGGTAAACAATCTAGCACAGGTACAAAAGGAAGTAGATAACATTTATTATGGCAACATGGGGGTACAGTTTCCATGGATACGTGGTTATTAGGGTAGGGTTCTAGCTTGGAGTCCTACTCCTATCATGGGGATTCTTCCCCGATTCTGATAGGTCGCTTCTTTATTGGGAGGCACCGATCCATCACCTCATCTTCGGTCTGAGTACCTTTATCCCAATGGGTTTCCTCGAGTTCCTCTTCTTCCTCTATCCATCCACCTATTCCTCTGCGGTTTTCGTATTCTTGCATCTGGGCTTGGAGGGCGGCTAAGGAATACTCTGCGCGTGCGGCTCTTAACTGTTGTTCTTCCAGTTCCTGGGTTGCTTTTTCTGCCCTATGGATTAGCTGCTTCAGTTGTGCCGCCTGTTCGCGATAGAGTTCATCCAAGCGGTAAGGTAGATGGATAGGTGGGAGATCGTATCTTCTAAGTCTTCTTCTTCTCTTCCGAGTCCTCTCATCCGGGCAATCCAAGTGCGTCCTCTTCCTTCAGTAGGTGGGAAAAATCCCATAGGAGTCCGCTGAAGGTGGTGCTTGTAGATCACACACAATCGTCGCAGGGCTTTACGGGCGGCCTTTCGGTAAGTGTCAGGGAAGCGGAAACTAGAGGTGGAGATGAACCAGGGGTCCACATCAGGGTAACGGGTGCTTTCTCCCACAAAGACCATCATGTCACACCGAAGGATGCTCTTGGAGGTGTATTCTCGGTAGACATACTCTGGTGGTTCCATAACTCCGATGCGTTCCAGGCTGAGTATTAATAACTTAGGAAGGCTGGGTTCTGCGTGGCAGATTCCGTCAATCCATCCATTGTCAACCATCTGGAATAGGGCAAAAACCAGTGGTGAGTGTTTGTGCAGGTAAAGAACTAAGTTAGAACATGTCCTAGGGCCTGGAAAAAGGGTCTCGTGTCTAGGGTCACGTCCTACGGCCAGTCTACAGCTCTGATACCACCTGAAGCGTCCCCCCATCAGGGAAGACTTAAAAGTGATGCTTTTTCAGTCCCAGGAGGCTGATAACACTTTTATTACATCAGATGGTACATCACCGTACAACTCTACGCGGTAATGGGCAGTGAAGCGCCACTATCGTGAGAATCACAACCAAAACCTACACTACTACATTGGCTACGAAAAGAGAGTCATCAGAGTCTTGTGCCATGCGGAACTCCAGCGGTGGCCCTAACCACAGGCAAGACTGGGTGCAGGACGAAACCCTACTCGACGTCTTCGGGGATGTAGTCTGGATCTTCTGCTGTAATAAGTAAGAATGGGGTGAGTACAAATGTACTCAGCAAGTCCAATCACACCCACGGAGGGGGTATGACAGAAATCAATGCACAGGACAATCCAAGGATAAGGTTATGGTTCATTTGCGGAAAATTCGGTTGTATGCAACGGTTCGTTTAAAAACATTTTTCAAAACAAGTTTTCTAGTACCAAGGAGCACATGATGTTGATCCACACAGGATCCAAGTTTTAAGCGGCTACCGGACTCCCCGTCCACCGTAGCACACGGCACAACTGCCGGACACCTTGCAAACAACCCACACTAATCCAACCATTCCCAGAGAGAAACACTAGTTATGTGACCACAATATAACTTGCCCAATACCGTGGGCACGGCTATTCGAATAGATTTTTAACTCTGCAGAGGTGTGCAACTTTACCCACAGGTGGGGTACCACAGCACGATCACCTTAGTGTCGGTGCAGATCCCAACAAAGCCATTACCCACCTTAGCTAGACCTGACTAGCCACCACGGGATCCATCAAGGGGTCATTCGACCTATCTTCGAGGTTTAACCGTGGCATAAGTCACACAGAGCTTATCCCTTCTCCTTGATCACCCATTGCTCTCAGCTCTCCTGATGGCTACCAGACTAACTAGTGGGATTTATGCTAAGCCGTTGCCCATGCAACGGTCAAGTGGTTTGCACGACAGGAAGCTAGGTGAGATGACACATCAACTCGGTCCTTAGGGGTAACAAGATGGATATCTCCCTTCCTCGCTCAACCACACAGGTACGAGCACACCAAGTGCAATTCACACAGAAATGCCATCCATCCCGTCTGACTCATCTTTCAAAACCACATTTTATCCCTTCCCACACGCACACATTTCTTTATAAAACCAGGTGGTCAAGTTATGGTTATCACAAACAAGGGTGGCTATCCTACCATGTTTTCAGCAAGCAAAACCATGCAATTTTATAAAACAGGCCACTGGGTTGTGTTTATAAAAACTAGGATAGAAACATGCATCAAAGGGCGGGATTGAACTTGCCATCATCAAATCCTTGCGGGAGGTCCTGATCGAAGTATTGTCCCTCGGGTTCGGGGTCGCAGAACTGGTCCTTGGTCGCTTGGTCACAGTCGGGAACTCCCTCGTTCACTCCGTGTTCTACGACAGAGACAAACAGACACACAATTAAGCGAAAGAACTAAAAGCTTTTATCGCTGAGCTTTAATCGGAAATAATTTAGTTACGGAGATAGGGATAATATCTTTAGGTGGTTTCTTAATGGCATAGTTAGAACTATACTGGAAAGGGCGTGGTAAAGTTTCGGGTCGATCGGAGCTCGTTTGGCGCATAAAATGACGAGTTAAAGAGGGCTCAGGGTTTAAACAGGGGTCCAGGGGCTCATTTGTAATTTCTGAAAAGGACTCGATTTGGAATTTCGGGGAAGGTTTGGGTTGTCCTGGAAAAGATAAGGGTTTGTTTATAAATGTGTTTCCATGGGTGAGGGTTTATTTGCAATTAGAATTGTTGAAGGGGTTTCTTTGGGAAAAGACTAAAGAGAGGTGGGGGTTCTTTTGGGGAAACACAGGAAGCGGGGGGGGCTTTGGGCAAAATGCCCCTTCTTCCTCCCCTCCTCCCCTGTGACCGAAACAGAGAAGGGGGACAGGGGTGGCGGCGGCGGCCGTGCCGACCGGCCAGGGGCCCGGCGGCGGTCGTGGCGGAAGGGAAAAGGGGGAGGGAGGCGAGGGGGTCGCATCCCCCTACTCACCTTGGCTTGGGACGCAGCGAGGAGGCGGGACCGCGGTGGGGGGCGGCGGCCGGTGGTGGCATGCGTGGCGGCGGTGGTAGGGGCAGGGAGGTGAGGGGCTAATTGGTGCTGCGGTTCGTGGGGGCGCTGGGTGTGCTCCTCGGCCCCTTTTATAGGCGCTTGAGGCGGTGGAGAGGCGGGGCCGTGCGGTGGCCGGTCACCGAGCTGGCGGGCGCCATTAATGGCGTTTGGCCGCTCGCGGCCGTCGCGATGTGGCGTGGCGGCGAGGGCGCCGGGCGTTGCACGTGGGGAGGGCCGGGCGCTGTGCGGCACAGGGCTGGGAAGCGACAGCGCGCGCGGCGGGGCGGGACGCGGCAGCGGCGGGCGGCGCGGCGTCGTGGGTCCGGGCGCGCGCGTGCGCGCACGCCGCGGCGTGGCGCGGGTCAGGGCGAGGGCGCGAGCGACGGCCGGCACGGCGCAACGCGCGGCCACGCGGCGCGCGTGCGCGTGCGGCACGGCCGGAGCAGGGCCGGCGCACGGCAGTGCTCGCGTGCGCGGCAAGCGGAAAGGAAAGAGAGAGAGAAGGGAGGGAGGGGAGAAGAAAGAAAAGAAAGGAAAAAGGGGAGAAAAGAAAAGGGAGGAAAAGGAAAAGAAGAGGAGAAAAATGGAAAAGAGGAGGAGAAAGAAGAAATGGTAGGAGGAAAAGAGAAAGGGAGAAGGAAAAGCGACGCGCGCCGGCGATATTCGCGGCGGTGCCCGCGGCTGGTCGGCCACGCGTGCGCGACATTCGCGCGCTGCGCGAGGAGAAAAAGAATTGCATCGGCGCTGATCGCGGAAAGTCGGTCGCGCGTGGTCGTCGGTCCGCCGAGCGGTGTGGGATGAGACAGCGGTCGAGTTCGTGTCGGTTGTGAGGATGGCGGGGAAAACAGAGAGGGTTAGGGTTTGGCCGGGCTTTGATGACGATTAGGTTTTTGATCGAAACTCCCTAGTGCGTAGTTTAATTTGATAAATTTTCAGGGCGTCACAGGCCAGCACGGTGCTTAGTGCTTGGTTGGCCACTCTCCATAAGGACCGGTTCATAGAGCGACAACCTAGGACAACCGCGCAACTACAAGACTAGAATGGGACGGTCTTGACTTACTAATTAGGTCATTTTGGTTTGGGAGTAACTTACCTGCGGGGCAAGAGGGGTGGTAAGCGTCTATGGCCCTCGCGCTACGAGGCTTGGTCTGTGCTGTGTGTCTTGTACCGCCTCGAGGCTTGCTCCATAGTCGCTGATCCAGAATCCTTAGCGGTTACACCTTACCAATGTGTCCTTTGTAACGGTCTCGTAGTGTGCTTGCTAGTCATCTCACCTAAGGAAGTGTGATGAACAACTAGCGTAGTTCACGACTTGTGGGTAAAGTTGTGCAACCTCTCGAGAGTGTAAAATTGATATATCAGCCGTGCTCACGGTCATGAGCGGCCTAGATCCTCCGTCTGATTAGTGGGGTTTACCTTGGTGGTTTGGTTTGGATTTCAGTAGTCTCATGATTAATTCTGATTAATTATTATGTAATTTGGGTTATGGTAATTCATCCACTTGTAGTAAATAGCTTTAATAAAATTTGACAAGACTAAAAGCTAATGCAGTTGAGTCAGCCAACCTTAGAGCCTCATAGTTTGTGTTATATTTGCTGAGTACAAGTTGTGTACTCACACTTGCCTTCTCTACTCTTCTATTCTCTCTGGGATGTCTTCGACTGCTGCTCAGTACCAGGCGACGTGGAGGACTACATCAGCGGACTCGATGATTTCTGGGCGTTGTCTCCCAGTTGACGTCCCTATGGCACCCTATTCTTCATGTATTTATTTTACGCTTCCGCATTCCTTGAACTGGTTCTTGATTCAGTTGTAATAAAGATATTCATTTATAATTTTTACGCATTTATCCGAGATACGTGTTGTGATATCTTGATGATTCTGTTGTATATATGCGTGACTTGATCCTGGCGCATATATGATTGCTCGATTTATGTTCTTATAAATCGGGTGTGACACTGAAGGGGCCTCGCGCCCATAGTTCCAATATCGCTCAGTTTTACTAGTTTCCAACTAGTATTCTATGTTGCTGAAGGGGTTTCACTCCCATACTTCCAGTACAACTCCGTTTACTAATTCATGACTGGTATCCGTGCAAGTTTACTGAAGGTACCTCGCTCCCATAGTTCCAGTACAACTCCATTTACTGGTTTACGACCGGTATTACGCGCATGTTTGCTGAAGGGGCCTCGCTCCCATACTTGCAATAGCAGATTACTAGTTTCTGACTAGTAAGCTATGTTATTGAAGGGGCCTCGCTCCCATAGTTCTAGTAGAACTCCGTTTACTGGTTCACAACCAGTATTACGTGCAAGTTTACTGAAGGGGTCTTGCTCCTATACTTCCAGTAACAGACTACTAGTTTCCGACTAGTATGCTATATTACTGAAGGGACCTCGCTCCTATATTTCCAGTACAACTCTGTTTAGTGGTTCACGACTGGTATCCATGCAAGTTTACTAAAGGGGCCTCACTCTTATACTTCTAAACACACTCTAATTACTAGTTTCCGACTAGTATTCTATGTTACTGAAGGGGTTTTGTTCTCATACTTCCAGTAACGTTCAGACTACTAGTCTCCGACTAGTACTCTATGTTATTGAAGGGGCCTCGCTCCCATACTTTCAGTATTACTTCGTTTACTACTTTTCGACTAGTTATACATGGAGTTTACTGCAAGGGCATTGCTCCCAACACGATTTCATATATATCAGTTACAACATACTTTTGTGTTTACCTGGCAGGGGACATGATCTGGACCGTGCTGCTGGGCGAGTCGGATTTAACTCCGATTAGTGGGCTTCATCAACAATCGCCAACGACTACTCTGATTTCGTGAGAACGCTCGACTACATGTAGCTGACTACAACGACTACTCATCGGATTCGACTTTAACTACTTGGGTTCATCAACAACAGTCAGTGACTACTGGACTTCATGAAGAATGCATGGCAACACCCTGGCGACTACTTCGACTACTCATCTCACCTAGGAAACTAGTCGGAATCGACTCTGGCTAGTCGGCTTTATCGACAGTTCAAGATTCAGTGACAACTTGGCCAATACATAGGCTCGGGGGCTGGCGCCACCAACTAGTAGGCATATCCTATGCAACTCATCTCGCTACCAGGCTCGAAGGCTGGATGCGACAAGGCACTAAGCGTGTTTTCAGCGATAGCTCTCATGCTTTAAGGCTGGACACTATGAAACTACTCGAAAGATCCAGATTCAAGAGGCTTTTTGAAGATTTATCTTGGGAAGATAATTGTTAACCATTATTTCTAGGATTTTATTCTGAAATAAGGGGTTTTTCATATTATTACCTAGAGGTCTTATCTTGCCGTTGACTTAGGGAACAAGTTCTGATTTGAGAGGTAATTTAGGGTGTTTTTTGGAGAAGTTATTTGTTTAACCATTTTTTCAGGGGATTCATCCCAAAAAAGCAGTCTTCAAATTACTGAGCCAACTTGCCCATCTTAACCACCAAATCTTTACTGTCATATATGGCATGCCACGATTCTTTGGATCCTTTATTCCAAACCGTGGGCTCGGGGGCTGTGGGACACATGTCATCAGCAACTTAGTTTTCAAACCAGTTGGAAGATAATGACAAAAGACTCAAGATTAAATTGACCCACAGGCTGATTCTACGAGTCAACCTAAGGCTCGGGGCCTACTCCATATGGAGTGCGAGTTTAATCGCACCCCATATAAAAGAAGACTTGACAACTACTGGGGCATTGGCACCTCACAGCATCGATGCAGCCAAGGAAGTACTCGGAAGACACCTTCAAGATGAAGTTCGGGAGAACTCGAATATGCCTTCAGAAGTACTCGGACACCTATAGTACTCGACTACGAATTGCTCGGGGGCTTGTCAGACCCGAACCTACGGGACTGCGCACATGGCCTACATCCACAGAATAAGGGGTGGGACATGGCCCGCACACTAGATTTGTTGTAACTACTCGTATCGTAGTAAAACTAGTCAGATACAGCAGGAAACTACCCGAAAACCACTTGGGTAGGACTTTAGGGCTCGATTCTGACTAGAACTTCCATGTAACTCTATCCCCCGAGACTATATAAGGGCGGATAGGGACACTCCTCAAGTGGGGAATATGATGGACAACTCGTGCCTCATGCAACAGATCACCCAAGAGATCACCCGATCACCAACTAAGACAATACAAACCACACAGGATGTAGGGTATTATGCTCTCAGCGGTCTGAACCTGTCTAAACTTTATGTTCCTTGCACCTTCGAGTTCCTGATCTCGGCGACACCCTACCTACAAACTCACCAACTTGGGGGTATCCCTCGGTGGGCGTGGCGGTAAAACACCGATAGGTGACAAGTCGGGGGCTCAAGATTTCCAAGACCCGAAGAATGTCATTGACGTCATCTTCCATGGAGACGGTAGCTTCCCCTCCAAGCGCGCACAGAAGCTGACCCTGCGCAAAATCCTCTCTATCGAGCCCGCCATACAAAGGCCTCTGAGACACATCGAGGTCCCGATCTTCTTTTCTAGGGATGATTAGTGGACTAGCTTTTTCGAGCCGGGAAAATTCCCGCTCATCCTAGATCCGGTCGTGGTGGGCTCCAAGCTGACTCAAGTACTCATTGACGGTGGGAGCGGCCTCCACCTACTCTTCACAAGTACTCTGAAGAAGATGGGGTTGGATATTTCCAAGATGCTTACCTCTAGCAAAGCTCCATTTTACGGCATCGACCCGGGAAACACGGCTACACCACTCGGTTCAGTGGTCCTGCCAGTCACCTTTGGGACGAAGCACAAATACCGCACAAAATACATCAAGTTCGAGGTGACTAACTTCAAGTTGTCATACCATGCCATCCTCAGCAGACCAGCATTGGCCAAATTTATGGCCGTGCCTCACTACATCTACCTACTACTCAAGATGCCAGGCAAGACAGGCATCCTCACGTTCCGTAGTGACTTGAAGAGGTCGTACGACTGCGACCAAGAGGAGATCAAGGATGCTGTGACATCACATGTGCCAGAACCTTCCGTGAAAGTTTTTGCGGCTGCGCATGATGAGGACATGACTCGTATGGATACAAACATAATGAGAACATATTTGGGGAGAGACACGGATGATGAGTATGTGATATGCTTATGTACAACCATTCATGCTAAAGACAAGGTGAGCTTCTTCCTATGTTATTTGTTTACTTATTTTGAGAACAGATTGCTACCTAAAAATATTATTATAATTAGGAATCATGGAGATGATGATGGAGCACTCAAAGATAGGCATGGAGGGGGAGAGGACCAGCAAGGGATGTCCAACCCAAGTTAGAGTCCTAAACAATATCAAATTCGAGTCCACCTCGGATTCCAGAACCTTACGTCACCAAAACTGACGCCCTGGCCACATACGGAGTCAGATTTGGACATTCTATATATGGTTGGAACCAGAATTTCATAGAGCTTCCAATGGCACAGGTCCCACCTCAAAATTACTTCTGAGTCGACAGGAATAGTCGACACAAGTGGGCGTCCAGAATCTGACAGGGTGCTGTGTCACCGTCTTTTGGGCCGTTGGCCCGTGTACCGTGTTGAAGCCTGTTAGGGTTGCGTCCAGGGGACTTGCAGGCCCCTAACTCTCTTTTATTCAGTAGCCATCTCCACCTTAGGATTTGGGTTTTGCTTAGATTCATTCTGTCATCAAACAGTGTCACCGTTTCATCGGTTTGTGAAACCACATCTCGTAATCAAGTCTGTTTGATTGCATCTCCTGTTCTTGCTTGTGTTCTTGATTGCGCTTGCAGGGACAAGCCTTCGTGGCGAGGTCATTCGTGTGACATGGGTGATAACCAATGGAGCAGTGGTGTAGTAATTGCGGGATTCTGTTCGTTCGGAACCTTGGATCATCAACGTCGAGTTCTCCACCAATCAAGTTTACCGTACCTCTCGGAAGTTCGGGACTCAACCTCCTATCAAGTGGCATCAGTTATCAGGTTGCCCGTGAGGTATTATCGTGTGACCTTTAGATTGATTTTTGTTCCTCGTCCTAAAGTCCAAAAAAAACCCTAAAAAGATTTGTTTCCCTATCCTACAACCATCGATTAGCCTTTGCACTTTCGTCAGAGTCTGCATCATTGAATTTGTGCCCTAGTCATAGTTTTTTTGGCTGGTTTGGGTCGTGTTTTTGGTTTAGTTTACGTTTTGCATGGTCGTATCTTGTCCGTTTCAATCTCGTCGTCGTGTCCAGATTAGATTTATTTCTGTCCAGTTCGGTATTTTGATCATGACTCTGTCATACGAACTCGGATTTGAGTGTTCTTATACTCTATGGAAAGCTTGTGAAATTATATATAACTTGGTAAATAATGAGATTGTCCAGAAAAATCGATATCATGGAGTAATATGCATAGGAACAGAATCTGTTTGTGACCCAGAAATTGTTGAGCAGTCTGTATTTCGGGGCCCATATCTGTAGCTTCCTTATTTCAAAATAGGTGTTCCATATACTGAAATTGAAGAGAAAAAGTTGATCTACAACTTTGGTATTATGTGTTTGGACATTTGAGGCCGCTATGAAGGTCAGATAGTCTGTTGAATTTGAACCTAAAAATCTATGTTATATAGACGAGGATTTTGTGATTGTCTTCAATTGTATCTTGTTCTTGCGGCACTTTTGAGAAAACAAAGATATTAAAAAAAGGCAAGTGCAAAAAAAAGAGCCGCACAAAAAAGAAAGAAGAAAAACAAAAAATCAAAAGTGCTTGCATCCTTTGTGTCCCTTGTGATTCAGTGTATGACTTGCTAGTTTGAACTATTCTAGAAATACGTTTAGGCCAGCAACTTTGACAAGTACTTGGGGCACTTATTCATCTTTGCTATCTGTTATCAAATTGTGTTCCACCTCACCACTATATTTGGCCTCCAAAAGCTCCACATATATAATCTTCTCTTGACTAGAACAGGTACTACTTTGCAATCACACCCACGCTCTACGTGTTATCACTCCTGCCACCGTTTGCCACTTGCAGTGCTGGTAAGAACCTTGTAAGAGCGGGGTAAGACGCTTCATACTGTGTGATTTCACATCCACTCGCTTGAGTAGTCATAGGGGTCATATCATTGTTGTCTTCTTTTATTTTCACTAAAATGATAGGAACATCCCGTCTGGAGCTCCGCGACATGATGAGAGCTCTGTGTGATGCTTTTAACATGGGCACTGAAAAGTTGAAGAGAGTTTCAGGACTTGTTGAACAGATAGGCACGATGGCGACTCGTCTACCACAGCCTACAACTTCTTCCACAGATTATATATAGGATGTTGAGAGAGAGGATGCGAGAGACAACCCGTTGGAGAAGAAAGAACTTGTAAGTAAATGTAATGATATTGGTGCTACAACTCGAGGTGAGCATAATTTTAATGCGCTAGATTTTCCCACAATTCATGCTAATGTAGAGCAATCTATAGTGAAACATTTTCTTAATTTGTCTTTGTCACAAGATGGTTGTCTTGATATTCCTTGTGATAAAGAAAAGTTGTGTGATGATGCTTATGTTGTTTCGGTGCCACATCTTATGACAGAGATTGATATTGTTGTTTCTAAAACAACCACATGTGCTGAAAATAATATTTTTATTCCTATAACTAGTGCGCATGATGAGCTCAAATTGTTATCTTCCTTAAATACTTTGGGTTATATTGAATTTGATATGTTGTGTAATCTGAATTGTTTGGAGGATACACTTTTTGTATATTCTAAATTGACACGTTTGCATAATCATACATATCATTTTATTGGAAGGTATAATTATAATGGACAATATATGGTACATCGAGTTTATATTTGTTCAGATCTAAAAGCATCTTTTGTTGCATACCAATATGGTCATATAGAGAGCTACAGTAACACTAATCCTATAATATCAAGTTTCTCTAGTTTGGTTTTTAAGAAAACAGGTTCACTTCCAAGAAGGGGAGCATTGTTGGCTATTAAATAGGACCTCTTCAACACCTGCACTCAAACCGAGGACGGTTTGCTTTCAAGAAGGGGAGAATGATGAGGACATAACTCGTATGGATACAAACATAATAAGAACATATTTGGGGAGAGACATGGATGATGAGTATGTGATATGCTTATGTACAACCATTCATGCTAAAGACAAGGTGAGCTTATTCCTATGTTATTTGTTTACTTATTTTGAGAATAGATTGCTACCTAAAAATATTATTAGAATTAGGAATCATGGAGATGATGATGGAGTACTCAAAGATAGGCATGGAGGGGGAGAGGACCAGCAAGGGACGTCCAACCCAAGTTAGAGTCCTAAACAATATCAAATTTGAGTCCACCTCGGATTCCAGCTTCCAATGGCATAGGTCCCACTTCAAAATTACTTCTGAGTCGACGGGAATAGTCGACACAATTGGGCGTCCAGAATCTGACAGAGTGCTGTGTCACCGTCTTTTGGGCCGTTGGCCCGTGTACCATGTTGAAGCCCATTAGAGTTGCGTCCAGGGGACTTGCACGCCCCCAACTCTTTTTTATTCAGTAGCCATCACCACTTTAGGGTTTGGGTTTTGCTTAGATTCATTCTGTCATCAAATAGTGTCGCCGTTCATCGGTTTGTGAGACCCCATCTTGTAATCAAGTCTGTTTGATTGCATCTCCTGTTCTTGCTTGTGTTCTTGATTGCGCTTGCAGGGATAAGCCTTTGGGGCGAGGTCATTCAAACAGAGCAGTGGTGTAGTGATTGCGGGGTTCTATTCATTCGGAGCCTTGGATCATCAACGTCGAGTTCTCCACCAATCAAGTTTACCGTACCTCTCGGAAGATCGGGACTCAACCTCCTATCAGCGCAAAAACTCACCGACTCGAAAATGGAGATCTCCAGCCAGAGGCCTAGCCAGTCAAGGGTTAAACCCAACCCCAGTGACGTCGGCATTAAGGCCGTCCAGCTGCAAGATGGCGACTCATCCAAGATTGCTTTGATCGGAGGTGGCTTGAGTGACAAAAAGGAAAGCGTGCTCATCAGCTTCCTTAGGGCTAACTGAGACATATTCGAGTGGAAACTAGCGGATATGCCAGGTTGCCCAAGGAGTTGATCGAGCATTACCTAAAAGTCTACCCCAAAGCCACTCCGAAGAAGCAACGACAATGACGCTTCACTCCGGACAAGAGGGAGGCCATCAAGAAGGAGGTAGCAAAACTACTCGCGGCTAGTTTCATTATAGAAGTTTGCCACCCTGAGTGGTTAGTCAATCCTGTACTAGTCTTGAAAAAGAATAATAATGAATGGAGGATGTGTGTGGATTACACTGATCTCAACAAACACTACCCGAAGTTCACGCTCCCACGCATTGACCATGTCATCGACCCCACGACTGGCTGCGTCCTGCTCTCTTATCTTGACTTCTACTCAGGTTATCACCAGATTGCTCTCAAGGAAGAAGACCAGATCAAGATAGTGTTCATCACCCCCTTTGGAGCATATGCTTATACAACCATGTCCTTCGGGATGAAGAATGCAGGAGCCACCTATCAACGGGCCATCCAATGATGCCTAGCTGATCAACTACATCACAACATTGAAGCTTACATGGATGACATGGTCATCAAGACCAGATCCCACGACGAGTTCATCCCAGATCTTGCAGAAACCTTCAATAGCTTATGCAAGTTTTGATGGAAGCTTAACCCAACCAAGTACTTCTTCACCGTGCCACAAGGAAAACTACTCAGGTTCATCGTTAGTCACCGAGGTATTGGAACAAACCCGAAGAAGATCACTACCATCACAGCCATGGACGCTCCACGGACGATCAAGGATATCCAGAAGCTCACAGGCTGTACGGCGGCCCTGAACAGATTTATCTTGCAACTTGGAGAACAGGGATTTTCCTTCTTCAAATTGCTTAAGTGCCACAACAAGTTCCAGTGGATAGAGGAGGCGAAGCACGCACTGCAAGATCTCAAGCAACAAGTTCCAATTGGCTTTGTTTTCTCTCTCTGATGTGAAAACAGGGTAGTGTATGACTGGTTTTGAAAAGAGTCCGACCCCATGTCGTATCTCCTCAGATTTCACTCTAGACAGTGAAATAATCACTATTACTCCACCAACTTCAAGAGCTATGGCCCAGAAAACACTCCGTGGATTTTTTGCTCCCTTCGCTGACAATATCCCGGTTGGGCCACACGTCAACACTGGAGCTAAAAATTTCAAGATCAAGATGGGTCTCATTGCGATGGTGCATGCTAACCCATTTTGTGGCAAGGCCAATGAGGATGCTAGCACACACCTTCAACAATTCCTGGAACTCTACAGTACTTTTTTTATCAAGGGAGTCACTTAAGATGCAATCTGACACCGACTATTTCTATTTTCTCTTTTGGGGAAGGCAAAGCAGTGGTTTAATACAAATAGAAGTGCAGTGGACTCATGGGAGAACTGTACCAAGGCATTCATAGCTAAATTCTTCC
This sequence comes from Panicum hallii, assembly GCF_002211085.1. Taxonomy (NCBI): domain Eukaryota; kingdom Viridiplantae; phylum Streptophyta; class Magnoliopsida; order Poales; family Poaceae; genus Panicum; species Panicum hallii. Next base: position 11,335,725 of record NC_038049.1, read on the forward strand.
CGATGGGCAAAACCAATGCTCTTTGAGGGAGAATCTCCAGTTTCCAACAGGAGTCCAATGAGTCAATTTCGGAAGCTTGGGAGAGGCTTCACGAGTTCATCCTTGCATGTCTTCACCACAAGATGGATGATGGGCTTATTCTTCAGAACTTGAAAAATGGGCTCACTCCAACAGCCCATGACCAAGTCGACGCTGCTGCAGGTGGAGCTTTCTTCTCGCCAACTGTTGATAGGGCCAAAACTTTGATCCAGAAGATGGTGTCCAACCAAGGTTGGAATGATGAACGTTTCCAACCACACCAGTAGGGCATGCACACCGTCAAGGAGATAGACATGCTGGTTGCTAAGCTTGACCTCCTCCTCAAGAAGATATAGGAACGTCCCCAAGACAAGGCTCCAGTGCAAGCACTTAAAGCCTTAGATGCTCGCATGATGTGCTAGGTCTGCGGGAACACTAGACACTCGGGGAATAACTGCCCCGAAACATAAGAAGATGTCATGTACATGAATAACAACAACAACGGGATTTGTCCACAAGGAGGTCAAGGGTAGTATAATCAGTCACACCCCTGCTACTGTTGACGCAAAAAATTTGACGACCGGTTTCCTGCGTGACCCCACGTGAGGATCTAGGAGATTTGCTTTACTTGTGCGCAGGCTCCAAATAGCTTCGCGTAGGTCCAAATAGCTCCTAAAGCTAAACTAAACAATACTAAGTAAACTAATCTTGCCAAGAAAAGCTAATATCGATAACTAGTGAATAAATAGATCGACAAAGAAGCGATGTGCCATCAATCAAAGACCTAATTTACTGGGTAAGACGTAGAACTTACTAGCAAGCTGAAGGTTGAACCGATGCAGCCTTGCCAACCATAAGAACTTGTTGAAGAAAAGAAAAAGCTACGAAACTAGGGTTTGGCGAAGTTGCCGATAAAGAAGAAGTAATGGTTGTATTTTGATTGGATGTATCGATTACAAGCCTGTAGTCCAATATTTATAGCCTAAGCTAAAACTTGTCGATTATGACACCATGTAACTTGACTAAAAAGAAAATAATCCTTCCATAACAAAACAACTCATGCAAGACTCAGACTATACATAATATCTTGCTGACGTAAATCACCAGCGTCAGTCCGGCTACATGGTGAACTCCTTTGTTTCATCATCGTCCAGCTTCCATCGGCTACTTCTCTTGCCTCATCATCGGTCTCACTCGTGCCAAAAAATTGTGTCATCACATGCCTTCCCGACTCCGCGCGTGCACGCATAGTGTCCAAACCAGTCCTCGCGCTCCGTGCATGCGGCGCCTCAAATGCCATTCTTGCCCCTAGGTGTAGAAACTATAAAAGCCTATCCGCCAACCCCTCTTCTTCCTAGCTGACTGCTCCCGAGCACTCTCTTTCCTCAAGAACAGATCCCAATCTCTTCCGGCGGACGGCCCACAGATCATCTTCTCCAGTAAATCTCCTAGAACCTTCGGTGGCGGTGGAGCCCCTCCTCAACAAGCAAAAAAATCAGATCCGATCTGCACCAATGGCTTCTCTCACCAACATCCCCATGTTATGGAACTTCAACTGTTCATTCCTCGCACTTTCCACTCTTTATTTCCGTCCTCGTTTGATAAGATTTCTCCTTGCACTTGTAGAACGTTAGGGATAGGATCACCATAGCCATAGAAGACAAACCAGGACTCATCTGTCTAGGCCCAATGGGAGGTCCAGACCCACAGATCTAATCAATCTGGAAACCGGCAGCATCCTGCTCCGATACTCTAACATGAACACGCAAGACAGGAATGGTGTCTTTAGGTCTTGGCCAAGTGTAACCCCAGGGTGGAGGAATTGGTACCTCAGAATGACTGCTTCCAATAGAACAATCTGGGATAATACGACATCGTCCAGTGCATCAACCTCTCCTTATCAAACATGGCCAGAAACAAATCCATGCTCATCGCAGCATCATATTTCTGGTCAGTTAGCTCAATGCATTCTTGTTGGGTGTAACACCCTAATGTAATTTTTCCCTAATTTTAATGAATTTATTTTGGCTCAAATGAAATTTCCAGGCTTTTCTTTAATTTTTTGGTGGCATTTAAAGCAATTTATAACATAAGAAAATAAAATCAATTATAAGGTCAACATGTTTGTGCATTCATGCTGAAGCATTGTTTTTCTTTGTGTTGAGTTTATAGGGTTTGAATTCAAATTTATTTGAATTCAAATAGTTTTGTTTGAATAGTTGAGTATAGAAAAGGAAAAGGAAAGGAGAAGGAAGAAGAGAAAGCAGCCCAAACCCCCTCCTAGCCCAGCCCAGCTCTCCCTTTCCCCTCCCTCTTCCCGCATGGGCCACGCCGGCCCACTCTCCCTCCTCCCTCGGGCTTCCTCTCCTCTCTCCTTTTCTTCTGCGGCCCAGCCCGAGCTCACTCCCCTCTCTCCTTCCTTTCCCTCCCGCGTGGGCCGCGCCTCGGTCCAGCTCCCCCTCAGCCCCGCGCCTCTCTTCTCTCTTTTCTTCCTGGGCCACAGCGTCTCCCTTGGCCCAGCCCCGTGCGCTGCCTTTCCTCCCCCGCTCTCTGTCCCTCGCGGTCGCTGACAGGGGGACCCCACCTGTCGGGGTCGTCCCCTTCCCCGCACCCGAGCCGGACTCGAGCTCGAGTCCGAGCTCGACCGACCCCGCCGCGCCGTCTTTGTCCCGGGCCCGCACGCCAGGGCGCCGCAGCCGCCACTATAAAGCCCCGCCTCCCCTAGGGCTTCTCCCAAGTCGCCGCCATGCCCCGCTCGTGCCCAACCCTAACCGCCTCTGCTCGCCACTGCCGTGCGTCTCGGTCTGCCGCCACGCTGTCTTTTCGCCGCCCTCTGCCGTCGCCTAAGCACCGTGGGCTTACCCCGGTGGGGTAAGGACGCTAATCCCCCTTCCTCCTCCCTCGGTCTCGTTTCCGCGCAGCCGCGCGAGCTCGCCGGAACTCCCGAGCCACGGGTCGCCGCCGCCCGGCCGCCACGGCCAATTTGGCCAACTCTCTTTCCCCCAAAACGTTTCCCCGTGCTTCCCTCTCTCTCCCCGTGCCAGCCGTACCCCGAATCGAGGCCGGGAGCGCTCAATCGCGTGGTCTCCGGCGAGCTTCCATCGCCCTCCGCCGCGCCCAACGCCCGCCGCCGCCGGAGCTCGGCCGGAGGTCCCTCAGCCGCCCGATCCACACCTAACGGTCTGGATCTAATCCAGACCGGTACTCAACCCGAGCCGATCGATCTCGAACCGACGATCTGGATTAGATCCAGATCGGCATTAGATCTCGACCGCCAGATTCCGATCCAACGGCTCTAATCAGAGCATACCAGTTCAGCCTTGCCTTTTTGCTAAAGAGAGCTCGGGTTTTACGGGAATCAACCCGCGCTCCTGTGTAGTTCAAAGATATTTGCGGTCAAGTCCTGTTTTACTCGTTTAGACCCTTGAGTTTTCCAGTTTTTGTGCCCGCCATCCAAGCCCCGGGTTTTCACAAGCTAGCCCCTGAGTCTATGCTTTAATTTCGTTTAGGTCCCTGGTTTTTGCCCAGAACCCCCATGTGGCTCAGTTTTTCTCGCAGATAGGTCCCTGGACCTTGTTTCAAGCGTAGTTTTCGCGTCTTAGCTCCATTTTAGGTGTTCTTTATGTCCACACAATCGTTGTAACGCGTGGAATAGTTCTAGCATAGTTTTGTGTGCTGTTTCTATGTAATGTTGTACTATTTCTTATATTTTGTCCTTGTTTGCATGTATGTGTATGTGCTGGACATGTTTTGGCGTTGCGATCGTGAGTAGACGCGGAGCCTTTGGACCAGTACCAGGAGCCGCCATCTTCTGAGCAGTTTGAACAGCAGCAGGAGAGTTTCGAGGAAGGCAAGTATAACATGAACATCCTATCACTTTTAAATACAATTTCATACTGCATTTTAGTACTGTATGCCTATAAGGACTTTCCTAGCCACTTTATATCCTGTATATATATCCTTCGGGTGGCATTTTGGTTAGTTGTGCTAGGTTGCTGCGCTAAACACACTTGGTCCTTTTCAATTAAATTTGATTAATGGTATATGTAACTTAATCCTGAGAGTGGCCCTCTGTGCTGTGTGCTTGAGTGGCTCACGTCTCTTTAAAAGATGTTTTTGATAGAAACTTGGTTTAGGGGGCCAGCACGATGCTTAGTGCTTGGTTGGCCACTCTCCATAAGGACCGGTTCATAGAGTGACAACCTGGGACAACCGCGCAACCACAAGACTGGAATGGGACGGTCTTGACTTATTAATTAGGTCATTTTGGTTCAGGAGTAACTTACCTGCGTGGGCAAGAGGGGTGGTAAGCTTCAATGGTCCCTGCTCCTCCGGCTTGGTCTGTGCTGTGTGCTTGTACCCCCGGAGGTGGGCCCCATCATCGCTGATCCAGAATCCTTAGCGGTTACACCTTACCAACGTGTCCTTTGTAACGGTCTTGTAGTGCGCTTGCTAGCCATCACACCTAAGGAAGTGTGACGAACAACTAGCGTAGCTCACGACTTGTGGGTAAAGTTGTGCAACCTCTCGAGAGTGTAAAACTGATATATCAGCTGTGCTCACAGTCATGAGCGGCCCAGATCCTCCTTTTGATTAGTGGGGTTATCAACCTTTGATTAGGGAGATTCCCCGGGTGGTTTGGTTTGGATGGTTCTCAGTAGTACTTAATTAATATTGACTAATTTCTATGTAATGTGGGTTATGGTAATTCATCCACTTGTAGTAATTAGTTTTGATAAAACTTTGCCAAGACTAAAAGCTAATGCAGTTAAGTCAGCCAACCTTAGAACCTCATTGTTTGTGTTATACTTGTTGAGTACGAGTTTGTACTCACACTTGCCTCTCTCCTTTTCTGTCCTCTTGGATACCTTCGACTGCTGCTCAGTGCCCGGCAACGTGGAGGATTACGTCAGCGGCTTCGACGACTTCTAGGCGTTTGTCTCCCAGTCGACGTCCTTGTGGCGCCCTACTCTTCATGTATCTCTTTTACGCTTCCGCAACTCTTGAACCGATTCTTGATTCGGTTGTAATAAAATAATTCATTTACGATTTATTTACGATTTATATTTATCCGTGATATGTGTTATGATATCTTGATGATTCTGTTGTATATATGCGTGACGTGATCCTGTCGCATATATGATTGCTCGATTTATATTCTTTATAAAAATCGGGTGTGACATTTGGCCATGGTCCAATGAAACCTACCCTGGCCGATGTCCTCATGCTGACAGGTCTCAACATTTCAGCCCCTGTCGGTGTTTAACCTCCGAGCCCACCGAGGGATATCTCCGAGGTGGTAGATTGTAGGTGGGGTTTCGCAGAGATCTGGAACTTAAAGGTGCAAGGAACACAAGATTTAGACAGGTTCAGGCCGCTGAGAGCATAACAACCTACATCTTGTGTGGTGGTTTGTATTGCCTTAGATGATTGTGCTTTGGAGGGGGTCCTTGCTCGCCTTTATATAGTCTGGAGGGCCAGGATTACATGAAAATCCTAGCCCAATACTAGTTTAGGAGTCCAACCCGAGTACTACTCAGACAGTTTCCTTCTATTCCGAGTAGTTCTACTTCTGTACAAGTAGTTACAACAGGTGTAGGGTGTGGGCCATGCCCCATCCCCTATCCTAGGAAGTCTATGAGATGTGCACAGTCCCATGGGCCCGGGTCTGACAAGCCCGTGAGCTCTTCGTAGTCGAGTACTGCAGGCCTCTGAGTACTTCTGAAAGCATCTTCGAGTTCTCCCGAACTTCGTCCTGAAGGTGTCTTCCGAATACTTCCTTGCTGCATCATGGCTGTGAGGTGCTCATATCCCGAGTAGTTTTCAAGTCTTCTTTTATATGGGGTGCGATTAAACTTGCAATCTCCGAACCATAGGTTGAATCAAAGAATCAGGCTGAGGGTTAAATTAGTCTTGAATATTCTATCCTTTTCTTCAAAAAAATTGAAAAGTAAGCCGTCGATGACACGTGTCTCACAGCCCCGAGTCTTGAATCCAAATTTTGAGATTTGGAAAACAAGGATTCCAAGAGTCGTGGCATGCATTGTATACAATAATTTATTTTGATGGTTAAAATGGGTAAATTGGTTTGGGAATTCGAAAAACCATTTTTTTGGGATAGCATCCCTGAAAAAATGGTTAAACAAATAACATTCCCAAATCATCCTGAAATTACCGCTAAATTCAATTCTTATTCCGAGAAAAACCGTTCGCATTCCACACAATAATTACGGGACGACCGCTGGTTATTTAACCATGCGGTAACTTAGGGTTTACTCACCCTTTTACTTCCACTACTCTAGTACTTCATCTTTCTCCATCTCGCAACCGCAGCCGCCTCTAGATTCAGATTTAGGCTAGAGTTAACGCCAAGACCTCCCTCTTCCTCTAGAGCACCAACTCGCCACCCAAATCCTCAGCCCCTCAGCGTATACGAGTGAAACGACTCGTGACATCAAGGATGGCTGGCAAGAAGGGTGCGGCCAAATCGAAGGGGAAGGAGGCCAAGCCCACTGCTACAGCCGGTGATGGATGGAGACCAAGTAAGTGCTCTGAGGCTAACCTCAAGACACTTGTAAATGGTGGACTTCTTCAGCCAAGTGGCGCCCTACCACTGAGACGAGAGGCCGTATGAAGGAGCCGAGGAAATTGTTATGTTCTAGTACTTTGTCGAGTGTGGGTTGGCCCTCCCGACTTCTGGCTTTATTACAACCTTCAGCTCAATCACCTCAACCCCAACTCTATTCTTCACATCTCCATCTTTATTCATTTCTGTGAACCTTTTCTGGGGATTTAGCCCCATTTCGATCTTTTCTGTTATCTTTTCCACATCAAGCCACAGCCAAATGAGAAAAAGATGTATGAAGTCCTGTGGAGCCGGGATCCGGTTAAAGCAGGGGATGGAAAAGAAGTACATCTCCTACAACTTCCCGACTAGTCTGTCTGAGTGGAGGGAGCGCTGGTTGTACATAGGAAACTGACGGAGGTAGACCCAGGTACCTCCCTACCCTACCAAGTGGGGTCTGGTTCTTCAGGGAACGACTTCGAGAAATGACCCGGCGTACAGGTACTCGGCTGGACGGTGGGCAGAGTCCTTCAGGATCAGGACCTGGGCCAACTTGGATAGCTATGATATCATGTATCTAAACCGATCTGTTTCCTTGTAAACAACCCGGGTAGATCTTAACCTACCTTATAACCCACAGCAGCTCGACTGCATAAGGGGGGCACGGGGTACCCATTGGGATCATTCTTGGCGGTTCATCCTGAGCCCCGATGGCACAATGCAACTAGCCTACTCATTCCACAAAGCCTAAACCAGTCAATACAATCCAGAACACAGGATATAGGGTGTTACACTCTCGGCGGCCCGAACCTGTCAAAAACCCTTGCGTCTTTGTGTTACCATCAAGTTCTTGGCTCTACGATCTACCTCGCCTACAAATTTACTACCTGTGCATATCCCGGGTGGACTTGCCGGAGTACAAATCCGACAGTTAGCGCGCCAGGTAGGGGGATCTCCTGGGTCCTTATAGCGAGCTTGATGGCAGCAATCATCAACAATCGGGTGAGTCGTTCTTAACATCGCTCTCAAATCAATCTGTTCTTGGATTTCATAATCACATATTGGTTTCTTTTTCCGGTTCCAAACCTATGAGGCAGCGGCTCCACAATCCACGCTGCAACCTTGATGGCAGCCATTATCAACATCTATCCAGCCGGCCGCCGCAACGCACACAACTGTGCAAGCAGGCAACCATCGTGATTTAATCGCCCTAGGATAGCCTTCCTACGCATGCATGCATGCATCGAATCAAGGCAAGACAATAAAGCAAGCCATGGCACGTGCTTCACGTCCGCATCATCAAGGAACCTACTGCCTACCCCTTCCATTTACTATTTTAGTTGCCATTTTCATTGCAATTTGCTGACGCAGGCTAAGATTTCTTTAGTTTCTTCCATAAAATCCTACGTACTCAAACTATGTACCTGGACTGCACGTATGGGATTCATCGACTGCTACCGAGAGCAAGGCCACACTATTGCACGATGCTCACCGACTACAATGATAGCCGCCCGCTCGGCCACGACGACTCGGCCATGCCGACTACTTCGGCAGCCGCCTGCTCGGCCACGACGACCACTCCGACTCGGCCACGCCGACTACTTCGACTGCTGCCTACTCAGCCACGCTGACTACTTCGACTACTGCCTGCTTGGCCGCGGCGACTACTTTAACTAAGCCATGGATGGAGCTAAGCCGTATTTAGTAAATATTTTTCAATTAAATATTCTCTAGTCTCCGTGACTATCGCCCACCATATCACATATTTTCCTGATTGCCTACACGGTCCGCCCGCTGCACGGGCAGTCGGGCTACACCCTGCGAGTGCGCTCTACAAGCGGTCTCTTCTCGTGCACATCCCCGACTCCTTTAGGTTTTCTCCCAACAGTTGCTAAAGTACTGTCACAACCAGTTTAGAAAAGGTAACCCATATGTGCACCAGGATCAAGTTCCGCACATATGATAGACGTCACAAGTGTATCCCGAAATAATAAATTAACGAAATAGAGTATAATAGTACTTTATTACATGACTGACAGTCCTAATCTTAAGCGAACAAATAAATGTTGATAACTAGCGGCGGACTTCAACTTCACAAGCAGATGACTGGGAGACATGCGCCTAATATTCTTCAAAATCTTTAGGAAACTCCAGACAATTATCTTGTTTTGAGCACATTGATTTTAGCAAAGCAAGCGTGAGTACAGTTATGGTTGCTACTCAGCAAGTGGAGTAAATTATATGGCATGCAAGGCTATAATCAAGAAAAGGCTGATATGGTTTGACTACGATAAGCATTTTTAGTTGGTCAAGTTTTATTAAGCAAGCATTAACTAAATATAAGTACATACCAATCCCTTAAATAAATAAAGACATAAGCTAACAATAATATAAATAAATAAGGAACATCGATTTAAATTATCTTTAAGTTCAATTATCATATGGGTGTCCAAGCCGCTTGTAGCCATGAGCACGGCTGATATATCAGGTTTCACTCTGCACAGGTTGTACACTTTACCCACAATTCGTGTTTCACTTGACGCCTGGGTTTGCAAGGCCCTTAAACACTTCCAAGGTAAGTGGCGGGGATTCACAATGAGGCCTTTACAAAGATTTCCTAACTTATCACAATCTGCTTAGGTCTCAAGTCAAACCGGTCATAACTCTCACTAATGAGGCAGACGCCTTAACCAGGACCATATCACACCCTCAAGAGGACCGAGCTATACCCCGACGATGCAACCCCTCTTTCCCTTTCGGTAAGATCATCGTAAGCTAAAGATTCTAATTAATTAGCCAAGACAAGAGCTATGTAGTATTGTGGTTGCTCTGTTTTCCTAGATGGTTCTCCATGTTCCAATTAATACAATGATCTTAATTATCACTATAAACGTATTCCAGAATATGAGCAAACCAATGTGGCCTGATTTCAGGTTATCCAACTAAAATCTAAGCAATAGCAATTAGCATAGCTACAACATAAATATAATAACCCAGGTTTAATCAAGAAAGTTTAATAGAAACTAGGCATATCCTTAATTTGGGATCCATCATATTCTAGACATATGCATGCATATAAAGTAAATGTTTGTGTTTATAAAGTTGTTAGGACTGGAGTCTAATCAAGGACCACTTGCCTTCGTCAAAGAACTGCTGCTGCTCGGGAACATCTTCAAAGCTTTGCTCTTGCGGACCCCCAAACTGTGCACCGTCTATCGTAACACACAAGTACATACAAGCAAATAAATATAATGAATAAGAAACAATACACCAATCAATAAAAATAGAGGAAAATAATATTATAAAGCTACTGCATATGTCGCAAGGGTCGCGTGAGCGCAAGAATCGATGAAAATGGAGTAAAAATGGAGAAGTTATGGCTAAAACATGATTCTAGAGGCTTATTTGTAGAAGTTTTGAAAATAGAAGGGCTATGACCAAAGAAACCGAGGGTTAGAACATAATTAAACCTTAGATCTAGGGTCTAGATTATAAAATAGAAGGGTTCAGGACTGCGGGTTCTATTTTTGGAAAAGATAGGGGCCTAAATAAAAGAAAAAGGATCTATTTGTGAATACTTTTGAACTACCGTAGACTGCCGGTTGATTTCTATGAAACTCAGGGTTAAAGCACAAAACTACCTCGGCTTGACCAGTATCTGTTTCTATTGACTCGGGTTAGATCTAATCTAACATGTTGGATCGAGATCCTACGGCTGTGATGCGGCTGGAGGCGTGGAGCAGCGGCACTGGGCGGCGGCAGCGAGGGCGGCAGCGACGGATGGCGGCGGCTCGCTGGGGTAAACGCGCAAACGTGTTCCCAGCCTCGATTTTGAATGCAGTTTGCACTGGGAGATTGTGAGCACTACGGGGAACCCATCTAGAGGCTCGGGAGGCGAGGGGTGGCTCAGGAACGATGGCGAGCAATCTACGAGCACGGGAAGGCGGGGAAGAGGGGAACAAGCGGCAGGCGAGCATCCTCACCGCAACACGAAGTTCTGGAGTGCTTGCTCGACAGCGGGGAGCGGCGGTGCGGCGAGCGGCCGAAGAATGACAGCAATGGCAGCGGCGAAAGGGCTCGAGTGCTTAGGGTTTCTCGAGCGGGAGGCGGCTGCTGCTTGGGGAAGAAGCTAGGGCATGGGGGGCGCTTAAGTAGGGCGGCCGGGCACCTAGGCGTACTCGAGGCTCCGCGCGATGCGGAGCGACATCGTACGCCGGCCAACTCTCGAACTCGAGTCCGAGTCGGGCACGGGGAAGGGAAAGACCCCGACAAGCGGGACCCACCCGTCAGCGAGAGAACGGGGGAGAGAGGAGGAAGGGGGCCGGAGCGCGGGCGACCTGGGCCGGAGGAAGCTGGGCCGCGCGTGGGGAGAAGAGAAGGGAAGGAAAGAGCAGGCCGCGCGGGGAGCTGGGCCGGGAAAGAAAGGAGCTGGGCCGAGCGCGGAGAAAGAAATGGCCAGCTTGGGCTAGGCCGCAAGGGTGAAAAGAGAAGAAAAAGAAAAAGGGGAAGTGGGCTGGGCCCAATTAGCAAAAGAGAGAGAAAAAGAATTGTATCCAAATATATTTTAATTTTAATTTGAAATTTAAATTCAAATGGAAGACAAACAATAAAATAATGCAATGGGGCATGAAATGCACTAAACCTATAGTTCCTTATATTTCTTTTTATGGTTTAGTAAATTGCTATTAATTCGCGATAAATGCTCTAAAATCAAAAGGATGGAATAAAAACCTTATGGATCCGAAGAGAATTCTAGCAAGGTTTATTTAAGTTTCTAAATTAAAAATTAGGGTTTTACAAGTACTTGGGCAGCACACACCTTAACTCTTGAAACCTCGGGTTCCTTTGTAGGACTCTTATCACGTGTCTGATGCCCCGCTCTCAGCACAATGAGTTGAGGTCGTGCAGGGCCAGGTGCTTAAATGTAACAGGCTAACTACTTGAGGAAATTACATGACCTAACGGGAGCAAAGATGCAAAAACAACCTTATTCCATCAGATTGATCCTGACATCTTCAATGGTTTAATATTCCCATTATGCTACATAATGTTTGTATTGTTCTCTATAGCACCAACTACTCGACGTGCCTTCGGTAGCTCATCTGGCTCCCATGCTCGGGAGCTAGGCACAACGAGGCACTCGACGTGCCTTCAGCAGCTCATCTGGCTCCCTTGCTCAGGGGCTGGGCATGACAAGGCACTCGGCGTGCTTCTAGTAGCTCGTCTGGCTCCCATACTCAAGGGCTGGGCACAATAAGGCACTCGACGTGCCTTCGGCAACTTATCTGGTTCCTATGCTCGGGGTCTAGGCATGACAGACACTCGGCATGCTTCCGGCGGCTCGTCTAGTTCCTGTGCTTGGGGGCTGGGCGTGACAGGTCACTCGGCGTGCTTTCGGTGACTCATCTAGCTCCCATGTTTGGGGCTGGGCATAGGAAACAACTCGGCGTCCCTCACATGACTCATCTGGCTCCCACGCTCGGGGGTTGGGCATGAGAAAGGACTCCACCAGCGACCCTGCGCGAGGGCTGGGTGCTGCCTATTTGACTCGGCGTGTCTCCGCAACTCTACCAGCGACCCTGCTCGGGGGCCGGGCGTTGCCTATTGACTCGCTGTGTTTCCGTGACTCCGCCAGCAACCCTGCTCAGGGGTTGGGTGCTGCCTATTTGACTCAGCATGTCTCTCCAACTCTGCCAACAACCCTGCTTGGTGGCTGGGCGCCGCCTATCGAGCCGGCGTGTCTCCGCGACTCTGCCAGCGACCTTGCTTGGGAGCTAGGCGCCACCTATTTGACTCGGCATGTCTCTGTGGCTCTACCAGTGACCTTGCTCGAGGGCTAGGCACCACAAGATCCTGAGGTTGTTAAGTGGTCTAAAAGAAGGGAGATAGATCTATTCTATTGACCCTCGAAATGCCTCTACGAGCCCTTCCATGGCTCTGGGGGCTACACCCAAAGGGTGTGCCTAGAGGTGCATCCTGCCGAAGCTTGAAGATTTGAAGAGGTGCTTGTTAACATAATGAGCACCGATCGGCTTCATGGCTTTGGCAGAAACCCATTCAACAGCTCGGCGCTCGGGGGCTTGATGGAGGTAGACCCAGGTACCTCCGTGCCGAGTGGGGTCAGGTTCTTCAGGGAACGACTCCATGAAATGACCCAACGTACAGATACTCAGCTGGATGGTGGGAAGAGTCCTTCGGGATCAGGATCTGGGCCAACTTGGATACCTACGATATCATGTATCTAAGCTAACATATTTTCTTGTAAACAACCTGAGTAGATCTTAACCTACCTTGTAACCCATGGCAGCTCAGCTACATAAGAGGGGCGTGGGGGTACCCATCAGGATCATCCTCGACGGTTCATCCTGAGCCCCGATGGCACAATGCAACTAGCCTACTCATTCCACAAACCCTAAACCAGACAATACAATTCAGAACACAGGACGTAGGGTGTTACACTCTCAACAGCCCGAAACTGTCAAAAACCCTTGCGTCTTTGTGTTACCATCAAGTTCATGGCTCTGCAATCTCCCTCACCTAGAAATCTACTACCTAAGCATACCCCGGATGGACTTTCCAGAGTCCAAATCTGACAGAAACTATTAGCCCTCGCTTCTTGAGAGGACTGCTGGGGCTCTCAAGATCTGCGGCGAGGGGATAATGCCCTGCCATGACAGGAGTCAAATTGAAGATGTGCTCGAAATGATCAAGGAGTAGAGGAATGCTAAAGTCACTAGTGTGACTGTGATGTACTGATGGATAGGGATACGGATCCATCTGCTGCAAAAAGTGCGATCACTTTGGCTTCGAATATTTTGGCCTCTCAAATCCATCTTAGTTTTCTGCAGAGCGCATTGAGAAAGATGAAGCCATGCTGCGAATGACCTGAGTGCTCATGGGCACTGAGACCATCCCTTATATGCCAAAGACTTTCTCGGCTAAGAATCCACCGAAACAGTTAAGGGTAAGTAGTCGTTTCCTTCTTTCGAGTAGTTTTGATGTCTGTTATCTTTTGATTTTGAACTAACATATCTAAAATTTCTGTAGGATGATGTAAATGAATATAGGAGTATGCCTCCAATGCCGGACCTCGAGCATCCGAGGCATGCCCTACCATCAGCGGTAGAAATGGAGAGATATCTTTGACCGGATATTGATCCGGTTACTTCAGAAGAGGAGGGTACCGACGACGAGCGCACCCTGGCTGAGGTGATGAAAGGCAAGAAGGGGAAAACCTCCTAGAAGGACATTACCACTACCGGTAGTAACCTAGTGCCCAGTCACCCGAAGAAGCCATGGGCTGCTACTTGGAAGCGCAAAGCTAGTGCCTCTCCGAGTGGTCATGAAACACCTAGGTAAGTACCCTTCCTCGACTTTTCAAGTACTTTCAATCGCTTTTTCATGGTGATTGTAGCTGAAATCTTCCTTTCCTAAATTCTTCAACTTTAGCTCCTCGAACCCTAAGCACAGCAAGCAAAGGGTTGGGGAAGTAGTCGGGATGATACTGTGATGGAAACAGATGTACCCTCCACCATACTGGATCCGCCGATAGGTTTTGCTGAGCCCATGTCTGGGCAAATTCCACCTACGGCTGGCTCAACTGCGATGGTGACCATCGCGACTGCCTCACCAGGATAGTCACCACCCCTGGCTAACAAAATGATGTCAGTGAGTGCGTCAGGTGTTGTAGCAGAACCTAGAGCACTTAAGGAGAAAAGATTGCTAATAAAGAAGTTGGCACTGTAAGTATCCGAGTACTTTTCCCTTGCGCATTGTAAAATTTTGTTGATAAATTTTGTCATTTTTGCTTGTATGTAGTACCAGCTCTGCTCTGGGCTTGGAGCGACCTAGCGATGCCGCGGAGACTCCAGCCCTCGAGCTAGAGAAGGCAGCTGATATTGCTGTACTTGATATGGTACTGACGATTGAAGCTTCTTCTGAGTTGTCGATGCCGTCCATGATCTCGACCCCTGCCGACACCGAAGTCAGTTGGGTCGAAGTAGAAACAATTCCACCCATCGAAGAGGAGCCTGAGGACCAAGATTCACCTCCGGACCTGCTCACAGTTGAGCCCATTATGTTGTCTTTACCATTAGGCACTATTCTATTTGTTGCGTATCTACTTATCATTAGCAATGTGGCAGGAGATGTGTAGCAGCACCCAGCCTCTAAAGACAAAGACGCTACAGGTACTTCCCCAGATGATATCCTAACAAGAGATCTCATCGATGATCTAATGCTGTCATTAGAGAACTTCGCAGAGTTCCTGAATACTTTTAGAGATTTATGGGAATTTTCCATGGTAAGTTCTCTGTACTAGCAATAGCTGGCTTTGTCGACTAGTCTGTTATTTTCTGACTAAAGATGTCTATCATACAAACCTTGGCCAATCTATCTAGGATGAAGTCAAATAGACTCAGGGCAGTTGAAGAGAACACCCTCCAATTAGAATAGAAAGACCACCAAATTGGTGAGAAAACCATGAAGAATACCGAGCTGAAGGCTAAGCAAAATAACTTGAAGCAAGAGCACACCCATGAAGTTGAGGTCTTAAGGAAGAATATTGAAAGTCTATTGAACAAGAACAAAGCTATGGCCAAGACTCATCGAGGTAACCACTTGTTGACTATTTTGCCTTGTTTGTAGAATATCCAAACACTTGCATCTAATTTTGTACGAGTACTTCACCTTGTCGTTTGCTCGCAGAACTCAACAATATAATAAGATATAAAGAAGATCTGCTGACTGACATGTAAAATTTATTGTACCATTGCACAGATGAAGTGGAGCTCTTGAACAAAAAGCATGAAGACACTAATGTGCAGCTCATCGAGTGCATGCGCCAGATTCAGAAGATGGCGGCTGAAAAAGAATTAAAAGACAAAGAACTTGAAGAGCTCAGGAATGCTGCAAAAGTAGTCGTAAATATGGTGGATCCTCCTAAAGAAAGAGTAGTCGTTAGAAAGACTCTGCTGGAGCATCTCCAAGAGACCCCGTAGAAGATTACTTGCTACATCTCAGAGACCACCCAAACATATGTAGCATATGTCCTGGGACTCGTGAATTCCTATTGGCCCAAGGCCAACCTGAGACCACTAGCTAACGGCATATCTGCCGACTGCCCTGAATAGAAATTCTCAGAGTTTGTCAAAGAAGTGATGCCAGTGGCTCAGCAGTTAGTTGATAACTTAGAACAAGAGTAAAGAATAATGAACATGCCCTTTGAACAATCTTGTCAGCTATGTATAAATGTATATATGTTTTATGATGTCATGTCCTGTTGATGTGATCGAAAGACTAACATGTTGAGTAGTATCGACAATCATTGGACTTTAGACAAAAATGCTTAAGACGCCCATGCGAAGCTACTAGAACAAAGGTGCTCGCAGATGTAGTCGATGGTTGTTGCATTCAAGATTTAGACCGACACATGGCCGTAAGTAAAAAATAGGGGTTATGGGTGTGATGACCCCTTTAGTAACGCAAGCAGCTAGTACTAATTGGGAATCGGTACTTGGAGCGTTACTGAAGTTATGGGAGCGAGGCCCCTTTGAGTAATATAGAGTACTAGTCGGGAACTAGTAACTGAGCGTTACTGGACGTATAGGAGTGAGGCCCCTTCAGTAACATAGAGTACTAGTCAGGAACTAGTAGTCTAAGCATTACTGGAAATATGGTAGTAAGGCCCCTTCAGTAACACAGAGTACTAGTCAGGAACTAGTAGTTGGAGCATTACTGAAAGTATGGGAGCAAGGCCCATTCAGTAATATAGAGTACTAGTCAGGAACTAGTAGTCGGAGCGTTACTGGAAGTATGGGAGCGAGGCCCCTTCAGTAACATAGAGTACTAGTTGGGAACTAGTAGTCGAAGCGTTACTAGAAGTATGGGAGCGAGGCCCCCTTAGTAACATAGATTACTAGTCGGAACTAGTAGTCAGAGCGTTACTAGAAATGTGGGAGCGAGGCCCCTTCAGTAATATAGAGTACTAGTTGAGAACTAGTACTCGCAGCGTTACTAGAAGTATGGGAGCGAGGCCCCTTCAGTAAAATAGAGTACTAGTCGGGAACTATAGTCGGAGCGTTACTGGAAGTATGGGAGCGAGACCCCTTTCAGTAATATAGAGTACTAGTCGGGAACTAGTAGTCGGAGCATTACTAGAAGTATGGGAGCGAGGTCCCTTCAGTAACATAGAGTACTACTCGAAAACTAGTAGTCGGAGCTTTACTTGAAGTATGAGAGCGAGACCCCTTCAGTAACATAGAAAACTAGTCGGGAACTAGTAGTCGGAGCTTACTAGAAATATGGGAGCGAGGCCCCTTCAGTAACATAGAGTACAAGTCGGGAACTAGTAGTTGGAGCATTTCTGGAAGAATGGGAGCGAGGCCCCTTCAGTAACATAGAGTACTAGTCGGGAATTAGTAGTCAGAGCATTACTTAAGATATGGGAGCGAGGCCCCTTGAAGAAAGGTGTTCCTTGTGGGGGTGTGGCAGAACCAACCTGAATTATACCGGCTCAAGTACGCGAGTCCAATCCTGAGGGCTCCAACGTGCTTCAAACGGTATAATCCCTTGGCCTGTCGGGTAACGTCCCGATAAACCACCGATACACAGGATCAAATAAGGTTACCTCACACAAAGGTGAGTTCAGAGATACAATCACCCTCACATTTTACATCTTAGAGACTTACATTACAAGAGTTTCCAAAAGAAATACGAAGTTTCAAATCCAGAGAAAAGATTACACACCATTAAAGCTATGGTTTTTGGCAGCGGAAAACATACGCGATGATCTACAGCACGTCGACAAGACGGATGTCATGCTAAGCCCGGGCACGACATCACTCGATATCACCAGTGCTGGCCGGGGATGGATCCCATTCCACAGACCAACCTTCTGAAAGAGCACAGGGCCAAGGCAAGGGAAGAGTAGGGTCTTCAAGACATTACCTGCAAAACATATAACTAGCAAGGCTGAGTATACTAATACTCAGCAAGGCTTACCCGGGATTGGGTATACTTAGCCCATAACTAGACTTATGAAAGCTTATAATGGTTCTGGGTTTAGTTTCAGCTGAAAAGCAACTAAGAGTAGATCCTTATTTTCAACTTTTAGCTTTCAAGTTCTATGTGATTAACCATTCCAGATAAGCACTTACAACTAAGCAAGCAAGGTAGAGTTCTTTATCTCAACCATCAGTATTATTCATCATATAGTTGCTCTTGTTACTCTGTGTGATAAAGGGATTAAGTAGTCTCAATCATCGTGAGAGGCGGACGATTCTGAATCGAATTTAACCTTGCAAGGTAAACCTAACTCACACGCTTGGAACATCCAACGATAGTTCCGAAGCAACCGTTTACCTTTCATTCCGACTCGTGGATCAGATCCACCACAAGCGACTGCAGGAACATACGCACATCACTCGTGCAGGACATACGTCTGTAGCGCGACTACAAAACCCGTATTCCTGGTTGCCCTTGCAACACGTATTTCCTCAGTCGAACATAAGTAACCAGAAGAAGCAAAACGAGTGGTGGAAGGTATGTCCACTCCTCGGGCCGATTGGTTACTAGGCTTACCGCTTACCATATTTCGCGGCATGTGGTTAGTACTTTCAAACGCTTAACCCCGATCGGCACACACCGCGACCTTATCAAATTCAACAACACAGACGGGGTATCACCTCAACCATGATACCTTACAAAACTCCCGTCCGGTATCCTTATAGTGATAACAGGAATATAAACATTACAACTCCTATATCGCGCGAGTGACAGGAAATCACCCGACTTCTACCGGGCCTATTAGCATAGCAGCTAGTCGGACTCAAGAGCTAGTATCCATCACATTGGTTATTAAGAGAATGCAACTAGGGTTTCAAGCAATTCCTAAGAACTTATGCATAGAATACGTAAATAGATATAGATTGCAGTGTAATAAAATAGTAGGTTATGTCCGGGGCTTGCCTTTACTGGTGGGACTGAAGTCAGAAATGTCAATATCTTCCGAACTTTGGTTCGGGGCTTCAGTCACTTCCTTGGTGACGTTTATTTGGTCTTCAGGAACATCCTCCGCAGACTCCGGAGAGATCTCGTAGGTACCGTTGCCGAAGTAACCGTATCTACATGCAATGTGACATTACATTCAAAACGTGCACATAAAACTACCTTACTTCACAATACCATTGCAATCTAGCACTCATTTAACACACTATTCCCATAACAACCAAAAAGATCTAAACTAAACCTAGATAGAGCTTTAGGAGGACAACTAATTTGGATCGGCTACTTGTTGAAGATTACAACAGAGCCGATGGGAACAACATGGGTTTAGCCGATTGATGAGTGCATCGGGTTTCTAGACCATCGATGAAAGCATCGATTACTTTGGTAGAAGGATGATTCCTAAAGCAGTTGTCTTAACTGAGATGTGCTTAAGTGTTTTTCTAGGTAACTAGGTGTGGTTGTATCGACTCGATTACGTCAGCACAACTATTGAGTGACGCATAGCCGAATGGAGTGTGGTTAAGGGTGTGTGACCGATAAGTATAGATAGCCGATCTCTCAGTCGATAAATCGACTGATAGAAGTGTGTGGATATGGATGGGGAAATTAGGGATCGATCGGCCGTGTTTGACCGATATGGAAAAGCAATCAAAATCGGCTTGGGTCGGCCGATGGCAAAAACCCTAAGATCATGTGTGTTTCTCCGATACATCGACTCTGTGCAGTTGATACAGAACAGATCAAAAGAATTGTATCGGTAGTAGCCGATACTAGAAAGGTAACAACCATATCAGCTAATCGGTCGATGATAGAAGTATCGACTGACTGCTGTTATACAGAAACATGCTAGACTCAAGGAAAGCGGATGCTTAGCAGCTGAACTGATAGCCAACGCTGAAGCATAGCCGCAGAGATGTTTTGGCTAAGCAGCAGACACACAAGAACTAACGGGGATCCTTATACAACAAGGAACCTAAAGAAGCAGCAATCGAGACGGGGACAATGTCTTGATGGCAGGGATATGAGCACTCATATGAAAGGTTTAACGAAATATCACATATTTCTATTTAAGATCTATATTCTATGGCTTACTTTTCAGTTATAACACAAGCATACAATATAAAGCACAATAAAACATTCATTCCCTAACACTTGACCTAGACCACACATCAAGATTTTCAATTCAAGATCACAACATAAACTTGTAAATTTTGACTTAGGGTTTCCAACAAAACTGATTTTATATTTTTATGAACTTCTTACGAAAATCTATGAAATGTAGAAGTTCATCGATTTGAAATATAGAAAGCTTTGGAAATTTTATAAAGAACACCCTAGAACTTTCTAGAACATCGTAATCAAGTCCCTGGTCCGGGAAAACAGATAACCGAAAGTTAACGACGATATCTCGACAAAGGAATCGCCGGCATTAGAAAGTTTCAGTGGATTAGGGCAAACCTTGGGGTAGCCTTGGTTATGGAGAAGAACAAATGGAAGTGAATTCTCGCGGTGAATAGGATTGGCGTCGATAAGATGAGCTCAACGACGACGAGATTCTGTGGTTGACGAAGTAGCTTGCCGGGAATTGCAGTGGGTAGAGAATGGCCGAAGAAGTAATCTTCGCGGTGATTCGTGGTTATAACGGTTGAGCGATCCACGAGGGGCAAGAACCGTTGAATGTCGGGGATCATGGGACGAGACGATGGAGCCGAATGGGTTCGCTATACCGACTTCTTCGCGAACCCTAGGGTTTTCCTGCTCACGGGTTGAACTTCCTCTTCCCACGCACATGCGATGCCAAAGTCGGGCCGACCGAATATCTCTACTCGCACAAGAAGAAATCCTCCTTGGCTTGACTGCACCGCACCTCCTCCGAGCTCGTCACGCCCGACCACTGTCTTCGCTTCGCGGCTTCTTTTTCTGATTCGCCACGCCGTACTCACACTTCCGCCTTCGTGAGGACCGTGGTCCGCTTGCATTACGGTTGTGCCTTCCGTTGCGTTTTCCTCGACGGCCTCTAATGTCCATCACGCGCGACCCTCCTGCACACCAACTCGATCGCAGCCTGAGCTCGTCCAGCGGGAACTCCGTCATGCGTTGCACACCGCCGCTCTGCGCGTCGTTGCCCTGCATAGATCTTCCTCCTTCTTCCGTTGTTGGTCACGCGCTCGCTTCGGCCTTGCCGTGCCTTTGCTGCGCGCTACACTGCTCTGCCGTGCACGCGTTGCTCCACCCGCGCGCTCGCATCTGCCACACCCTCGTTTCTGCCCTCGCCACTCCCGAACCGACGCGTTGTTTCCACTGTGCTGTGCTCCAGCTCTTGTTCGCTCAACGCTCGCGAGCCAGCGCCGACTGCTCGCCTGAAGCCGTCGGCTTCGCTCCTGCGCTCGGCTCACGCGCGCCACCCGCGCTGCTCCTGCTCCGGCCACGAGCCGCCGCTGCACGGCGCGCGCATCCAACCCATCAGCGCCGAGCCGGCCTCGCTTCGCCCCTGGGCTTGGCCTACGGTCCTCCTGGCTGCACTTCCTGCCCTCCAATTTCCCCCTTGCGTTGCAGCTCCCCGACGTAGAACACGGTCACCCGCACTGCACCGCTCAGCCCAGCTTCTGTGCTCGCCTGGCGTCTGCGTCCGCGTCGCCAGCAGCCGCCGCCCGCTGACCGAGCCGTGCGCCACCTGCGCTAGCGCCCAGCGCGCCGCCCACTCCCGCGCAGAGCCGTTCGCCCGCGCCTGTGCGCTAGCGCCGCCAGCCTCTCGGTGCCCCCCCCCCGGCTTGCGCCACTGCCTGGGCCACCTGCGCGCCACCTGCAGAGCACCCGCGCGCCGCCCCAGCCGAGCTGCTGCCTCCGCCCGCCAAGCTGCTCTGCTCCGCGCCGTCCAAGCGCCCTGCACCGGCTCGCCCACGCAGCCGCGCGCCGCGCGCTCCGCCCAGCCGCCAGCGCCTGCTGCCGCCCCGCCTGCGCGACGCCCGCGCGCGCGTGCCTGGGCCCGCTGCCGCGGCCCACCGGCCGAGCCGCCCGCTGCGGCCCCCGCCCCAGCGCGCCCTCTGCTGCCCGCGCCAGGAGCCGCCTGCCTGTGTTGGACTGATTGGAGGAAGGGTAGACAGGAGAGACAGGAAGAACCAGTATGGTGACCAGAGAAAGGGGATAGCATCGGAAGGGGATAAAGGAGCACCAGGGAAAAGAAAAACAGAGGAGAAGAAGGGATGGAATTCTCCAAGGACCTATGCGTAATTTCAGAAAACTAAGGGACCTATTTGTAAAACAAAATTTCCCGTTGATTTAAAACCCAAATGAAGAAATGCCCAAAACAAAAGTTGGAGAGTTTTTCAAACTCTACAACATTGCTTTAGGGCTCAAGTTCAAAAACTCAAAACTTATATTTTTACACGTGAATCTTTGAACAAAAGTCGGATTTGAATTACTTTTGTCCTATAGAGCGTAACTTTATAAAATTTAGGACCTAAATGCAAGCATTTATGACACGTCATAATGACGGGATAGACTCGTCATGATGACTTGCACTTTTACACTTTAGCCCTGAGTAATTTTGAAAGTTACTTTTGTAAATCAAATATTTGCATAAAAGGATTTGTACTTTTATAAAATTACGTAAACACCCTTAATTTTTACCATTTTACCCAAAAATTTTACACAATTCAACACTTAAATTTTTAATGCAACTTTTGGATGAATATATATATATATATATTTTTACAAGGGATAAATAAGAAAAGCATATTTACAAAACCATCCTCTACTCATTTTGAAATTACCTTTATCCAGGTACATTTTGCAAAAACAACCCTAAGTTTTTCTGTAATTACAAAAATACCCTTTTTACTTGCACTTTAAACTTTCAAAAACTTCACATAAACACACCTAAATTTATACAAACAAACACATATTTCACACTAACAAAATATATCTAGCATTACAAATACACGAACTGTCACAGGGGGCGCGAAACGAGGGCATGAGTTGTTGCTAAACTGCCCTGGAGACTCAAACTTCCTCTTCTGCCCATCCATCTCCTTGCGAGCATGCTCCACCATGATGGCATTGTCCACCATCTTCTGGAAGTTTTCAAAGGTGTGCACCATCAGTTGATACTTGATAGGACCAATCAGACCATCCCTGATCCTGCTTCTCTTTGTCATATGCTACCTCTGCGGGAGCGTAGCGAGACAGCTAAATGAACTTGTCCCGGTACTCACTCATAGACATTGCTCCCTGTTTCAGTGCAAGGAACTCTTTCTTCTTGAGCTTCATCAGACCTTTGGGTATGTGTTGCTCCCTGAACTTGCTCCTGAATTCCTACTAGGTGATGGTGTTGGGGGTGTCATGAGCTGTGATGTAAGCATCCCACCAATCTACAGTGGTTCCTTCTAGTCTGCCTGAAGCATATAGGACCTTCTCCCTGTCAGTACACTAGACGATGTTCAGCATCTTCTGCACCATCTTGATCCAGTCATCAGCTTGCAGAGGATCAAGTGAGTGAGAAAATGAAGTAGGTTTGTGGCTCATAAATTCTCTATGCCTGTCGCTAGTTGGCGGTGGTGGTGGTGGTGGAGCTTGGTTCATTTGGGCCTGCATGTTGGTGATAGTATTCGCCCTGTTGGTTAGCAATTGAGTCTGGGCAGTAAGGAACTACTCCATCCCTACTGGCGGCGCCTAGTGCGGTTGACTCTGCTGAGGTTCGGGTTGGTGTTGTTGCTTTGTTCGTGACGTGGTACTGCAGGCTGATCAACCCCTAACCCAGACTTGGTGTTCACCATCTGATCGGTTAGAAAAATAAGACTCATGAAATCAATCATGGAAAAAGATAGGAGCAAGGATAAGATAAAGACAGTAAATAAAATAGATAACCCCAAGCTTCACTAAACTATCCATCTTTATTAAAAACTTGATGGAATTGTGGTCATCACTCCATAATTCATCGCAATCATTACAAAGATCCAACTCAAATTGTTCTCACAAAACCAAGCACACAAGCACATTAACTAATACTATACAAACTATAAAGACCTTCCGAACTAGCGATTACAAAAAGACTATTAAGGACACTCCTAACTTAGACTCCTACATCTAGCATCTCTATCGGTAGCGGGTGCAGTAGCCGGGCTCTCCGTAGTGGATGCACTTGTGGGGAGGTGACCCTGGTAGGTAGTTGATGGACTCGTCGCTATCATACACCGGGGGTAACTCCTGATCTCCCCTCAGCTGAGCTTCCAGAATTGCCTTCTCCATAAGCGTCTTCCTCAGCTTCCTCTTGACCTCCTAGATCTCTGCTCCTGTAGCATCCAAGTTAGTGCTGAGAGAGGCGACCAACTCCTGTGTGGTGTCCATGAGCAAACTTCCTTCCCCAGGGGGTGGAACAGGAATCTATGCACTAGTGGCACCCTTCCTGCGACGTGGAAACTGCTGAAACTCGGTGCCCTGAAGCTCATCCCAATAAGCATGGTAGAGATAGTAGAGAGCTCTCCTGGTAGCTTCACTGGTCCCTGCGTCCAAAGAATTCCTAGGCACGTCAGCAAAGTGCTTGTAGTACTCCATCCGGCTGCCATACCTCTCATCCGGAACACTGATCACCAATGCCACTAACCACTCCTCCTGCTGAGCATTCTTGAGCAAGGAGGCTTCATAGCGTGGCATTAGTGGAAAGCCGATTCTCTGCATGGCCCTCCATAGAAGCACTGGGAATAGACCTTCAACAAAGTCCAAGTGGTGTATTTGCTTCTCAAAATGGGGTTCTGGTGGCGGTACGTCTACTGCGGTGGCAGGCTCTGGATCATCATCTGGGTCATCATCACCACCATCTAGTGCAGCTAGGTCATCACCACCATCTTCTGCATCGTCTCCTCCTGCAGAATCTGGATCGGCACCGTCTCCTCCTGCAGCGTCCTCCTTTTTGCTATCTTCAACAGCGTCTGGGTGGTCCTTAAGCAGCTCCATGGGCTCCTCCTCAGCGTCGGTGTCCACCCAGCCTGCTCCGTAGTAGTCGTAGTAGTTATCATCATCGTCGACCTCCATGAACTCGGGGGCATCCTCTGGCTGCACGGGCTCCTCCTGCTCAGGCACCGCCTGAGGATGCTGGATCAGATGAGGTGGTCCACGGGTGCTCTTGGGGGTGGTCTCCCTAGTTCTAGCCATCTGTAGCAAAACGAGGACAGTGCAAGATAGAGGATATTTAGAGAAAATACTATGGGTGACCTTAAAGCAAGGAGTTTGGAAAACATCAACACACTTGTGAGGCAAGCATGAAGTCAAAGATGAGATAATAGTGATATAATCAAAAAATAAGCAATTTTCAAAAGCAAGCAAGCAGAAGCTAGGTTACTAAGCAAGATAAGCCTTAAAATTCGACCATTACTAACTAGGCTATCATTCTACAGTCAATACTACTATGATACCACTTCTGTCACTCACAGTTTTGGAAAGAAACCGAATGCATCTCATATATGCGCCAGGATCAAGATCCACACATATGATAGACGATACAAGTGTATACCCGACACAATATCATAACAAAATAGAGTATTATAGTACTTTATTATATGACTCAAAGTCTTAATCTTCACAGGCAGATGACTGGGAGACATACGCCTAGAACTCCTCAAAATCTTTAGGGAACTCTGGACAATTATCTTGTTCTGAGCAGCACTAGTTTTAATAAAGCAAGCATGAGTACACTTATGGTAGGTACTCAGCAAGTGGAGTAAATTATATGACATGCAAGGCCATAAATAAGGAATAGCTAACATGGTTTGACTACGATAATTATTTTTAGTTAAATACAATATAAATTAGATACCAATACTTAAATAAATAATAGAGATAAAAACAACTACATAAATAAATAACATCAATTAGATCATCTTTAAGTTCAATTATCATGTGAGGGTCCAAGCCGCTCTTAACCGTGAGCACGGCTGATATATCAGTTTTCACTCTGCAGAGGTTGTACACTTTACCCACAACTTGTTTTTCCCTTAACGCCCAGGTTTGCAAGGCCCTTAAACACTTCCGAGGTGAGTGGCAGGGATTCACTACGAGGCCTTTACAAAGATTCCCTAACTTATGACAATCCGCTAAGGTTTCAAGTCAAAGCGGTCATAACTCTCCCTAATGAGGCACATGCCTTAACCAGAACCATATCATACCCTCTAATTAATTAGCCAAGACCAGACCCATGTAGTATTATGGTTGCAATGTTTTCCTAGGTGGTTCTCCATGTTCCAATTAATGCAATGATCTTAAAGTTATTACTGATAAAGTATTCCAAAACAAGTGTAGCAAAATTCCAGGTTATCCAACCAAAGTCTAAGTAAAAGCAACTAGCGTACCTACAACATAAATATAACAACGCAGGTTTAATCAAGGAATTTCAAAAGAAACTAGGTATATCCTTAGTTTGGGATCCATCATATTAGAGACACGTGCATGCATATAAAGTAAATATGTGTATTTAGAAAGTTATTAGGATCGGAATATAATTAAGGACCACTTGCCTTCTTCAAAGTACTGCTGCTGCTCAAGGGCATCTTCAAAGCCTTGCTCTTGCGGACCATCGAACTACGCACCGTCTACCGCAACATAGAGGTACATACAAACAAATAAGTAAAATAAATAAGAAAAAGTACACAAAACAATATAAATAGAGCAAAACAACATTACAAAGCTACTGTATGCATCACAAGGGTCGCGTGAGCACGAGAATCGATGAAAACGGAGTTAAAACGGAGAAATTATGGCTAAAACATGATTCCAGGGGCTGATTTGTAGAAGATTTGAAACTAAAAGGGCTCTGGGAAAAGAAACCGAGCGCTAAAACATAATTAAACCTTAAATCTAGGGTTTAGACTGAAAAACAGAGGGGCTAAGGATGGCGGGTTCTATTTTACAAAAGATAGGGGCTTAAATAGAAGAAAAAGGATCTATTCATGAATACTTTTGAACTGCCGTGGATCGTGGTTTGGTTTCAGTAGAACTCCGAGGCTAAAGTGCAAAAGATCCTAGGGTTGATCGGTACGGGGTTATTTGACCCCGGTCTAGATCTAATCTAGATCGTGGGATCTAGATCGGACGGTCGGGAGCGGCTGGCGGCTCGAGGTGGCGGCACGGGACGCCGGTGGCGAGCCATGCGACGGTGGCGGCGGTGGGGCTCGCCAGGGAATCACGTAAACGTGATTCTGGCCACGATTTTGTCTCGGGTTTGGTCTAGGAGAAAGAGAATGAGGAGGGGAACACGTTTAGGGGCATGGAACAGGGCGTCAAGGACCGAAGAAGGCGGACGGCGGCGAGGTGCGGCACGGTGGCGATGGCGAGCAAACGCCACGGTAGGAAGGGGAGGAGAAGGGGGAAAGCAGGCCAGCGAGGACCCTTACCGCAAGGCGAAACTCCGGCAGTGGCTCGCGGCCACAGAGGAGCAGCGAGGCGGTGATGGTGTCCGGTGACCGAGGTGCAGCGGCGGCGGGCTTGCGCGGCTAGGGTTTTGCGAGGTGAGGGTGGCGGCTGCAAATTGAGGGAATCAAGGGCGCGGGGCGGTGGCTTTATAGCGGCGGCCGAGGGGCCTCGACATGCGGGCCTACGGTGCTGCGTGGGCGGAGGCGGCGTCGTGCCGCGGCCAAACTCGGGGTCGAGCCCGAGTCTTGGTCAAGGTTGGGGACAGACCCGACGGGCGGGGCCCGCCTGGCGGTGAGGGAGAGAGGGAGAGAGGGAGGCGGACTAGGCCGCTGGGTCAGGAGAGAGAGGGCGATGCGGCTAGCTGGGCTGGGCCCCATGGAGGAAAAAAGGCCGGCTGGCTGGGCCTTGCAGAATGAACGGAACAGAGGGGAAAAAGAGAGGGTGGGCCGGATGGGCTACGTGGGAGAAAAGGAAAAGGGGAGGAAGAGAAGAAAATGGGCTGAGCCAAAAGAGAAAGAGAGGGAGGAAAAGAAGTGCATTCAAATGCATTTGAATTTGAATTTGAAATTTAAATTCAAATGGAAGACAAGCAAATAAACAATGCAGTACGACATGAAATGCACAAGACCTATACTTCCTTATGTTTCTTTTTATGATTAAGTAAATTATTATTAATTTATGGCAAATGTTCTAAAACAAAAAGAATTTGAAATAAAAACCTTATGGATCTTGAGATGATTCTAGCAAAATTTATTCAGGCTCCTAATTTTAAAATTAGGGTGTTACACAATCCATCCGCCTCCATGGATGGGATTTCTTCCATGAAAGCCATAAAGACCTCGTGATCCGGCGAGGAGCATTTGGTGATCCACTCCTCTTCTTCGTTAGAGGAATCGAGGGGCCTACCTTCCTGGAACGGGAGTTCGTCGGGGTCGATGGCGAAGAAAGGTGGGCTGGAGTCAAGTAGCTTGGAGGGCTTCGTGCCCTTCCGATGCCCGAGCCTGCCCGACCAAGTTGATGTAGCCGTCAAGCCTTGGTAGCCACTTAATAAGGGCAATGCGGCTGCGTCGGAATCCAAGTAGTTATCAGAGACAGAAGCTCCCCGATAGACGATGGCTTCTCCTTCTCCGAGTTGTAGTAGATGATCCAAGTGCTCTTCCAACTCGGAGAGGGACTTGTGGTACGGGACCTCGGACACCCCTACCTGGCGTGCCACCTATCGGATTTTAACCTCCAAGCCCACCGAGGGATATCCCAAGGTGGTAGATTGTAGGTGGGGTGTCACGGAGATCTAGAACTCGAAGGTGCAAGGAACACACGATTTAGATAGGTTCGGGCCGCCGAGAGCGTAATACCCGATGTCCTATGTGTTGGTTTGTATTGCCTTAGATAATATGATCTTTGGAGGGGGTCCCTGCCGCCCTTATATAGTATGGGGGGACAGGGTTACAAGGAAATCCTAACCCAATACTAGCTTAGGAGTCCTACCCGAGTACTACTCGGGTAGTTTTCTTCTGTTCCAACTAGTTCTACTTCTGTACGAGTAGTTACAATAGGTGTAGGGTGCGGGCCATGCCCCATCCCCTATCCTAGAAAGTCTATGCGATGTGCACAGTCCCATGGGCCCGGGTTTAACAGCCCTAGATTCCGCTTATAGTCTTTTAGCCAAGACTGCACACCAATTGGAAACAAGAACTTCGGTGGCTGGAAAGGGTATATTGATCACCACGCACTTCGGTGGTTGGAAAGGGTATATTGATCATCATGCATGAATAGGGTCGATAAGTGACAGGGAGCACATAGCCTTCCTAAACATGTGGCTAGAGAAGTTCATATTCTATGGAAAGACTGTTGGACCACCACAAACATGCAAGTCATAACCGAGTCCTTAGCCACAGGGCAGCTAATCCCCCTAGGCAAGCACCTCCTAAGTTCAGTTTACTCCCTGGTGCACCGAACCTTTGTTAGGTTATCAGCTGGTCAGTCGATTGGACACCTCGGTGCCCCCTGATGGTTCATCAATTTATGGCTAAACTTTTATATGCATAAAGTCTTGGGCCATAAGCTCCATAAAATGAGTGTTCCATCAGACCATACTGAAGAGGAGAAACCCGAGACACACCGATGCATGTCATATGGTGAAGCAGCATCGGCATTCCCTTGTGATGGGCTAGCTCTTTTAGAAGTGGCTACCTTCTTCTGATGCTTCTACAATAGCTTTACCAAGGAAAAACCAATCTCGTATGCCTACCATGATGAAAACAATACATTTGAACTACCCGTCAAATTCAGCTTTGAATCAATTGACACCAAGGCCGAAAGCATGGAAAATTTCGGGGAGGCAATCACTCCGGGAATTCTTCATGTTAACTTCTTTACCGGATGAAGCCACCAACCATCATATGAGTTCTATTATCTATTAGTGGCAGCTCATCAGCTCGGCTTCGGCCAATTACCAGTTCACCTTTTCTTCATGGATTGGGTAAAGCCAAGAGAAACTGTCAATAGTGGCTTGGAATATGATCGGTTAAAGAACCTGGTACTTGATGCCGAAACTATAGAATTGGAAGGCTAGGTCATTAGTTCTTTTAGTACCAAGCCCTTTAGATAATGGTGGTCAGAATGGAGCCTTCACCTCTTCTGCGCATCGGCTAAAACATACTGGCAACAACTTGACTCTGACTTCATCGTGCCGGATAATGAGGTAACCTGCCTTTCACTGTTCCATAACTTCCACTTTAGAATATTACCTGACACACACATTTTTATTATGCCTGCAGTATGTCGATACTACTCCTCCAGAAATTAGCAGCACCAATCAGCCAATCAACTATGCTCCACCCTCAGTAACACCATATATTTGCCGCAATGCACCATCCCTTCAAGACATAGCCATAGGCTGATCCTCCAAGCGCAAGGCAACGAGTACCAAGAAGGCTGCCCGTAAGAGATCAGCTAATGGAACATCATCATCGGCTCATAAAGTCGATCCAGCAGTCGCAGCACAACTACTAGAATCATCCTTCAAGGTGAGTTAGTTTGATCACCATCTGAGTAATCAATCATAATATTTCTACCATGAGAACTTATCATTGTATGCAGGCTCCATCAACACAGGCATCAACTCCACCTTCTGCCGATCTGGAAACAACCAATCCACCAGCAACATCGATCACTCCAGTTGTGGAGGTCTTGTTAGTTTCATCATCTCCGATTGAGCTAGTAGTGCCAGATGCTCCAATTGTTCCAGTGACTGAATCACCGACAGGACCATCATCATCTATACCATCGGCTTCGCCAGCACCTCAATCTCTGCAGGTAACAAAATTTCTCCAAAGATTTTTGGGCAATCATTGATACTCATAATTTACCTAACATTTCACCAGACATCGGCCACCATCACTCAAGCATAATCTCATTGTGTTACTACATCGGTTCAACCTGGCTCCCTCCCAGAAGAACAAGAAGACCAAACACAGAGAGCCAATGCAGTCGTCATTCCAATAGCTGACCCAACACCTACTGGGCTAATAGAAGAGAAACCTTCTTCGGTGCCTACTCAATTTGATGAAATCAACTTGAAACAGGTAAACACCTTGCACCTTCAAGCAATTTATTATCATGACATTATTGCTAACTAGATTTATTCATGCAAGTCAACATACTCCGGATAATAGCCTTTTCTCGTATCAAATTGGAGACCTTCTGGAGGATGAAGAAGTAACATCAATAATTGTAGCATCGGGACAGGCTCCTGATGAAGTAAAAACCAAGCTTCAAGACATCCTCCAACTTCTGAAGGGCTAGCTGCCAGCCGATGTGGAAGCTGCTTTGCTCCTAGCCGCCTTCATAGAAGGACACCAATTCAAAGTCCTCCAAGCCAAGCAACGCCTATCCGAATGTGCATCTCAGGCAGAGCTAATCACCCAGAAGGAGATCAGCCGATCTTGAGAAAATGACATCAAGGCTAGGGTCGCAGTCCTCCAGAATTCCTAGCCCACCATTGTAGGTGAGATTGATCGGCTGAAGGCCAGAAGGGCCAAACTTAGGAAAGAATTAGAAGCAGTCACCCTAGCCTTGGTAGAAGAAGAAAAGAAGCTGCAGCAACCCCCCAATGCCATTGAGAAAATGAAAGAAGACATGAAGGCACCGATTCATGAAATTGTTCGCCTGCACAAGCTTATCAAGCCAATTCCAAGGTCTGCTGAAGACGACGAAAGGGAAATTGACGAGGTTGACCAGATCCGCCTTCGTACGGTTGACGCAATTTGGAGCTTCCTCGGATTGTTATAATGCACTTGTTTCTCAATGCCACCTAACAACTTAAAGTCATCATGATGATGCAAACAACCTTTTGGTGTAAATACTTTTGCACTAAGGGCAGCACAAAGCGTGTCAGCCATGAGGTAGCCGATCGTAACTAAGCATCATCAGCTAACCGAATACATTTGCCTCATGCATCCCTTCTTTTGTCCACGTGTTTTTATGCTAAAGGAGATATCTCCTGTATCGAGTATGATTTTCAACTGATTTGTTTCTTAATCAATCGGCTATCTCTCGTTTACATTCAGGATTTAACTTAGCACTGATAAACGTCGGCCTAGGTTCACTACCATCTCCAATATCAACTTGTTCTAACTCATCGGCCGATGTAAACCCGTGCCCCAATTTGCCTTCAACATCTAGCAGGAAATCATCCATCAGGACGATTCTTCGGAGCCGACTGCTCAGATAGGCTTTAGTCCAAAATCAGACATCTTCAGGAAATTAGCTTCCCAGACTTTTCCTGATATGCACTTTACTCCATCGTACCCCCAGACATGAGGATCTGCTATCGCAACGCTAAGTGAAGAGTCGGCGTTCACAACTTCGAAAGCATCCCCCAGCCATTGGTTGAGATATTGATGCATAGTGGATGGAATACAGCAATTGGCATGGATCCAGTCTCGGCTTCCAATCATCAATTCAGCGTTGATTGCCCCCCAAGCTGCCAAGGTCTTGCCTTCAAAATCCTTGAGCACCATATCTATTTTGATCAAATCTTCCTCACCTCTTCGAGCTTCCGATATGTGGCATGTGGCATCACATTTATGGTGGCCCCACCATCAACTAGCATCTTCATCATTGGCTCACCATCAACGTGTGCCTTGATGTACAGGGGCCTCAGGTGTCGGCACTCCTTCTCTTCTAGCTTGACAAATGTGGCCTGCATTGGGTCTAGCGTTAACTACGCCATCGCTGGCTCCTCCAGTTCTTCATCATCAGCTGGAGCCCTGAACTCCATCGGCAAGACTCATCAGCCTTTTTGTTGACGCACAACACTTGGGACTTCACTTGCTTCTCCCCATGACTGTGCTCTTCTTCTTTCTCGCTCTCGGTGATACAACCTTTGAATCCTCTGTCTAAGACCTAGTCAACCCTCCAGGGCACCATTGTGGATAGGCCTCAAGATCATAAACAGTAGTTGCGTTGGTGCTCGATCTCACCATTGAAGGGTTCTTCATCTGGCACCAGATTGTTGGCCTCATCCTCCGGCTGATCTTGTACCATAGCCCTACCTCCCAGCCAATCATGAACAGGGATGCGTTTTTCCTCGCGCCTATCCCTACTAATCAGCTGACGGCTCCTGTAGCCGTGAGACTGTCTCTTAGATGAGTGAAAATCTTCACGTGATACATTGCACTCAGGAAAGTCATTAGCGGATGGCAGTCTCAACCCTTTGTTCCAGCAGAAAGCGAAAAAGGGTTACCGCCAGTGTGT
This sequence comes from Panicum hallii, assembly GCF_002211085.1. NCBI lineage: Eukaryota > Viridiplantae > Streptophyta > Magnoliopsida > Poales > Poaceae > Panicum > Panicum hallii. The sequence goes on from NC_038049.1 coordinate 11,368,477, forward strand.
CCTCATCACGTCGGCTTCTATCCTCTTGATGATGTCTTTCTCTATCTTGCCGACGCTAGTATTTACTCAGCAGCATTTGGGATGTGACAGTTCTGCGAGGCACTATGGAACTCTGCCCTTGGTCGTATCAGCTCTGAATCTTCAACTCATCAACCAATATCTGCACCCTGGGATCCACAGCTCCCGTCTGCTTGGCTTGCCCTGAAGTCCACACTTTTAACTTTCCCTTAATGTTTTGATTGCTGACTTCCACCATCTTAGCAGGGAAAGGGTGCCCATCAATCATCAGCTTTGTAGGATTTTCAAATTTGATTCTCCCCTGCTCAATAGCTGTTTTGGATATGTTGACGGAATGCTTTGCATTCGTTGGTGTTATGGGACACAGCTTATTCCACTTGCAATATTTGCAATTTTTTAGCTCCACGGCTGATAGGATCGAATGATTGGGAGACAACTTGATCTGCCCTTCCTGCAACAACAGATCAAAGATCCTATCGGCCTTAGTGATGTCAACCCCATACTTCTCTATGTCCTTCTTGGCAAACAGGCACGAAACTGGCTTTTTGTTCCTAGTCCATTCTGCTAAGCCGATCTCAGCCTCATCTTTAGAATTGGAGGAATCCTCAATGAAAGCAACCTTCTTTTGAAACAGGCTCCTCCTAGGACCTTGGACATGGACGTCAATACTTGACAACCTCTGAACAAGGTGACTTAAACTCTTGAACTCTTGTGAAGAAAATCTTTCTTTGATATGAGGCAAAAGTTCTTGAAAAGCCAATTCAACTAACTAGCTATCTCTAAGAGATAAATTGTAGCATCGGCTTCTGACGTCCCTGAATCTCTGAATAAAATCAAGAACTGGTTCATCATTCCTCTATCTCACTACCGTCAGATCTGTAAGCTTCATCTCATGAACTCTAGCGAAGAAGTACTTATGGAACTGCTTCTCAAGATCGGCCCATGTGATGATGGAATTGGATGGAATACAAGAAAACTAGGCAAAGGCCGATCCAGAAAGAGACAACGAGAACAAATGAATTTTGAAGGCGTCGCTCCCGGAAGCTTCCCTCCACACCATGCTGCTAGTACGCACTGGCGAAGTTCGCCGTGAACTGCGCATAGAGCTCACCCCAGGACTGGATGGATCCCGGAGTGAGGTTCATGAGCCAGGTCCGGGCAGGCCCGATCAAGGCTACATGAAAGTAACTTGCTATGACGGCATCGTTACCCCCAACGGCCGTGATGGCGATGATGTAGACCTGCAGGAATTCCGACGGGTTGGTTGACCCGTCATACTTTTTCGGCAAGTGCGGCCGGAACTTGGATGGCCAGGCAACCGCACGAAGGTGGTCTGTGAGCGCTGCACAACCCACCCCAGACACCGGTGCCTGAGCGAGTTCCTGTGGCCTCGCCACAGCCGCATCGAGCTCGGGCACGAGATCCCAACCCTCCATGTTCAGTCGGCGGTTGCGTGCCCACTCGATGGAGATACGGGCATCCTCTCCCACACGTCTACGGTTGAGCTCTGCCCGGAGATCTTCGATCCATGCACTCCTCACTGATGGACGACGGCCAGGTTGAGCGCTGCCTGGACGCAGATCCCCCCGCTAAGCCTGGGGAAACCTGTGCCAGGTTGAGGAGGCGGTCGACGTTGTCACGCCATTGCCTCTGCGCATCAGGGGAGGCTGCCTCACCAGGCGGGTTGCGGAGCAACTCCCTGGCTGCCACGAGCGGCCCGTTTGGTGCGGGCTGCGATTGGACCACGGAGGCTTGCTCCGCAGCCCGCTGTGGTGCAGCACGCGCCGCCGCCCTTGTTGGGGGACGGCGCGAGGCGTGTGGAGTGGATGACGCCACTTCCTCGCCCAAAAGGTCCCTAGATCTTTCCATCCACTTCAAAAGTACCGGTAGGAAGATGACCCGATACTAATGCTAGAATTAGTACCAGGTCATCTTTCTACTGGTACTTTTGAGGTGGACCGATAGCATGTTTTCTAGTAGTGTTATTCCATTATGATGCTATATGTATGAAACTTGATCCTGGTATACTAGTTACGCATTTGGTTGTGTTTTAAAAATCGGGTGTGACATATATGCATCCTTTGTATTTTTCCCATTGTATAAGTCACCCTCTACTTTATATGTAAACAAACCACGTGGCTCAAAACAAATTAACTAACCCATTATCTGTAGTATTTCATATTCTCTCATGATATAGAGCCTGCGCCTCCACAGCTTCCACCATGTCCCTGGGATCCTATGTCTATCTTTGGGCCCTGCAGCACGTACGTTAGGCTAGAGTTTATATGTAAATAAACCACGTGGCTCAAAACAAAAAATTAGTTAATCCATTATCTGTAGTATTTCATATTCTCTCATGACATACAGCATGCGCCTCCACAGCTTCCACCACGTCGCCCCTGGGTTCCTATGTCTATCTTTGGTTCCTATCGCTAATTATTTGATTAGGCTAGAGTTTCTTTGGTCCCTTTTAAACCAGATTTTGTGTTACAGAATATGGCGAGGATCTGGAATGATCTGCTTGTTGTAGCAGGATAGGATAAGTATCAATATCTATCTCTTGGATGGGTCAAGATATACCCTCTACTCTGCAGCCCACAGGGCTCAATAAATTTGTAATACTTCATATTTGTTTCTCGAATATGTAGGAGCGCTGTGTATTATTTTATTAATAGAGAAGAAAAGGACCAAAATAGCCTTACAAAACACTCACATAGATATTCATGTCTTGACATCGACGATGTTGTGCTCGATCCATACTCCTGCTGCTAAGGCCTGCTGAAACTCTTCTTTGTGCAATCCTGCCAAAATATTTAAGAAGAACATAATCATAGCATTTGAAGTCAGTAGAAGATTGCACAATTTTCTTTCAAAAAGAGAAGGTTTTGTTCCTCATTTTCCACATTGGCCAGCATACAGTGCCAATGGTATGCCACAGGACAAGTGAAAGTATCGAGGAGGCTGCAATGCCAATGATCGCATCATTTTATCTGCTCAAATCATCTTTACTTGTAGTAAACCTCAAATAGAGGAACTAGAATAATGGAGAAATGCTATGCTCCCACACGACATATATAGTTGCTTGAACATTTTCCAGCGTTTTAAAAATAATTCATGAATGGCAAAGCAGTGATCACTGGAGAAAAGTTGAGATTTTCCTGACAGAAACCAAATGGGTAGATAAAGAAATATATAAACTCAAACATTTTAGTATAGTATCATGTGCTATTTTTAGTCTTGGATACTTGATCTCCAAAGATCTTGTCGTGCATATCTTTCTATATACAAATTTTTCTTTATATTATTGCTGATGATGCAATCATTAATTTAGATGGCATCCTGCATATCACTTAAATTCCACGATTACCTTCAGTGATATTTTTGTATCTTCTGGTATCTATTGCTATTTTCTGGATTCTTTTGCTATCTTATGGATTCTATTGAATTGTCACATGGTTCCGAATTTTTAAAAACTTAGTTATCAGACATGCTATATATAGAAACTTCTCAGAACATTCTCGAACACCACAAAGCTCATTGTTGTGACTTGTGAAAGATGGAGTGGGGGGGAGAACAAGTTCATCTGTCCAAAAGAGGCGGTCTGCAAGCTGTCCCATTCATCATCTGTAATGTCTCTTTCACTCTAATAGATTACAAAACCTATATCTATATGCTCTTTATACATTGTTTAATGATTGCAATTGGAACATTGATAAGCTGTTGACACTTAACTTTTGCTTTGATTGCTAATTTTTTCATTCCAAGCATACACCTCTGTCAAAGATGTTGGGTCTGTCTTATTTTATAGATGGCACTAATTTTTTCTCATATAATGATATTAATGAATTGTTGAACTGTATGTTTTCCTTATCTTCAGTTAGTGAAGGATGTGAAAGGATTGTTAACACAGCTGTCAGCGCAAATATTATTATATACATGACCAAAGAGTACCATATGGGGGCGGCACCAAGTACAGTAATTGTATTTGCCTACCAAGCAGCGACAAATTTCTTACCTATTTTTGGGGCTATTCTGTCTGATGCGCTATGGGGACGCTTTCTCACAATTTCACTCACACTTTTTGCATGCACAATTGTAAGATCTAGCTACTTACCTATGTACAAACCTTTTTTAATTTTAAGGTTTGTTAGCGGTGCAAATATGCAATACATATTATTTGATTCTGTGTTGGTTTTCAATCTAGGGTGCTGTTCTGATGTGGTTGACAACAATGGTACAAACATTAGTTGCAGAAGATTGTGGAAATGAAGACCAGAACAGCCAGTGTTGTCACTCACCGACAACATTACAGCTTTTTGTCTTGCTAACTTCCTTAGTTTTCTTGTCAATTGGCGCAAGTGGTGTTCGCCCTTGCAGCCTTCCTTTTGGTGTCGACCAGTTTGCTCATTGGAGTGGTACTCGAAAGGACCGTGCCCTCAAAGTTCTATTTAGCTGGTATTATGTTTCAATGGGTGGCTCAGCAATTATTTCCATAACTCTCATTGTATACTTACAAGACAAATTGGGCTGGAAGATTGGTTTTGCCATTTCTGTAGCTATAATGGCATTGGCTACATTTTTAAACATTGTAACATCTCCACTTTACATTAAGGTGAAACCACAGAAAAGCACATGGCTTAGCTTAGTGCAAGTAATTTTCGTCGCTATTAGGAATCGACACATTCAATTTCCTGAAGTAGGTAGTGGTCTGCAATACCACAACCCTGGAGGACTGGAGGTAGTTGTTCCATCAAGAAAAATGAGGTATTAATCACTGGTAAATGCTTATTTGATCTTGTAAATCGACATTTATTGTTCTTGAATTAATCATTAGTTCAATACTTATAGGTTCCTGAACAGAGCATGTGTGCTGAGGGTGCATACAGATAGATCGAACACCGAAGTGCTCAATGACAATTCATGGAATGTATGTACAGTTGACCAAGTTGAGGATCTCAAGCGTACACTAAGTGTCATCCCTATGTGGTCGGCCATGATTACCAGTTTGTTGATCCAACAGGCTTCCTTCAGGGTACTACAGGCAGACACCATGGACCGTCGTGTTGGTACCACAAAGTTCCAAATGCCCGCTGGTTCCATCGCAATCTTCGAAGTAATTACTTTCACGTTGTGGTCAGGATGCTTCGACAGATTCATGCTACTAGTCGTTCAAAAGATCACAGGGAGGGAGCAAGTGCTCAGTCATAAGCAGAAAATGGGCATTGGTGTGCTGTTTTCTATTGCATCTGCTCTTGCGGCATCAGCAGTGGAGGCTTTTCGGAGGAAGCAAGCAATAAGGCAAGGCCTGGAAAACAATATTTATGGGGTTGTAAATATGTCAGCATTGTGGCTAGCACCTCAGTGTGTTTTCGCTGGTCTCGCTAGTGCATTTGGTTCCATAGGACAGATGGAATTCTACTATGCAGAGCTACCCAAGACAATGAGTAGCTTAGCAATGGCCCTCCTTCCCCTAGCAACAGGTGTTGCAAACATTGCAGGTACGATGATTGTCAAGCTTATCAAAGTGATCACGGCTAGGGGAGGAAGAATAGGTTGGCTTCCTGATAATCTGAACCAAGGACATTATGACTACTACTATTTTCTGCTTGCACTGCTTAGTATGGCAGGTTTCATCTATTTTGTTGCTTGTTGTTATTGGTTTGAAGAACCAGCACCAATCCAACTTGTTGAACCTCAGGAAGATGAAACTGATGGCATATGAATATAGGGCTCTCTATAATGGATCATGCCGTGGTTGTTGCATGATAGCTTTTTACACATCAATGTAATCTACTAATCTGGTTGTTTATTAGTAGAACTATTACTCTTTGGTTTCTTCGTGAGTCTCACATAATTATCAGTTACATTACATTATTCGTTTTCATGTTAGTTCATTTCACTGTCTCAGAAGGTATTACTTGTTCAGTGCCTTGCGTAATCATTTTTCTAAAGCTTTGATTACTGTGTAATAAAACAGTAAAGACCAAACCATTGGTTAACCAAAGCAGTGTCAAACTGTCAATGCACTCTCCTTGTTCATGTAAGAACATCTCCAGGCCCATCAAGACTGTCTCTCAGGCTAAGTGGATTTCAAGGGGAAAAATCTTTTGATATTAAATAGATGACATTTTTGCATGTGTACACTGAGATAGGGTATGTATAGAAAAATTAATGTTTTTCATATTGACTGAAGTATATGAGTAGTCCTTAAACTTGTGGGATAGAGTTATCTAGGTCTTTAAACTTTTACGATGCACATCGATGTCCAAAGACATGCTAAATTTATCACTTGCGGTCAAAATCGTCCTAATTAGCAGCGATTCACAAATATGGCATGTGACAGCATGGAACTGATATATTGAGTACACATATCAGGAGCGTGGATTTTCCAGGATTCCCCCGCATACCAGTGTCCTGTCTTTCAGTCCGCATACTCCTCTCCTTTGTGAACAGTGTGACCCTTGGTCGTGCTCCATCTTTCTTCATCCGCGTGGCAATCTCTTGTCACTTGTTATCCCACTTCTCCACTACCTCTACACTCCATCCTTTCTAACCTGTGACCGCCTTTCTTCATCTTTTTCTATCTCTCCATGCCTTCTTCAAGCTTCACATCCCTTCTTCAGTCAGCCAAGAGTAGTGTGAAGGTAGCGGCCTCGGTTCTAAGAGCATCTCCAGTGGAGTCAGTATCCACCTAGCCATCCCTAATTTTTGGCCATTTCCCAAGAAAACATCAGGATTGCCATCCACGTTGACAAGCCATGGTACAAGAATGGCAACCAAATTTAGCTGGTCCTAGTGCCTTGCCGTCCTCTATTCCCACGAGACTGACAAACTCTAATTTTTTTCTCCCCTCTTGCATAACTTCAAATATGTCGAGCTCCGACAGACTTTTACTCAGACGAAATATTAAAAAAGACCAGGTTTAACTAGATTTAACACAAAATCTCTGACAAATTTTAACTTTAAATTCCTCAAATTGATCGACTATTTCTATAAATGAATATCAAGTATGGAGAGTCAGATTTGGCTAGTGATCTGTTGTAGATTCTCTAGGCTGCTTGGACCGTTGAGCCCAAGATGGTTTAGTTTTTCTTTTCCATTAAGAAAATATGAGACTCTAGGCATAGGTGCAAATGCACGGGTGCACAACTACTTTATTCCTAATTTGTTTCAAATTCGGACCAATTTCAAAGAAAACTGCCGATTTGTGTCCCCAATAAAGTTTGTGTAGTGTCGGTATTTTACCACTAAGCCCACCAAGGGATACCCATGAGGTGGTAGGTTGTAGGTGTGGTGTCGCAGAGATCTGGAACTTGAAGGTGCAAAGAACACGAAGCTTTAGACAGGTTCGGGCCGCCGAGAGCATAATACCCTATGTTCAGTGTGGTTGTTTGTATTACCTTAGATGATTGTGCTTTGGAGGGGATTCCTGCACGCCCTTATATAGTCTGGGAGAATATAGTTACATGGAAATTCTAGCCCGACACTAGCTTAAGAGTCCTACCTGAATACTACTTGGGTAGTTTTCTTTTCTTGCGTCTAGTCCTACTCGTATCCGAGTAGTTATAACAGATGTAAGGTATGGACCATGCACCATTTCTTATCCTAGATTATGTACACCATGTGTGCAGTCACGTGGCCCCGGGTCTGACAAACCCCGAACTCTTCGTAGTCGAGTACTGCAATCTTTCGAGTACTTCTGAAGGCTTCTTCGAGTTCTTCCAAACTACGTTTTGAAGGTGTCTTCCGAGTACTTTCTTAGCTGCTTTGAGGCTCTGAGATGCTCATACCCCAAGTAGTCTTCTTTTATATGTGGTGCGATGAAACTCACATCCATATGGAGTAGCCCCTGAGCCTTAGGCTGACTCGAAGAATCAGGTTGAGGGTCAAGTTAGTTTTGAATCTTCTAGTCCTTATCTTCCAAAAGTTTGAAAAATAAGCCATTGATGACACGTGTCCCACAACCCTCGAGCCTTGAATCCAAATCTCAAGATTTGGAAAAGAGGATCCAAAAGGCTGTGGCATGCATTGCAAATTAAGTCCTGAGTTTGAATAGATAGTTAAAGTGGGCAAATTAGTTCAGAAATTTGAAAACCTCTTTTTTCGGGATGACATCCCTGAAAAAAGGGTTAAACAAATAACTTCCCCAAAGGAATCCTAAATTACCGCTCAAAACAAATCTTATCCCGAGAAAATCTCTTCAACTCCAGCACAGTGATTCCGGGCCCGCCGCTGATTATTTAACCGCACGGTGACTTAGGGTTTACTTACCCTTCATTTGCGTTTTCACTACCTTAGCCTCTTCGTCTTTCTCTATCTCACAGCCGCCACCGCTTATAGAGTTAGATCTGCGCCAATCCCAACTCTACTTCCCTTGCGAAAAGTAGTCGCTGAAATCTCCTCCCTTCTCTGTGATGCCCTGAAAATTCACCAAATTAAATCGCGCGCTAAAGTGTTTCAATGAAAAACCACTCGTCGTCGAAACCCTAAACCTAACCCTTCCGGTCCAACAGCGGACTAGACCGCCGTCACATCTCGCACCGCCTACGCGCGACCGCTTTCCGCGATCAGCGCCGGAGCAATACTGTTCTTCTCGCGCAGCGCGCAGTCGATGTACGCGCGTGGCCGACCGGCCGCGGCCGCCGCCGCGATTAGCGCCGGCGCAATCCCTTTCTCGCGCAGCGCGAGAATCTCGCGCGCGTGGCCACGGTCGCCGCCGCGATCGGCGCCGGTGTGACAGTTCGTGTACTTGCAATACTAGATATATTTTGTTAGTGTGAAATATGTGTTTGTTTGTATAAAGCGTATGTGTGTTTATGTGAAGTTTTTGAAAATTTAAAGTGTAAATAAAAAGGGTATTTTTGTAATTACAGAAAAACCTAGGGTTGTTTTTGCAAAATGTAATTGGATAAGAGTAATTTCAAAATAAGTGAAAAGTGGTTTTGTAAACATGTTTTTCTTATTTTATTCCTTGTAAAAAAATATATATTTATCCAAAGTTGCATTGGAAATGCAAGTGTTGAATTGTGTAAAAATTTTGGATAAAGTGGTAAAAATAAGGGTATTTATGTGATTTTATAAAAGTACAAGTCCTTTTATGCAAATGTTTGATTTACAAAAGTAACTTTAAAATTTACTTAGGGCTAAAGTGTAAAAGTGCAAGTCATCATGGCATGTTTATCCAATCATTATGACGAGTTTATCCCGTCATTATGACGTGTCATAAATGCTTGCATTTAGGTCCTAAATTTTATAAAATTTTGTTCTTTAGGACAAACACAATACAAATCCAACTTTTATTCAAAACTTCACATGTAAAAATACAAATTTTGAGTTTTGAACTTAAGCCCTAAAGCAATGTTGTAGAGCTTGAAAAACTCTCCAACTTTCGTTTTGGGCATTTCTCCATTAGGGTTTTAAATCAACGGGAAATTTTGTTTTACAATTAGGCCCCTGCAATTCTCTGATTTTGCGTATACGCCCTTGGAGAATCCTGCTTGACCTTCTTCTCTGCTCTCCCTTATCCGGTGCCCTTCCTGTTTCTTTTACCCGGCCACCTATCTCCTTCTCTCCTTGTTTCTTTTCCTCTTTCTCCCTCTCTCTCTCCTCCTCCACTCAGATCGACACAGGCAGCAACAGGCGCTTGAGCTCGCTCGGGCGGCACAGGCAGCAGCGGCCCAAGCGGCAGCCGGCGGGCCCAGGCGACGCAGGAGCGTAGCGCGCGGCCAGGCGCGGGCGCACGCGCGGGCAGTCAGGCATCCGGGCGGCGCCAGAACCAGGGGGGCCCGAGCGGCGGCGGCCCCGAGCGAGCGCGCGTAGCCTTGGGCGGCGCGCAGGCGTGCGGCAGCTGGGCGCTGAGCTTGGCGGCGCGCATGAGCTGGCGGCGGCTGGACCAGCAGCGCGGAGCAAGTGGCGGCTCGGGCGCGGCAAGGCCAGGCGCCGAGCGGGCGAGCGGGCCCAGGTGCGGCAAGCGGCGGCTCGGCCCGAGCGCAGGAGAGAGGAGGCGCGTGAGGCGGGGCCGGATCAGGCGCATGGCAACGGGCAGCTGGCGGTGCCCAGCAGCTCAGGCGCGCGAACGCACAGGGGCGCAAGCCGGGCGGGAGTAAGAGCAAACGCGGGCAGCGCTGGCGCGGTGAAGTAGCAGAGTAGTGACGTAAGCGCAGGAGCTGAGGGTGCAGGTACAGAGCCGGCGGCACAGGGGTGGAACAGCAGTGCAGGTGGAGCCGCGGAACGGCTGCGATTCGGGCGGCGAGCGACGGCACCACGGTGGCCGGCTGCGGCTCGCGAACGAAGGCGCGCTGGCGGCATACAGCGCGGAGCGCAGAGGTGGAGCAGTAGCACTGGGCCAGTGTAAGCGTGTGATTGCGGCTCGGAGTGGGCGCGCGCGACGTGGGAACAGGCATGTGCGGGCACTGGCGTCAAGCGAGCAAGCGAGCACGAGAGCGAGAGCGACATGGTTTAGGCAGTGCAGAAGCTCGTGTGCTGGAGAGCCGGCGCAGGTGCTGGAGCGGCAGGAATGTGAGCGGCACCGAGCGAGTAGCGCGAGTGTGCGCGCGGTGGCATGCGGGAGTTGGCGGTGTGGGCAGCTGTTGAGCGGCCGGAGCAGAGCAGGCCTTTGGGCATGAGCAGGTGATGTTGGAGTACGACGTGCCGAGCAACGGCACGCGCAGGAGGAGTTACGGTGGAGGGTTTCTACGTGAGATGCGGGAACACGGTGACGTCGGCCCTAACTACGCCACGAAAATCTTTGGTGGTGCAGGAGTGGCCGTATCGAAGATGCAGTAAGGTGTTCGACGAAATGCTGGCCGCGGGAGAAGTGATGCCAACTGCGGTGATGTACAACGCATTGATCAGAGGCCGTCGAGAAGAGAGCAACGGAAGGCACGACCCAAATGCAAGCAGACCACGGTCCTCGCGAAGGCGGAAGTGTGAGTATAGCGTGGCGAATCAGGAAGAGAAGCCGCGAAGCGAAGACAGTGGTCGGGCGTGACGAGCTCGGAGTAGATGCGGAGCAGTCAGGTCAACGAAGGTTTCTTCCTGTGCGAGCAGAGGTGTTCGGTCGGCCAGGCTTGGGCATCGCATGTGCGTGGGAAGAAGAAGTTCAACCCGTGAGTAAGAAAACCCTAGGGTTCGCGGGGAAGTCGGTATAGCGAACCCATTCGGCTCCATCGTCTCGTCCCATGATCCATGACATCCAGCAACTTCTGCTCTTCGTCATCCACGGAGTCTCGTCATCGTCGAGCTTTTCTCTTCGCCAATCCTATTCACCACGGGAATTCACTTTCCGTTTGTTCTTCTCCACAACCAAGGTTTGCCCTAATTCTTTGAATCTTTCTAATGCCGGCGATTCCTTTGCCGGAATACCGCCGTTAACTTCCTGTTATCTGTTTTCCCGGACCAGGGACTTGATTGCTATGTTTTAGAAAGTTCTAGGATGTTCCTTGTAAAATTTCCAAAGCTTTCTGTATTTCAAATCGATGAACTTCTACATTTCATAGATTTTCCTAAGAAGTTCATAAAAATGTAAAATCAGTTTCGTTCGAAACCCTAAGTCAAAACCTATAAGTTTTATGTTGTGATCTTGAGTGAAAGTCTTTAATGTGCGGTTTAGGTCAAATGTTAGAGAATGAATGTTTTATTGTGCCTTATATTGTGTGCTTGTGTTATAGCTAGAAGATAAATTATAGGGTGTATGTTTTAAGTGGAGAAGTGTAATAGTTAGTTAATCCTATCACCCTAGAGCTCATATCCCTACCATCAAGACATTGTCCTCGTCTTGATTGCCATTTCTTTAAGTTCTTTGTCGTAAAAAGGATCCCTGTTAGTTTGTGTAGGTCTGCTACTTAGCCAAAACATCTCTACGGTTATGCCTCAGCATCAGCTTTTGGTTCAGCCGCTAAGCATCAGTTTTCTTGAGTCTATGGTGTTTCTATGTAACAGCTGTCAGTCGATGCTTCTACCATCGGCTGGTTAGCTGATACGATTGTTACCTTTCTAGTATCGGCTACTGCCGATATAGTTCTTTTGTTCTGTTCTACATCGGCTGCACATAGTCGATATATCGAAGATGCACCCACAATCTTAGGGTTCTTGCCATCAGTCGACCCAAGCCGATTTTAGTTGCTTCTCCGTATCGGTCAAATATGGCCGATCAATCCTTAGTTTCCCCATCCATATCCACACTTCTATCAGTCGATTTATCGACTGAGAGATCGGCTATCTATATCTATCGGTCATGTACCCTGAATCACACTCCTTTCGGCTATACGTCACTCAATTGTTGTGCTGACGTAATCGAGTCGATACAACCACACTTAGTTACCTAGAATAACCCTTAAGCACCTCTCAGTTAAGACAACTGCTTTAGGAATCATTCTTCTGCCAAGGTAATCGATGCTTTCATCGATCATCTAGGAACCCGATGCACCTATCAATCAGCTAAACCCCCGTTGTGTCCAATCGGCTCTGTTTTAACCTTCAACAAGTAGCCGATTCTAATTAGATGTCCTCTTAAAACTCTATCTAAGTTTAGTTTCAGATCTTTCGGTTGATATGTGAATAGTGTGTTACATGAATGCTAGGTTGCAATTGTATTGTGAAGTAAGGTAGTGTTATGTGCACGCTTTGAATGTAATGTTGCATTGCATGTAGATACGACTACTTCTGCAAACAGTACCTACGAGATCTCCCAGGAGTCTGCCAAGGATGTTCCTGAAGATGAAATAAATGTCACCAAGGGATTAACTGAAGCCCCGAACCAAAGTTCGGAAGATGTTGACTTACTGACTTCAGACCCACCAGTAAAGGCAAGCCCCGGACATAACCTACTATTTTTATTACACTGCAATCTATATCTATTACGTATTCTATGCATTAAGTTCTTAGGAATTGCTTGAAACCCTAGTTGCATTCTCCTAGGAACCAATGTGATGGATACTAGCTCTTGAGTCCGACTAGCGGCTATGCTAATAGGGCCGGTAGAAGTCGGGTGATTTCCTGTCACTCGCGCGATATAGGAATTGTAATGTTTACATTCCTGTTATCACTATAAGGATACCGGACGGGAGTTCTGTGAGGTATCATGGTTGAGGTGATACCCCGTCTGTGTTGTTGAATCTGTTAAGGTCGCAGCGTGTGGAAGTGCGGGTTAAGTGTTTGAAAGTACTAACCACATGCCGCGAAATATGGTAAGCGGTAAGCCTAGTAGCCAATCGGCCCGAGGAGTGGACATACCTCCCACCACTTGTCTTGCTTCTTCTGGTTACTTAGTTCGACGTGTAGGCATACGTGTTGCTGGGCAACCAGGAGTACGGGTTTTGTAGTCGCGCTACAGACGTACGTCCTGCACTTTGGAAGTGCGTATGACCTGCAGTCGCTTGTGGTGGCTCTGATCCACGAGTCGGAATGAAAGGTAAACGGTTGCTTCGGAACGACCCTGTGGTGTTCCAAGCGTGTGAGTTAGGTTTACCTTGCAAGGTTGAATCTCGATTCAGGAATCGTCCGCCTCTCACGATGAAATGAGACTGCTTATCCCCTTTTCCACATAGAGTAACAAGAGCAATATTATGGTTATCAAAGATGATGCTTGACCAAAGATTATACCATGCTTGCTTAGATATAGGTGCTTACTTAGAATGGATAATTAACTAGAATCTGAAAGCTAAAACTTGAAATTAAGGATCTACTCTTTGTTGCTTTTCAGCTGAAACTAAACCCAAAACAATTATAAGCTTTCATAAGTCTAGTTATGGGCTAAGTATACCCAACTCCGGGTAAGCCTTGCTGAGTATTAGTATACTCAGCCTTGCTAGTTGTATGTTTTTCAGGTGACATCTGTGAAGACCCTACTCTTCCCTGCCTTGGCCCTATGCTCTTCCAGAAGGTTGGTCCGTGGAATGGAATCCGTCCTCGGCCAACATTGGTGATACCGAGTGATGTCGTGCCTGGGCTTAGCATGACATCCGTCTTGTCGACGTGCTATAGATCATCGCGTATGTTTTCCGCTGCTAAAGGTCTTAGCTTAAATAGTTTGTATTGTTTTCTCTAAGTTTGAAACTTTGTACTACTTTTATAAACTCTTGTAATGTAAGCCCCTGTTATGTAAATTGTGATGGTGATTGTATCTCTGGACTCACCTTCGTGTGAGGTAACCTTATTTGATCCTGTGTATCGGTGGTTTATCGGGACGTTACCCGACAGGCCAAGGGATTATACCGTTTGAAGCACGTTGGAGCCCTCAGGAATGGACTCACGTACTTGAGCCGGTATAATTCAGGTTGGTTCTGCCACAGCTGGTATCAGAGCTATAAGGTTACCCTGGAGATACATTTTACCTTAAAAATGTTTTCAGTATAAAATTTTGACCAATAGAGTATTTGGCAAAACTACGTTGGATTCGTTAAGGATTATGCTTAGTACGTAAAGCCCTAGGGTAATGTTTATGAGGGAAATAGAGGTGGCTATATATATGTATAATCCTAACTACCAGCATTACTTTTCTGTCAAAACTTAAATTCATGCACAACTCAACCTTACATTCTGTAACGACACCTTCGACAATGAGGTAAGAAGGTAAGGATCCTCAGCCAACTGAGAGAGCTTGGCCTTCCCGTCGGTGATGCGAACCGAACGCTGTTTCTCAAGCAGTGGCCTACTTGAGATGCTGCCAATATACCAACTTCGGTTGATTATATTGGGAGTATATGGTTCGGCGCAGGGTATGGCGATCGCAGATCATACCCCCGCATTTTGCGGTACCCCCGTGAATACGTTGTTTCGATAACGTATGTTAACGTTGTCTGTACGGCGGTAATTGTACAGATGCTGTTTCTATAGTGAACAGTAATGATTGGGGACGCTTTCATGACATGCTGGCATGAAAGGTTCAACATATATATATTGTGATTTTCTGCAGGTATGCTAACCTCGTTACGTAAGCTTGAACGTAAGAACGACTAGTATATATATAGGGAGAGATGTATCTATATGATGCCACCGTACTTAACCACGTAAGACCAAGATTACTTGGCAGTTATTTTTGTTTGTGAGGACGTGTAGAACGTGCATACATCATGACATCTTGGATTGACCTGATTGTCTTGGTTGTTACGTTGATGTACTGAAATATGTGCTTGTACTGAATGTCTGTTTTGACTCTGTGCGGTAGAAGCCAACGTAATCTGATAGGCTAATTTAGAGTTGAGAACGCCTTTTGTGAATCAAGTGAACTGGGTTATGTTTGAACCCTATCATTGATCTTAGCTTGATAGCCAAATCAAATCCTTGATCTTGCTTTAAATCTGTTTTGGCAGAACCATTGAACTTCTCCTTTGATGGTTAAACCTTAGTGGTTATCATCAAACCCTTCAATCCACCATTTAGTGATCTATCTATCCTCCCTTGGTGTTGTATCTTATATCGTTGACTATTCTGGATACGACATCTGAGAACTACACTTCCAATTTTTGCTCAGATGATCTTAAATAAAATAAAAAGACTTATGGCAACAGTCATGCATCATAACCCATACCATCTTTGGTCAGTGCATGATGTTGCATCATCATCAGAATCCGTAGACTAACTAACGGGTGTGCCTCTAGTATAACTTCGGGTTGTCTTCGGGTTCCTAAGTCTTTCTTGTTGCTGTTGGCACTACAGGGTTGCTATCTCTCTTTTGTGGTGGTGTTTAATCACATGACCATGATGCCGTGTCGGAACCTAAGGCCTCATGTGCGCTGCAGCCACATGATTGAGCCATTAGGAGCGCACTGGTGACTAGGTACATGTGACGTAACCCCACTGCAAACTCTTCTTATGCAACCTTACTAGTGTCCTAACTTCTAATCTTTGTCTAAGGATATAGAGCTACCCAGGTGTTAGTCACGAGAGAACGGTTGCAGGGTGCGGGTTGTGTGCATCATCAACTCATGAGGGTATGCATCATACTTCATGCATTTCATACGTGCATACATTGCAAGCATCGTCATTCTTGCATCATGGTGTATGCATCATTTGGTCAACATCATGGTAATTGCATTGTGTCATATGCATCATTTCGGTCATGCATGGGATCCCTCATCCTCATGTTGCACCATCATTGTAATCATACATCTCGGCAGTGCATCATGTTCATGGTTATATATCGAGCATTGCACTTGGAGTAGAGCATTTTGTCATTATTCTTTGATTGCATCGGCCTAAATAGGTATGTTTTGCAATAACATCATCTAAAAATTATTCAGGTAGCAAACTCTGAGCAAGAATATCTCAAACATCACTTTGTCAATCGCTTATACTATCCTTACTTGTTATCCATGAGTTTTGTGATGAATGTCATCGACATTTATCGTCCTTATGTATAATCTCTTATCTTGTTAAACTCATCTGTGTACCATCTCTTTATACTCTCGTTATGCTCATCTCGTCATGCTCTCGTCATCAATCTCAATCTTCTCTGGTGTGATTGCTTCTTTCCACTTTTGGTGTGTGATTCACTTCTCTTTCCCTTAGAGCCTTTCGTCCGAATCTCGGGACGAGATTCTTTTTAGGGGGGAAGGCTGTGACAGTTCGTGTACTTGCAATACTAGATATATTTTGTTAGTGTGAAATATGTGTTTGTTTGTATAAAGCGTATGTGTGTTTATGTGAAGTTTTTGAAAATTTAAAGTGTAAATAAAAAGGGTATTTTTGTAATTACAGAAAAACCTAGGGTTGTTTTTGCAAAATGTAATTGGATAAGAGTAATTTCAAAATAAGTGAAAAGTGGTTTTGTAAACATGTTTTTCTTATTTTATTCCTTGTAAAAAAATATATATTTATCCAAAGTTGCATTGGAAATGCAAGTGTTGAATTGTGTAAAAATTTTGGATAAAGTGGTAAAAATAAGGGTATTTATGTGATTTTATAAAAGTACAAGTCCTTTTATGCAAATGTTTGATTTACAAAAGTAACTTTAAAATTTACTTAGGGCTAAAGTGTAAAAGTGCAAGTCATCATGGCATGTTTATCCAATCATTATGACGAGTTTATCCCGTCATTATGACGTGTCATAAATGCTTGCATTTAGGTCCTAAATTTTATAAAATTTTGTTCTTTAGGACAAACACAATACAAATCCAACTTTTATTCAAAACTTCACATGTAAAAATACAAATTTTGAGTTTTGAACTTAAGCCCTAAAGCAATGTTGTAGAGCTTGAAAAACTCTCCAACTTTCGTTTTGGGCATTTCTCCATTAGGGTTTTAAATCAACGGGAAATTTTGTTTTACAATTAGGCCCCTGCAATTCTCTGATTTTGCGTATACGCCCTTGGAGAATCCTGCTTGACCTTCTTCTCTGCTCTCCCTTATCCGGTGCCCTTCCTGTTTCTTTTACCCGGCCACCTATCTCCTTCTCTCCTTGTTTCTTTTCCTCTTTCTCCCTCTCTCTCTCCTCCTCCACTCAGATCGACACAGGCAGCAACAGGCGCTTGAGCTCGCTCGGGCGGCACAGGCAGCAGCGGCCCAAGCGGCAGCCGGCGGGCCCAGGCGACGCAGGAGCGTAGCGCGCGGCCAGGCGCGGGCGCACGCGCGGGCAGTCAGGCATCCGGGCGGCGCCAGAACCAGGGGGGCCCGAGCGGCGGCGGCCCCGAGCGAGCGCGCGTAGCCTTGGGCGGCGCGCAGGCGTGTGGCAGCTGGGCGCTGAGCTTGGCGGCGCGCATGAGCTGGCGGCGGCTGGACCAGCAGCGCGGAGCAAGTGGCGGCTCGGGCGCGGCAAGGCCAGGCGCCGAGCGGGCGAGCGGGCCCAGGTGCGGCAAGCGGCGGCTCGGCCCGAGCGCAGGAGAGAGGAGGCGCGTGAGGCGGGGCCGGATCAGGCGCATGGCAACGGGCAGCTGGCGGTGCCCAGCAGCTCAGGCGCGCGAACGCACAGGGGCGCAAGCCGGGCGGGAGTAAGAGCAAACGCGGGCAGCGCTGGCGCGGTGAAGTAGCAGAGTAGTGACGTAAGCGCAGGAGCTGAGGGTGCAGGTACAGAGCCGGCGGCACAGGGGTGGAACAGCAGTGCAGGTGGAGCCGCGGAACGGCTGCGATTCGGGCGGCGAGCGACGGCACCACGGTGGCCGGCTGCGGCTCGCGAACGAAGGCGCGCTGGCGGCATACAGCGCGGAGCGCAGAGGTGGAGCAGTAGCACTGGGCCAGTGTAAGCGTGTGATTGCGGCTCGGAGTGGGCGCGCGCGACATGGGAACAGGCATGTGCGGGCACTGGCGTCAAGCGAGCAAGCGAGCACGAGAGCGAGAGCGACATGGTTTAGGCAGTGCAGAAGCTCGTGTGCTGGAGAGCCGGCGCAGGTGCTGGAGCGGCAGGAATGTGAGCGGCACCGAGCGAGTAGCGCGAGTGTGCGCGCGGTGGCATGCGGGAGTTGGCGGTGTGGGCAGCTGTTGAGCGGCCGGAGCAGAGCAGGCCTTTGGGCATGAGCAGGTGATGTTGGAGTACGACGTGCCGAGCAACGGCACGCGCAGGAGGAGTTACGGTGGAGGGTTTCTACGTGAGATGCGGGAACACGGTGACGTCGGCCCTAACTACGCCACGAAAATCTTTGGTGGTGCAGGAGTGGCCGTATCGAAGATGCAGTAAGGTGTTCGACGAAATGCTGGCCGCGGGAGAAGTGATGCCAACTGCGGTGATGTACAACGCATTGATCAGAGGCCGTCGAGAAGAGAGCAACGGAAGGCACGACCCAAATGCAAGCAGACCACGGTCCTCGCGAAGGTGGAAGTGTGAGTATAGCGTGGCGAATCAGGAAGAGAAGCCGCGAAGCGAAGACAGTGGTCGGGCGTGACGAGCTCGGAGTAGATGCGGAGCAGTCAGGTCAACGAAGGTTTCTTCCTGTGCGAGCAGAGGTGTTCGGTCGGCCAGGCTTGGGCATCGCATGTGCGTGGGAAGAAGAAGTTCAACCCGTGAGCAAGAAAACCCTAGGGTTCGCGGGGAAGTCGGTATAGCGAACCCATTCGGCTCCATCGTCTCGTCCCATGATCCATGACATCCAGCAACTTCTGCTCTTCGTCATCCACGGAGTCTCGTCATCGTCGAGCTTTTCTCTTTGCCAATCCTATTCACCACGGGAATTCACTTTCCGTTTGTTCTTCTCCACAACCAAGGTTTGCCCTAATTCTTTGAATCTTTCTAATGCCGGCGATTCCTTTGCCGGAATACCGCCGTTAACTTCCTGTTATCTGTTTTCCCGGACCAGGGACTTGATTGCTATGTTTTAGAAAGTTCTAGGATGTTCCTTGTAAAATTTCCAAAGCTTTCTGTATTTCAAATCGATGAACTTCTACATTTCATAGATTTTCCTAAGAAGTTCATAAAAATGTAAAATCAGTTTCGTTCGAAACCCTAAGTCAAAACCTATAAGTTTTATGTTGTGATCTTGAGTGAAAGTCTTTAATGTGCGGTTTAGGTCAAATGTTAGAGAATGAATGTTTTATTGTGCCTTATATTGTGTGCTTGTGTTATAGCTAGAAGATAAATTATAGGGTGTATGTTTTAAGTGGAGAAGTGTAATAGTTAGTTAATCCTATCACCCTAGAGCTCATATCCCTACCATCAAGACATTGTCCTCGTCTTGATTGCCATTTCTTTAAGTTCTTTGTCGTAAAAAGGATCCCTGTTAGTTTGTGTAGGTCTGCTGCTTAGCCAAAACATCTCTACGGTTATGCCTCAGCATCAGCTTTTGGTTCAGCCGCTAAGCATCAGTTTTCTTGAGTCTATGGTGTTTCTATGTAACAGCTGTCAGTCGATGCTTCTACCATCGGCTGGTTAGCTGATACGATTGTTACCTTTCTAGTATCGGCTACTGCCGATATAGTTCTTTTGTTCTGTTCTACATCGGCTGCACATAGTCGATATATCGAAGATGCACCCACAATCTTAGGGTTCTTGCCATCAGTCGACCCAAGCCGATTTTAGTTGCTTCTCCGTATCGGTCAAATATGGCCGATCAATCCTTAGTTTCCCCATCCATATCCACACTTCTATCAGTCGATTTATCGACTGAGAGATCGGCTATCTATATCTATCGGTCATGTACCCTGAATCACACTCCTTTCGGCTATACGTCACTCAATTGTTGTGCTGACGTAATCGAGTCGATACAACCACACTTAGTTACCTAGAATAACCCTTAAGCACCTCTCAGTTAAGACAACTGCTTTAGGAATCATTCTTCTGCCAAGGTAATCGATGCTTTCATCGATCATCTAGGAACCCGATGCACCTATCAATCAGCTAAACCCCCGTTGTGTCCAATCGGCTCTGTTTTAACCTTCAACAAGTAGCCGATTCTAATTAGATGTCCTCTTAAAACTCTATCTAAGTTTAGTTTCAGATCTTTCGGTTGATATGTGAATAGTGTGTTACATGAATGCTAGGTTGCAATTGTATTGTGAAGTAAGGTAGTGTTATGTGCACGCTTTGAATGTAATGTTGCATTGCATGTAGATACGACTACTTCTGCAAACAGTACCTACGAGATCTCCCAGGAGTCTGCCAAGGATGTTCCTGAAGATGAAATAAATGTCACCAAGGGATTAACTGAAGCCCCGAACCAAAGTTCGGAAGATGTTGACTTACTGACTTCAGACCCACCAGTAAAGGCAAGCCCCGGACATAACCTACTATTTTTATTACACTGCAATCTATATCTATTACGTATTCTATGCATTAAGTTCTTAGGAATTGCTTGAAACCCTAGTTGCATTCTCCTAGGAACCAATGTGATGGATACTAGCTCTTGAGTCCGACTAGCGGCTATGCTAATAGGGCCGGTAGAAGTCGGGTGATTTCCTGTCACTCGCGCGATATAGGAATTGTAATGTTTACATTCCTGTTATCACTATAAGGATACCGGACGGGAGTTCTGTGAGGTATCATGGTTGAGGTGATACCCCGTCTGTGTTGTTGAATCTGTTAAGGTCGCAGCGTGTGGAAGTGCGGGTTAAGTGTTTGAAAGTACTAACCACATGCCGCGAAATATGGTAAGCGGTAAGCCTAGTAGCCAATCGGCCCGAGGAGTGGACATACCTCCCACCACTTGTCTTGCTTCTTCTGGTTACTTAGTTCGACGTGTAGGCATACGTGTTGCTGGGCAACCAGGAGTACGGGTTTTGTAGTCGCGCTACAGACGTACGTCCTGCACTTTGGAAGTGCGTATGACCTGCAGTCGCTTGTGGTGGCTCTGATCCACGAGTCGGAATGAAAGGTAAACGGTTGCTTCGGAACGACCCTGTGGTGTTCCAAGCGTGTGAGTTAGGTTTACCTTGCAAGGTTGAATCTCGATTCAGGAATCGTCCGCCTCTCACGATGAAATGAGACTGCTTATCCCCTTTTCCACATAGAGTAACAAGAGCAATATTATGGTTATCAAAGATGATGCTTGACCAAAGATTATACCATGCTTGCTTAGATATAGGTGCTTACTTAGAATGGATAATTAACTAGAATCTGAAAGCTAAAACTTGAAATTAAGGATCTACTCTTTGTTGCTTTTCAGCTGAAACTAAACCCAAAACAATTATAAGCTTTCATAAGTCTAGTTATGGGCTAAGTATACCCAACTCCGGGTAAGCCTTGCTGAGTATTAGTATACTCAGCCTTGCTAGTTGTATGTTTTTCAGGTGACATCTGTGAAGACCCTACTCTTCCCTGCCTTGGCCCTGTGCTCTTCCAGAAGGTTGGTCCGTGGAATGGAATCCGTCCTCGGCCAACATTGGTGATACCGAGTGATGTCGTGCCTGGGCTTAGCATGACATCCGTCTTGTCGACGTGCTATAGATCATCGCGTATGTTTTCCGCTGCTAAAGGTCTTAGCTTAAATAGTTTGTATTGTTTTCTCTAAGTTTGAAACTTTGTACTACTTTTATAAACTCTTGTAATGTAAGCCCCTGTTATGTAAATTGTGATGGTGATTGTATCTCTGGACTCACCTTCGTGTGAGGTAACCTTATTTGATCCTGTGTATCGGTGGTTTATCGGGACGTTACCCGACAGGCCAAGGGATTATACCGTTTGAAGCACGTTGGAGCCCTCAGGAATGGACTCACGTACTTGAGCCGGTATAATTCAGGTTGGTTCTGCCACAGCCGGCACCTCCCCCTCCCTCCTTTTCTTTTCTCTCTTTCTCCCTATTTCTCTTCCCTTCTTCCTTTTCTTTTTCTTTCCCTTCCCTTTTATTTTTTTCCCTTTTCTTCCTTCCCTCCCTTTCCTTTCTCCTCCCTTCCTTCCTGTTTTTCCTCTCTTCCCTGTTCCCGCGCGCCGAGCACCGAGCGCTCGAGCCACGACCACCGACCCCCCCCCCCCGTGCTCGCGCCGTGCGCCACCCGCCCCGGCCGTGCCGCGACGCGCGCACGCGCACCGCGTGGCCGCGCGCCGCGCCGTGCCTCGGGCCCGCACCACGCCGCGACATCCGGGCACGCTCACGCTCTTCCTTACGTGTGGCCGCGTCGGCCGCCGCTGGCACCCCGTTCTCGCCGCCGCCCGTCTCCCTGTGCATGCCACGCGCGGCACAGCTGCCCGCGCCGCTCGTCGACCGGACGGCCGCGACGTCGCGCCGCCCGCTGCTGGTACCCAGCCACCGCCCCACGTGCGCATGCCGTGACACGCGCCGCCACGGCCCTTTCCCCTGCGCGCGCTCGCTGTGCCCCGCCGCTGACACCCCGCTCGTGCCGCACTGTGCCTGCGCGCGTGCAGCGCCGTCGCGTCGCTCCGGCCTCGCCGGCCGCGCCGCCGCTCCGCGACACGGGCGCCATTAAAGCGCCGCGCCGCTCGCCGGCCCCCCCCCTCCGCCGGCCTCCACCACCGCCGCCCTTGTGTGCCTATAAATAGGCCCCCCGGCATCCCTGGCACCCCCACCACCTGCCACGCCGCCTAGCCGCGCCTTCCCCGAAGCCCCAGCGCCGCCCCGCCGCGCTCTGCACCCGCCGCCGCCTGCGCCCGTCACCCCGCTCCCACGCGCCACCCCGGCCCGAGGTGAGGCCGGGGATCGAACCCCCCTCTTCCCCTTCCTCTTTTCCCTCTAGCCCCGAACCGCCCCGGGCCCCGGCCGGCCGGGATTGGCCGCCGCCGGCGCGCCCTTTTCCCCCCTCTCTGTTCTGTGCGGGGGAGGAGGAAGAAGGGGCGCTTTTGCCCGAAGCCCCCTCCTTTTTCCTGTTTTCTCCAAGAAAACCCCCCCCCCTCTCTCTAAGAGTACACTTATCCATTCCCTTTTTACAAAAGAAACCTCGCCTGTTTTGTATTTCAATTTAAACCCTCCAATGCATACATCTAGATATACTTGACAACCTTTTAGCATGCCTAGAATATTTCTAAGATTCGCAAATAGATCCCTACTCTTTTCTGATAGTTACGAATAAGCCCCTGGACCCCCGTTTGAGCCCTGAAACCACCTTTAGCGCGTCATTTTATGTGCGAAACGACCTCCGATCGACCCGAAACTTTACCACGCCCTTTCTAGTATAGTTCTAGCCAGGCCATTAAGAAACCACCCAGAGATATTGCCCCGACCTCCGTAACTAAATTATTTCCGATTCAAGCTCGACGATAAAAGCTTTTACTTCTTGTGCTTGATTGTGTGCCTATTTGATTGCGTCGTAGGACACGGAGTGAACGAGGAAGGACCCGAGCGTGACCAAGCAAACGAGGATCAGTACTGCGACCCCGAACCCGAGGGACAGTGCTTCGACCAGGACTTCTCGCAAGAGTTTGACGATGGCAAGTTCAATTCCGCCCTTTGATGCATGTTTCTGTCCTAGTTTTTATAAACACAACCCAGTGGCCTGTTTTATAAAATTGCATGGTTTTGCGTGCTGAAAACATGGTAGGATAGCCACCCTTGTTTGAGATAACCCTACCTTGACCACCTGATTTTATGAAGAAAATGTGTGTGTGTGGGAAGGGATACAATGTGGTTTTGAAAGACGAGTTAGACGGGATGGATGGCATTTCTATGTGAATTGCCGTTGGTGTGCTCATACCTGTGTGGTTGAGCGAGGAAGGGAGATATCCATCCTGTCACCCCTAAGGACCGAGTTGATGTGACATCTCACCTAGCTTCTTGTCGTGCGAACCACTTGACCGTTGTATGGGCAACGGCTTAGCATAAATCCCACTAGTTAGTCTGGTAGCCATCAGGAGAGCTGAGAGCAACGGGTGATCAAGGAGAAGGGATAAGCTCTGTGTGACTTATGCCCCGGTTAAACCTCGGAGATAGGTCGAATGACCCCTTGATGGATCCCGTGATGGCTAGTCGGGTCTAGCTAAGGTGGGTAATGGCTTTGATGGGATCTGCACCGGCACTAAGGTGTTCGTGCTGTGGTACCCCACCTGTGGGTAAAGTTGCACACCTCTGCAGAGTTAAAAATCTATTCGAATAGCCGTGCCCACGGTATTGGGCAAGTTACGGTGTGGTCACATAACTAATGTTTCTCTCTGGGAATGGATGGGCTGGTGTGAGTTGTTTGGAAAGTGTCCGGCAGTTGTGCCGTGTGCTACGGCGGACGGGGAGTCCGGTAGCAGTTTAAAACTTGGATCCTGTGTGGAACAACATCGTGTGCTCCTTGGTATTGGAAAACTTGTTTTGAAAATGTTTTCAAAATGAACCCTTGCATATAACCGAGTTTTCCGCAAATAAACCCTAACCGTACCCTTGGATTGTCCTTTGCATTAATCTTTGTTATACCCCCTCCGTGGGTGTGATTGGACTTGCTGAGTACGTTTGTACTCACCCCTCTCTTACTTTTACAGTGGAAGACCCAGACTACATCCCCGAAGACAACGAGTAGGGTTTCGTCCTGCACCCAGTCTTGCCTGTGGTTGAGGCCACCGTTGGATTCCGCATGGCGCAAGACCCTGATGACCCTTTGTTCGTAGCTAGTGTAGTTGTGTGGGTTCTGGTTGTAATCCTCGCGATAGTGGCGCTTCACTGCCCATTACCGCGTAGAGTTGTACGGTGATGTACCATCTGATGTAATAAAAGTGTTATCAGCCTCCTGGGACTGATAAATCAACACTTTTAAGTCTTCCCTGATGGGGGGACGCTTCATTCTCCAATATGCTCCCCCGCCATCCCACTCCTTAGCCCCCGAGCGTATGCGAGTGAAGCAACTCGTGACAACAAGGTTGGCTAGCAAGAAAAGCGCTACCAAGGGAAAGGGGAAAGAATCCAAGACTACTTCATCATCTTGAGACTCATGGAAGAAAAGTAAGTGCAGTGAAGCTGATCTCCAATCTTTAATAGATGAGTGCCTCCTTTGGAGAAAACAAAATTGTCCAGTGGCATTCTGCCATAGGGGATGTAAGGCTTTATGAAGATGCCAAAGAAATCGTATTATTTTAGCACTTTGTTGAGTGTGGCCTAGGCGTCCCTACTGCGACTTCCTTCGTGGCTTGCTCTTCCATTATGGCATCCAACTCCATCATCTCAACCCCAACTATGTTTTGCATGTAGCTATCTTCGTCCATTTCTGTGAAGCCTTCCTAGGGATAGAACCTGTGACAGTTCATGTACTGGAAAGCTAGGCACATTATTTAGTGTGAAGTATGTGCTTGTTAGTGTAAAGCTTGTGTGTTTATGTGAAGCTTTTAAAAACATAAATACAAGTAAAAGGGGTATTTTTATAATTACGGAAAAACTAGGGTTGTTTTTGCAAAATGTAATAGGATAGAAGGTAACTTCAAAATAAGTGAAGGGTGGTTTTGCAAACACATTTTTCCTACTTTATCCCCTATAAGAAAAAATATATGTATTTATCCAAAAGTTTTATTTGAAATGTATGTGTTGAATTGTGTAAAAATTTGAGTAAGGTTGTGAAAATTAGGGTATTTATGTAATTTTACAAAAGTACAAGTCCTTTTATGCAAGTAGTTGAATTATAAAAGTAACTTTCAAAGTTACTAAGGGTGAAAGTGTAAAAAGGTGCAAGTCATCATGACATGTCATAAATACTTGCATTTAGGTCCTAAATGTTATGAAATTTACACCCTTTAGGACAAAAACATTATAATTTTGATTTTAGTCCAAGGTTTTAAATTAACACTTCATTCTTTGAGTTTTTGAATTTGAACCTTAAAGAAAAGTTGTAGCTTTTGAAAAGTATTGCAACTTTTGTTTTTACAATTTCCTCATTTGAGCCCTAGATTTATGGGAAATTATGGGTTACCGATAAGCCCCTAGGATTTCTGTATTTTACAAATCAGTCCCTGGATTCATCCCCCTTTTCTTCCTCCTCTGCTTCTTCTCTGCGGGCTCAGCGCCGCCCCTGCCACCGCCGTGCTGCCGCCTCTGTCGCAGCTGTGCCGTCCGCTGCAGCACCGCTCCTCGACACCTCCTGCTTCCTCTCACCTCCACGCGTCGGCCCGATGTCTTCCCGCCGCTCGCCGTCCCTCTATTTGCCGTCCCTGCGCGTGCCACGACCGCCATGGGCACTGCCCGGCCGATAGCTCGCCGCCACCGTGGCACAAGCCGAGCGCTTCCTCTAAGTTTCCATCCTCTCATCCACGAGCTTGTCCAACCCGTGCCGTTCCATTTCCCTTCTTCTCCCTCCTGCCCAATGCCCCAAGCACCGGACCTCTCGGCCGTTTCTATTCTTCCTCTTTGGTGAGCCCAGCTCACCATGGGCAGTCGTTCCCCAGCCATGCCCCGCCCCAATTAACCCTTGCAGAACATCTGCACCACCTGCTGATGCTCCTCAGCCTCATCCCGACACAAGCCCCTCATCGGACCATCCCAACGACGCTCGCCGTCGAGGTGCTCCTCCGCCGCCGCTTCGGGTCACCATGGGGAGTACCCCTCCGGCCATCCTCCGCCCACTACAACCCCCTGGCAAGCTTCCTCGTCACCCACTGAACCTCTCCAGCCCCACCTCGCCGCCCTTCCCGCACCGGAACTTCGCCGCCATCGAGCTCCTCTCGCCGCCGATCCTGCTCGCCGCGAGAAGCCACCCTCCGCCCGTTCTCCTCCCCAACCAAGGCTACCCCAAGGTTCGCCATGACCCACTGGATCTTCCTAGCACCTTCACCCTCGCCGCCGGCGACCCCCTTCACCGGAACGCCGCCGCCTTCTTCCTGTCCTCTGTTTCCCAGACCAGGGACCTGATTGCTTCGATTTAGAAAGTTCTGGGGTGTTCTCTATAAACTTTTCACAGCCTTCTCTATTTCAAATCAGTGAACTTCTAAATTCCATAGAAATTTGTAGAAAATTCTAAAAATAGCAAACTCAATTGTTCTGAGTTATACTAGTCAATATCTACAAGTTTTCTATTATGCACTTAAGTTAGTTCTGTTTATTTTGTACTCTAGATTAATTGTTAGAAAATGAGTGATTTAATTGTATCTCATGATCTATGCTTGTGCTGCATGTGATTTTTGGAAAATGAGATGTACATACCATGTGTAGATCTGTGTAAAATTTGTAGACCCAGTATTGATCTTTAATCAAAGATTTTAAGTACCTTTGTACTA
This sequence comes from Panicum hallii, assembly GCF_002211085.1. NCBI lineage: Eukaryota > Viridiplantae > Streptophyta > Magnoliopsida > Poales > Poaceae > Panicum > Panicum hallii. The sequence continues at coordinate 11,395,985 of NC_038049.1, forward strand.
TGTTGATTGAATCTTTAGAATTTATTCAGGGATGATTCTGTTGATGTGTATAGCTAAATCTATTCCCATAGCTTCTACTTAGCATATGTAATCCATGATAAAAATCTTAGGAACAAAAGCACTATGTGACTCAAGTTATGAAATTGGGCTTGAGTTTGAAGTTATTTCATGTATAAAAGTTTTGGTTCATGAAAAATTAGGAAAATATTCTAAAGTGATGTTTCTGAGTATTATAACTTGTCCACAAAGATTCAGCATGTGATCTTGTCTGAGACTCTTGATATAAATAGATCTTAATGTAATAGTATTGTTGGTGTTTATTTTATGAGCCCTAATTCTTTAGGGATAAAATTCTAATAAATTTGCACAAGCTATGTTTATGCTTGACCAGTGCTGAGTTGAATTTATAGCTCCTGCACTATAGGTGATTTGTTCTGTAAAAATAAAACATATTCTAGGTGTTAACAGTTGGAAATAATTCTTCTAATTTATTTATTGCAGAAAATGTTTTGAAAATTTTAGGGTAATGTTGATTCTGTTGGTTCTGTTTGTTATAATTTTTGTAGCATCAGATCTTAATCTTAAGATCAGATCTTAATCTTAAGATCAGATGCTTATAGTGTATAAACCCTATCTATTAGGTTAAAATGAAACCAGCCCTAGTTATTTTATGAAATTTAACATGTTGTTTAAGTGTAGCTAGTTAAGTTAGTCTATACTCGATAAATGACTGCCCAGTAGAAGAGTGAATGATATGTTTGGTACATAGCATGTTTTTCGTTTTGTATTGCTGATAAGTTTGGTAGTGTTAGCTCATATTTTTGTGATAGAGATGTGTGATGTTTAGTTAATCCTTTCACACGAGTGCTCATGTCCCTGCCATCAGGATATTGTCCTTATCTTGATTGCAGTCTCCTTAAGGTCCTTTTCGTATAAGGATCCTTGTTAGTTTATGTGTATCTGCTGCTTAGCTAATACATCTCTGTAGCTATGCATCCGTTTCAATTAAATCTATGATGTTTCATTGTAACGGCTGTCAGCCGATGCAATTCATTTGATATGCTTCTACTATCGGCTGGTTAGCCGATACGGTTGATATCTTTCTAATATCGTGTAACACCCTAAGGTAAAATATCGAGATTTATAATTAATTTAATTGGGTTCCAGTAATTTTTTCTAAGGATTTATTTTGCCTAGCTTGCATTTATTTATAATTTAATTCGCAAAGAATTAAAATTTATTTTAGGTTCAACATGTTTGTGCATTCATGCTGGTGCATAAGTTTTATTTGGTTGAGTGCATGGGGGTTGAATTCAAATAGAATCGAGTTGGTTTGAAAAAGAAAAGGGAGGAAACAGGAAAGTAGGTCAGTCATTCTTTCTTTTCTCCCAGTCATTCCTTCTATTTTTAGTCATTCCTTCTATTCTCAGTCATTCCTTCTTTCTCAGTCATTTCCCCAGCTCGACCCCACCTGTCGGCCCCTTCTTCCTTCTTCCTCTACCGGCTGCGCAACGGCCCCCGAAACTTCCGGCGAGCTCTCTCGTTTCGGGCCCGCACGCCAATGTGGGCCGCTGACCTACAAGAAGGTTCCGCGCCCTAGAACCCTAAACCTAGCCGCAGCAGCACCTCTGGAGACCCACAGTGCCGCCGCCTCCTTCTTCACTCCGCCGCACAGACGCCTCGGCATCACCGCCGACTGGCCGTTCCGCTGCACCCCGGACCACCACAACCCCCGTGTCCGCTCCCTCTCACCACCCAGAAGCTTCCCGAGCCCAGTATTTGTATTCTGAGCCCTGCATCATCGGGATTTCGCGAAGAAACCGCCGCCGGTGAGCTGTGCCGCCGCCCCAATTTCCCCGTCGCCGGCCGGTCTCGGGCTGCCCTAACCCCGTGGCACCTCTGCAGGAACACCCCGAGCCGACCCGCGGTGATTAGAAGCCAGGAGGACCTCTGCAGCAACTTCTTCCCCAACTCCGTCTGTGCGCCGCCGCCCGCCATCGACGTTGACCCCCCTGCGCTGCAGCAGGAGCCTTTGGACCAGTACCAGGAGCCACTATCTTCTGAAGCTTTTGAGCAGCAGCAGGAGAACTTTGAGGAAGGCAATTATAACATGAACCTCCTATCACATTTTAAATACAATTTCATACTGCATTTTAATTCTGTATACCTATAAGGATTTCCTAGCCACTTTATATCCTATATATATATCCTTTGGGTTGCATTTTGGTTAGTTGTGCTAGGTTGCTGCGCTATAACAAACTTGGTCCTTTTTAATTAAATTTGATTAATGGTTCTATGCAATTTAATCCTGAGAGTGGCCCTCTGTGCTGTGTGCTTGAGTGGCTCACGTCTCCGTAAAAGATGTTTTGTTAGAAACTTGGTTTAGGGGGCCAGCACGGTGCTTAGTGCTTGGTTGGCCACTCTCCATAAGGACCGGTTCATAGAGCGACAACCTGGGACAACCGCGCAACCACAAGACTGGAATGGGACGGTCTTGACTTACTAATTAGGTCGCGTTGGTTCGGGAGTAACTTACCTGCATGGACAAGAGGGGTGGTCTGTGCTGTGTGTCTTGTACCCCCGGAGGTGGGTCCCATCGTTGCTGATCCAGAATCGTTAGCGGTTACACATTACCAACGTGATCCTTTGTAACGGTCTCGTAGTGTGCTTGCTAGTCATCTCACCTAAGCAAGTGTGATGAACCACTAGCGTAGCTCACGGCTTGTGGGTAAAGTTGTGCAACCTCTCGAGAGTGTAAAACTGATATATCAGCTGTGCTCACAGTCATGAGCGGCCCAGATCCTCCTTTTGATTAGTGGGGTTATCAACCTTTGATTAGGGAGATTTCCCCGAGTGGTTTTGGTTTGGTTGGTTTCTCAGTAGTTCTTAACTAATATTGATTAATTTCTTATGCAATATGGGTTTATGGTAATTTATCTACTTATAGTAAATAGTTTTAATAAAATTTGCCAAGATTAAAAGCTAATGCAGTTGAGTCAGCTAACCCTAGAGCCTCATACTCATGTTATACTTGTTGAGTACAAGTTGTGTACTCACACTTGACTCTTCCTCTCTTCTGTTCTCTTTGGGATATCTTCGACTGCTGCTCAGTACCAGGCGACGTGGAGGACTACATCGGCGGACTCGACGATTTCTAGGCGTTGTCTCCCAGTTGACGTCCCTGTGGCGCCCCACTCTTCATGTATTTATTTTACGCTTCTGCATTCCTTGAACTGATTCTTAATTCTGTTGTAATAAAGATATTCATTTTATAATTTATACGCTTTTATTCGTGACATGTGTTGTGATATCTTGATAATCTGTTGTATATATGCGTGACTTGATCCTGGCGCATATATGATTGCTCGATTTATGTTCTTATAAATCGGGTGTGACAGATTGGTATCAGAGCCGTGTCGACTGTAGGACGAAGCCTAGATAGAACTGGTCGAGTTTAGGACTTCTTTTCTCTTGCCTTGCTTCCGCAAATCTTCTAACATCATTCCCTACTTCTATTCCTTGAGTCTTAAGTCCTTGATTTGCTATCTCTCTCCTGTCCTTTCTGAGAAATAGCTTGAGTTTTCCGTAGACGTTGGCCCGAGTGTCTAACTCTATAAGCTATAAGTTTAAGCTATCCCAATAAAAATACGCTAGAACGAGTGTGTTAGTCGAGTAGTGTGATAAACTCGACTAAGTTGTGAATATTGAATGTTTGTTATTGTGCAAATGTTTGATTTGGATTTTTGGTTGATTGCATAGATTAGAAGTAAATCTCTTTATGCAAATCGATCTTAACGCAAACTTGAATCGAGTAAGAAAATTGAGATAGATCGTGGGGGTAAAACCGTACATTCCTTTCTCTCTATTTTATCTTGTCGGAGTCTTCCTTCCCGAAGTTATACCATATCTATCTCTTATAAATTTCGCTATGCTGCAAACAGATGGTGAACACCAGGAGCACCGGCACCGGTTCTGGCCAGCAAGGGCAGAACAACCAGAGCACTGACCAGCTGCTGCCGATGCCTCCACCTCTGACTCCGGAGCAGTTCTTCCAGCTCCAGATGCAGATGATGGCCACCCTGAACAACACCGTTCAGACGCTGCAGCAGATCCACGCTCAGCCACCACCTCCTCCACCGCAGCAGCCCCGCGACAGGCGCGCGGACTTTCTGAGGGGTCACCCTCCGACGTTCGCTCATGCGGCTGATCCACTTCAGGCTGACGACTGGCTTCGTCAGGTGGAGCGCCAGTTGGATGTCACTCAGTGCGATGACAGGGAGCGAGTCCTGTACGCAGCAGGACAACTACGAGGCTCAGCCCTCGATTGGTGGGAGTCCTACCCAGCTCGGGACCGCGACACTCTCACTTGGGTCCAGTTCCGGGAGCGGTTCAGGCACCACCACATCCCTGCTGGAGTGATGAAGATGAAGCACAAGGAGTTCCTTGCGCTTAAGCAAGTAAAATTTGAGTAAAATCCTTCCGCAATTTCTTTTTGAGATCAAACCCACCCTTGTTATAAGGAAATGCTGAGTAAATCCCCATCTTTTTTCCGGTGATTATCATTTCAGGGAGCTATGACAGTGACTGAGTACCGTGACCGCTTCCTCCAGCTCGCTTGCTATGCCCCCGCTGAGGTCGCCCATGATGGCGATAAGCAGGAGCGCTTCAGGGAGGGACTGGATGACCACCTGGAGTACGCGCTCATGAACCACCGCTTCGACAACTTCAACCAGCTGGTTGATGCTGCCCTCAACACCGAGCGCAAGCGCCGGGAGATTGAGGACAAGAAGAGAAAGATGGCTCCTGTTGCGTCGGGTAGCAACACTCGGCCTCGATACCAGTACCCGCAGCAGCAGCAGCAGCAGCACCAGAGGCAGGTCCAGCAGTACCAGCAGCGCCAGCAGCAGTACCCGCCTCGTCCTCAGCAGCAGCAGCAGGCGGGACCGGGCCAGAGGCTTCCAGCGCCTCCAGCACGCTTTGCTCCATCGGCCCCACCAGCTCCGCGGCAGGGAGTGCCTACTCCTCCTGCCGGGCAGCAGGCTCCAGCATTCCCACAGGCGTGCTATCACTGCGGCGAGCCGGGGCACTACGCCAACGTCTGTCCCCGGAAGGCGCAGGTAGGACAGCAGGGGCGTGCAGCACCGCCCAAGGCCCCAGCTCAGGGCAGGGTGAACCACGTGATGGCCGAGTCAGCGGCCGAGGCTCCCAACATGGTTATTGGTACGTTCATGGTCAATACCCACCCTGCTACCGTGCTTTTCGATACTGGTGCTACGCATTCTTTCATCACCCAGTCTTTTGTTGAGCATCATGGTGTTCATACTAGCACGTTAAAGAGGGGCATGTTAGTATCTTCACCGGGAGGGCAGTTGAGGTCTCATATCATCTGCCCCAGAGTCAGTGTTGTCATAAGGGGGGTAGAGTTCAGTGCTAATCTGATGGTGCTAGACACCAAGGGTATTGATGTGATCCTCGGGATGGAGACTCTTGCTAAGTGGGGAGTCCGGATAGATTGTGCTCAGAGGACTGTTCTTCTATCAGCACCGGATGGTCAGGAGGTCACTGTTGGAGCTACAGAGCCTTCTGGATTTCTTCATCAGATGGAGGCTAGACCCACGGATGGTATTCGCGTGGTGTCTGAATTCCCAGATGTCTTTCCGGATGATTTGCCAGGTATGCCGCCTGATCGCGACATTGAGTTTTCTATTGATCTCTTGCCTGGCACAGCTCCTATTGCTAAGCGGCCCTATCGCATGGCACCTGTTGAACATGAGGAAGTTAAGAAGACTGTCGACGAGTTGCTAGCTAAGGGTTATATCCGTCGTAGTTTCTCTCCTTGGGCTTTTCCTGTATTGCTCGTAGAGAAGAAGGATGGTGCGAAGAGAATGTGCGTCGATTATCGGGATCTGAATGCAGTCACCATCAAGAACAAGCATCCATTGCCCCGTATTGAGGATCTTTTTGATCAGCTCCAGGGTGCTTGTGTATTCTCGAAGATTGATCTGCGTTCGGGTTATCATCAGCTGAAGATTCGTTCTGAGGATATTCCGAAGACGGCATTCACTTGCAAGTATGGGCTATACGAGTATACGGTCATGTCTTTTGGCTTGACCAATGCTCCAGCTTTCTTTATGCATCTGATGAACAAGGTTTTCATGGATTATTTGGACACCTTTGTGGTGATATTCATTGATGATATCCTGATATATTCCAAGTCAGAAGCAGAGCATGAGAAGCATCTGAGGCTTGTGTTGCAGAGGCTCAGGGAGCACAAGCTGTATGCCAAGCTCAGCAAGTGCGAATTTTGGATTGACGAGGTTCCATTCCTCGGTCATGTTATCTCCAAGGGAGGTATTGCTGTGGACCCCGGGAAGGTGAAGGATGTGCTTGACTGGGTGGTACCGCAGACAGTGAAGGAAGTCCGCTCCTTTCTGGGCTTAGCAGGTTATTATCGGAGGTTCATTGAGAATTTCTCCAAGATTGTTAAGCCTTTGACTTCCTTGCTAGAGAAGGGTGTGGATTTCTCTTGGACTAATGAGCGTCAGATGGCCTTCGATGAGCTGAAGAAGAGGTTGACTACGGTGCCAGTCCTTACTCTGCCAGACCAGAGCAAGAGGTTCACAGTGTATTGTGATGCTTCGAGGGATGGTCTTGGATGTGTCCTGATGCAGGAAGGCAGAGTGATAGCTTATGCCTCGCGGCAGTTGCGTCGGCACGAGCTGAATTATCCCACTCATGATCTGGAGTTAGTCGCAGTTGTGCATGCTCTGAAGATATGGAGGCATTACTTGTTTGGGCAGCAGTGTGACATTTACACTGATCACAAGAGCCTCAAGTATATTTTCACGCAGAGTGAGCTGAACATGCTGAGGTAGAACCGCTCAAATTATTCCGGCTCAAGTGCGCTATTGATCGCCGTACAACTGCAATCAGCTTTAACGCACTTCAAACGGAACAATCCTTTGGTCTGTCGGGTCTCCGCCCGATGCAACCACGGTTCAGCAGGATCGAAGCAGGTTTACCTCGCACGAAGGCGAGTTCACATCACAGAATAGCTCATCAACTTTTAAGTTACAGTCATACATACATTATTACAACCCGAGTTCAAAGATAAGTAAACTTATACAAACCATGTTCAACTGATAAGCATAACAGCTTGTCCAAACTCACAGCGGAAGAAAAAGTTTTTACGCGACTATACACGTCGCGAAGGTGAACACCAAGCTTAGCCCAGGGCCTGGTGTCACTCCGGAGGGTCAGTGCCGGCCGGGGACGGGTCCCACTCCACGGACCAGCCAAAAGGAACGGACGTTGGCCACACAATGTTGTCCGTGGGATTTTCGAAGGTCATACCTGAAACAGATATTGGCAAGGCTGAGTATTCTAATACTCGGCAAGGCTTACCCGGGGTTGGGTATACTTCAGCCCGTAACTAGACTTATGCAAGCATTGTAGAGGCTCTGGGTTTATTTTCAGCTGAAAAGCGACTAAGAGTATAACTTACTTTCAAGTTTTAGCTTTCAGATTCTAGCTTGATTAGCCATTCTAGGTTAGCATCTATACTAAACAAGCATGATAGATATTATTATCCACCAAGATTATCTCATCAACATTTACACTTTTTACTCAATGTGGCAGAAGGGATAAGCAGTCTCATGCATCGTGAGAGGCGGACGATTCCTGAATCGAGATTCAACCTTGCAAGGTAAACCTAACACACACGCTCGGAATACCAACAGGGCGTTCCGAAGCAACCGTTTCCCTCATATTCCGGGTTATGGATCAGGGCCACCACAAGCGACTGCAGGACCGTACGCACACCCAATGTGTACAGGACATACGTCTGTAGCGTGACTACAAAACCCGTATTCCTGTCTGCCATGCAGAACGTACTCCCACACGTCGGTGCGTGTAAACATAAAATAAAAGTCGAGTGGTGGAGACATGTCCATTCGCCGGGCCACTCGGGTACTAGGCTTACCGCTTACCATATTTCGCGGCATGTGGCTAGTACTTTCAAAAGCTTAGCCACCACTACCACACATATCGACCTTATCAACTTTTAACGAAACAGACAGGGTAAACTTCCAGGTCATGATACAGCACATGACCCTGTCTGTCATCCTTATAGTGGTTGCAGGAATGTAAACATGCAACTCCTATGTCGCGCGAGTGACAGGAAATCACTCGACTTCTACCGGTCCTATTAGCGGAGCAACTATCCGATAAGGACTCGGGAGCATTGCATTGGATTCCTAGGATTCATGCATCTAGGGTTTCACTTCAATTCCTAGACTTAATGCAAGATATAATATAGATAGACATAGATTGCAGTGTAAATAAAGTAGTGGGATATGTCCGGGGCTTGCCTTCTTGAGTGGAGTTAGGGGTGAGAGTGTCAAAGGCTTCCGAACTTGGGTTCGGGGCTTCAGTCAGTCCCTCGACGACTTGCGCTGGATCTTCTGGAAAGCCTTGATCTTGTCCTAAGACCAATTCGTAGTCCCCGTCGTCGAGTGTCGTTGATTCTATATGAGATGCAAAAAATTAAATAAGGTGAATTTAAATTTAAAATTTCACATTTCAAATATTATAACTCATCCAATTAACACACAAGAATTCATAAAATAAAGAGGTTTAGGTTTGAATGACTCTTCATAAGTGAGTCGTACTTTAGTACTAAGTTTGTTGCAAGCAGAACTAGACCATTTGAAATTTGAATTTGAATTCTAATTTAAATTCAAGACTTTAGGTTACAAGGATTATGAAGTTCCAGAAATTAGTCATACACTAATCATTAACACCTTAGAGAAAGACCAACAGATCTTATTTAATTAGGCTTATAAAACATGCTTAGTCAAAGTTCCAAACTTGAATTGCCCAAATTTAAAAGAAGTTAAGCTACATAATAAATCTAGGTTTGAAATTTTAATGCAAGATTACTCGTAGTTTATAGAAGTTGCATGCTAAAATTCATAAGCAACAAAGCATACATGTGGAAATTAGGTACTAATTACTCGTTAACCTTAAATTTAAAATAGATGCAAAAGTATTTAGTTTCATATTAAACTTTATAAACAAAAGTTATAGAATTTGAAATCTAGTTTCTAACAAAATTAGTTTTGCCATTTTTGGATTTTTCTGTGAATTATTACAATTTTGGCAAGGCAGAATATGCTCTCACATGAAATAACAAATACCCTTGCACACAGGTCCTTAACACTACTATTCCCCTGAGTCTTACGGTTTGCAAATAGCCCCCTAGGCTTTTGCTCCTTTTAACCCCGAGCTCCCTGCCGGTCCAACATAGGGGGTAGCGAGGTTTGACCGGCGTGCACGGTCGACGGCGATCACCGACGGTGGAATCAAAGGGGAGGGGAAGCGTCAACGACCCTTCACGCACCTGGGGACACTTGGAATTGAAGTAAGGGCGACTAGCAGTGGCAGCTCGGCGGAGGCAGGCAGCCGGCGATGAAGGTGAACGGCGGGAGTAAAGGTCTAGTGGTCGGAGGCGGTGTGGAATAGGTCGGGGAGCTTCACTGGAGCACGGAGAAGCCGGCCGTAGGGTCCTAAGGGCGCGAAGGTGACTGGGATAGCCGGCCCACGGTGGGCAGAAGACGGTGGCGGGCGGCGCTGGTCGAGGTGGTTCCTCGGCCGGAATCGAGAGGCGGCCGGGGGCTGGAAAGCACCAGTGGGTACCGGGGAAACTTCTGGAGGGCTCAGTGCGGGCGGTGGTGGCTTGGATGTGGCGGCCCACGGTGACTCGAAGCTCACCGGAGAGATGGGTTGGGCGGCGGAGGTGGAAGGGGCTCGGAGCAAGCTGGGCAAGCAAACTATCGGGGCAAATGAAACGAGGGGAAGCTACTAGTGCTATTGAGCCAAAGAGAGGGAGGGATAAGGCGTGCTTGCGGAAGAAATGCGGCGGCGGCAGGAGCTCCGGCGTGCAGTGCTGGCAGCCAGCAGAAGACGTGGCGCTCAGGCGGGACACCAGCACAAGGGGGCTAGAGCGGTGAGGAGATGGGACGGCAACACGTGGCAAGGGAGGCACAGGAGGTGGCCGACGGCGGCCAAATTCCAGGTACTGCGCCAGCGGTAGGAGAAACCAGAAGCAGAGCAGAGGAGACAGTGGCGCCAGGAGGAAGAAAGGGTATGAACTGAACCAGGGACTGACTTGCAAATTCAGAGAAAAGCAGGGACCTCACTGAAAAGGACTTGCAACTTGTAAACCAGTGCTCAAATGAAGATGGTCCAAAAAGCAAAAATGCATGGTTTTTCAAACTCTACAACTTCTCTTTAAGGTTCATCTGCATTTGAGCATTAGTTTTGGAGATAAAATAGACTTAGTAATAATTTCACATTTTATGTAAGTCCTATGGATAAAAATACTTTTGCATATATACCCAAGGGTAATTTCACATATTTTTACAATTTAACCACAGATATCACTTTTTGCAAAACAAACCTTTTACTTTTAAACTTCTCCCTCTATTTCCACCCATTTTGCATAAAAGGACCTCTAGTTAAAATTAATTACATAAACATCACTTTTTCCATAACCTTGCACATATTAGGCACACCTTTTGCTAAACTTTGCACATAAAAACACATCAAAGCTTTAGGATGTGACCATGCTAATTACCTGAGTGTCACACATGCGGCAGAGAAGATGGCTAGAATTGGTCAAGGATTATGACCTGGATATTCACTATCATCCGGGCAAGGCCAATGTCGTGGCAGATGCTCTGAGCAGGAAGAGCTATGTTAACATGGCCGTGGCTTTTCAGATGCCTCAGGAGTTATGCGAGGAGTTTGAGCAGTTGAGTCTGGGTTTCTTGCATCACACCTCGAGTGCATCATTCGAGGCAGAACCCACGTTAGAGGCGGAGATCAGGCAGCATCAGAAAGAAGATAAGAAGCTGCAGGAGATCCGTGACCTGATCAAGATTGGCAAAGCACCTCATTTCAGAGAGGATGATCAGGGTACCTTGTGGTACAAGGGTCGTATATGTGTGCCGGATGTGAATGACCTCAGGAAGCTGATCTTGAGTGAGGCTCATGATACAGCATATTCTATCCACCCAGGCAGTACGAAGATGTATTACGACCTGAAGGAACGATTCTGGTGGTATGGAATGAAGTGTTCCGTTGCGGAGTACGTGGCTATCTGTGACACTTGTCAGCATGTCAAGGCAGAGCATCAGAGACCAGCAGGTCTATTGCTGCCATTGAAGATTCCAGAGTGGAAATGGGAGGAGATCACTATGGACTTCATCGTTGGCTTGCCTCGTACTCAGAAAGGGTACAACTCTATATGGTAGTAGTGGATCGGTTGACGAGGGTTGCTCACTTCATTCCGATGAACACTACTTACTCCGGTGCTAGACTCGCAGAGTTGTACATCTCCAGAATTGTATGTCTGCATGGTGTTCCTAAGAAGATCATATCTGATCGAGGATCTCAGTTCACTTCGCGGTTCTGGGAGCAGCTGCATGATTTGTTGGATACGAAGCTGCGCTTCAGTACCGCGTATCATCCTCAGATAGATGGGCAGACAGAAAGAACCAACCAAGTGTTGGAGGATATGCTTCGAGCTTGTGCTATTTAGTATGGTACCAGCTGGGATAAGTGCCTGCCTTATGCAGAGTTTTCGTATAACAACAGTTATCAGGCCAGTCTGAAGAAATCTCCTTTCGAGGCCCTGTATGGTTGGAAGTGCAGGACTCCGCTATATTGGGATCAGATAAGAGAGAGGCAGGTATTCAGTCCGGATATTGTTGAGGAGGCCGGACAGTTGGTACAGCAGGTGCGCGAGAACCTGAGGGTCGCTCAGACTCGTCAGAAGAGCTACGCGGATGTGCGTCGTCGAGATCTGACCTTTGTAGTGGGTGATCATGTGTATCTGAAGGTCTCGCCGATGAGGGGAATTCGCAGGTTTAACGTGAGAGGGAAGCTAGCCCCTCGATACATCGGTCCGTTCAAGGTGCTGGAACGGAAAGGTGAGGTGGCATATCGTTTGGAGTTGCCTCCGAATCTCTCGGGAGTACATGATGTGTTTCATGTGTCTCAGCTGAAGAAGTGCTTGAGGGTACCGGAAGAACAAGCACCATTGGAAGGGTTGGAAGTACAGGAGGATCTGACCTACATCGAGCATCCAGTGAAGATTCTGGAGACGTCTGAGAGAGTTACTAGGAACAAGAAGATCAAGATGTGCCGTGTTCAGTGGAGTCATCACACCGAGGATGAGGCTACCTGGGAGCGAGAAGATGAGCTGAGGAAGACGTATCCCGATCTTTTTGCTAGCTAGCCTATCCGAATCTCGGGACGAGATTCCTGTAAGGGGGGTAGGTTTGTAACACCCTAAGGTAAAATATCGAGATTTATAATGAATTTAATTGGGTTCCAGTAATTTTTTCTAAGGACTTATTTTGCCTAGCTTGCATTTATTTATAATTTAATTCGCAAAGAATTAAAATTTATTTTAGGTTCAACATGTTTGTGCATTCATGCTGGTGCATAAGTTTTATTTGGTTGAGTGCATGGGGGTTGAATTCAAATAGAATCGAGTTGGCTTGAAAAAGAAAAGGGAGGAAACAGGAAAGTAGGTCAGTCATTCTTTCTTTTCTCTCAGTCATTCCTTCTATTCTCAGTCATTCCTCCTTTCTTAGTCATTTCCCCAGCTCGACCCCACCTGTCCGCCCCTTCTTCCTTCTTCCTCTACCGGCCGCGCAACGGCCCCCGAAACTTCCGGTGAGCTCTCTCGTTTCGGGCCCGCATGCCAATGTGGGCCGCTGACCTACAAGAAGGTTCCGCGCCCTAGAACCCTAAACCTAGCCGCAGCAGCACCTCTGGAGACCCGCAGTGCCGCCGCCTCCTTCTTCCCTCCACCGCGCAGACGCCTCGGCCTCACCGCCGACCGGCCGTTCCGCTGCACCACGGACCACCACAACCCCCGTGTCCGCTCCCTCTCACCACCCAGAAGCTTCCCGAGCCCAGTATTTGTATTCTGAGCCCTGCATCATCGGGATTTCGTGAAGAAACCGCCGCCGGTGAGCTGTGCCGCTGCCCCAATTTCCCCGTCGCCGGCCGGTCTCGGGCTGCCCTAACCCCGTGGCACCTCTGCAGGAAGACCCCGAGCCGACCGGCGGTGATTAGAAGCCAGGAGGACCTCTACAGCAACTTCTTCCCCTACTCCGTCCGTGCGCCGCCTCCCGCCATCGACGTTGACCCCTTTGCGCTGCCTCTCTGGCCAGTTCGAGCCCTTGGTGAGCAACAGCACGTTTTCCCGGTCCTTTTGCGCTAGATGCCGTGGACCTTAGCCCGTTTTCGTAGCCGGAATGCCGTCACCGGAGTGCGCCGCCGTGCAGACCCGCCGTCCCTGCGAGCCCAACCAGATCGGACTAGTCCGATCCAGATCGGACCGTCCGGACCCCGCTGTTCAGATCGGACCGTCCGAACCGGAATACGTCTGAACCGTGCGATTTAGATCCAAACGCCCAGATTAGAAGCCGCGTACCCCTTCAGCCGTGGCAGTTTTGTTAAAGAGCCCCTGAGCTTCCTTAGAATCAACCCGCAGTCCACCTCCATTCAAAGATAATTCCAGTTAAGCCCTGTTTTTGCACTAAATCCCCTGAGCTTTCCAGAAATAGCGTCCGCCATCCCTGGAGCGCAGTTCTACACGTTAGACCCTATGTCTATAGTTTAATTACATTTAGGTCCCTGGTTTTAGCCCAGAACCCCCTGGAAGTTCTGTTTTTCCGCAGTTTAGTCCCTGGACCTTGTTTTAAGCGTAGATTTCGCGTCTTAGCTCCGTTTTAGGTGTTCTTTATATCCACGCGATCGTTGTAATGCGTAGAATAGTTGTAGGCTAGTTTTGTGTGCTGTTCTATTGTATTGGGTACTGTTTTCTTATAGTTTGCTATGGTTGTGCATGTGTGTATGTGTGTACTATGCTTGATGATCATGAGTAGACGCGGAGCCTTTGGACCAGTACCAGGAGCCACTATCTTCTGAAGCTTTTGAGCAGTAGCAGGAGAACTTTGAGGAAGGCAAGTATAACATGAACCTCCTATCACATTTTAAATACAATTTCATACTGCATTTTAATTCTGTATACCTATAAGGATTTCCTAGCCACTTTATATCCTATATATATATCCTTTGGGTTGCATTTTGGTTAGTTTTGCTAGGTTGCTGCGCTATAACAAACTTGGTCCTTTTTAATTAAATTTGATTAATGGTTCTATGCAATTTAATCCTGAGAGTGGCCCTCTGTGCTGTGTGCTTGAGTGGCTCACATCTCCGTAAAAGATGTTTTGTTAGAAACTTGGTTTAGGGGGCCAGCACGGTGCTTAGTGCTTGGTTGGCCACTCTCCATAAGGACCGGTTCATAGAGCGACAACCTGGGACAACCGCGCAACCACAAGACTGGAATGGGACGGTCTTGACTTACTAATTCGGTCGTGTTGGTTCAGGAGTAACTTACCTGCGTGGGCAAGAGGGGTGGTAAGCTTCAATGGTCCCTGCTCCTCTGGCTTGGTCTGTGCTGTGTGTCTTGTACCCCGGAGGTGGGCCCCATCGTTGCTGATCCAGAATCCTTAGCAGTTACACCTTACCAACGTGATCCTTTGTAATGGTCTCGTAGTGTGCTTGCTAGTCATCTCACCTAAGGAAGTGTGATGAACCACTAGCATAGCTCACGGCTTGTGGGTAAAGTTGTGCAACCTCTCGAGAGTGTAAAACTAATATATCAGCTGTGCTCACAGTCATGAGCGGCCCAGATCCTCCTTTTGATTAGTGGGGTTATCAACCTTTGATTAGGGAGATTTCCCCGGGTGGTTTTGGTTTGGTTGGTTTCTCAGTAGTTCTTAACTAATATTGATTAATTTCTAATTTATTTACTGCAGAAAATGTTTTGAAAATTTTAGGGTAATGTTGATTCTGTTGGTTTTGTTTGTTATAATTTTTGTAGCATCAGATCTTAATCTTAAGATCAGATCTTAATCTTAAGATCAGATGCTTATAGTGTATAAAACCTATCTATTAGGTTAAAATGAAACCAGCCCTAGTTATTTTATGAAATTTAACATGTTGTTTAAGTGTAGCTAGTTAAGTTAGTCTATACTCGATAAATGACTGCCCAGTAGAAGAGTGAATGATATGTTTGGTACATAGCATGTTTTTCGTTTTGCATTGCTGATAAGTTTGGTAGTGTTAGCTCATATTTTTGTGATAGAGATGTGTGATGTTTAGTTAATCCTTTCACACGAGTGCTCATGTCCCTGCCAGCAGGATATTGTCCTTGTCTTGATTGCAGTCTCCTTAAGGTCCTTTTCATATAAGGATCCTTGTTAGTTTATGTGTATCTGCTGCTTAGCTAATACATCTCTGTAGCTATGCATCCGTTTCAATTAAATCTATGATGTTTCATTGTAACGGCTGTCAGCCGATGCAATTCATTTGATATGCTTCTACTATCGGCTAGTTAGCCGATACGGTTGATATCTTTCTAATATCGGCTACTGCCGATACAATTCTTTTGTTCTGTCCTACATCGGCTACACATAGTCGATATATCGGAGATGCATACACGATCTTAGGGTTCTTGCTATCAGCTGATCCAAACCAATTCTGGTCATTTTCTATAACGGCCAAATATAACCAATCCATTTTAGTTACCCTTCTCTGTTAGCACACTTATACCAGCCGATTTAACGACTGAGATGTTGGCCACACACCCCTTTAGCTATATACCCATAGGATACACACCTATCGGCCATATGCCTTTTAGCTGCACATCTGTAGGACACTCATCGGCTGTATGTCTCTCGATTGTTGTACTGACGTAATCAAGCCGATGCAACCACACCTAGTTACCTAGAATAACACGTAAGCACATCTTAGTTAGGCACAGTTATTACAGAGTAGGACAATCAGCTACACGGCTGATATACCCCAGTAGATATAGGAGAACATTAAGGATGAAAACCGACTACACAGCTGATCCACCAATTGGCTGAATACGCTGAGACACAGATCGTACGGATACATAGTTCGACTAGTCTACCAATACACCATCGGCTAGTTACTCACACTAGTCAACTAGCTATGCCGATACATCACTCGACTAGTTCTACCTAATGTGTAAATCGGCTAATGTGCCGATGCACTAAATCGGCTAGTAGGCCAATTCATCGATCGACTAGTACACGTACACAAATCAGCTCAGCCGATGTTCACTAATCAACTAGTTTGCAAATGCACTGATCGACTACTTGTACCGATTCACAAATCTAGTACATGTGCACATATCAGCTCGGCTGATGTTCACACTCTCGACTAGTTTACCAATGCGCAATCGGATAGTTACATGCCACACGAGTCGAGTAGTTGTTGCACAATCGGGTACTTCCAGTATTGAATAGTTGCATACACTGATCGACTAGCGTGCCGATGTTCACAGATCGACTAGTTTGCTAAAAACACAAATCGGCTATGCCGATGCGCATAGTGATCAACTAGACATCCGATTTAGATGGCATATCGGCTGCACCTACCGAAACACACCACCACAGATCGACAAGTTAGCATAGTAAGAGTCTCTGTTAGGCACGATCGATACCGCTTTGGCCAATCAGCTAGCACCAGTAGACATCCAATCGGCTAGACCTGATGCACATGAATCAGCTAAGGCCAAGGCCAATGCACCAACCAATCGGATAGACCAAAAACATGCTGATAATCCAATCGGCAAGATCCTTCCTTTTTCTATCCTTAAAGTAACTGTACCTTTAACGTTCCTATCCATATCAGCCAATTTGACCCCAGGTGAACTCAAATCGGCTAATCTCTTCTGCTCATATACAGAAACTACTCATGCCGATTTCTCTTCTAGATAGCTCCCTCCTTTGCCAATTCTATTAGCTGAACCCCTGTTGTTTCCAATCGGCTCTATTGTAATCTTCAACAAATAGCCGATTTTAATTAATTGACCACCTAAAGCTCTATCTAAGTTTAGTTTTAGATCTTTTTAGTTGTTATATGAGTAATATGTTAAATGAGTGTTGGATTGCAACTTTATTATGAAGTTAAACTCTAAACTCAAGAACCATCTAAATCAAATAATTGCATATCATGTAGATTCGACTACACTCGCTGACGGAGACTACCAGTTGATCTCGGAACCAGAAGGAGATAATCCTGAAGACACTGGGAATATTATCGGAGATATAACTGAAGCCCCGAACCCCGGTTCGGAAAATTCTAATATTGACATCCCTGACTCTAGCCCCACCAACAAAGGCAAGCCCCGGTGCATAACCCAGTATTTCAAATTACTACATTATGCAATTCTATACTTATATATTATATCTTGCATTAAGTCTAGGAGTTGAAATGGAACCCTAGATGTATGAATCCTAAGAACCTATGTATTGTGCCTGAGTCCTTATCGACTAGATGCTTTGCTAATAGGACCGGTAGAAGTCGTTGATTTCCTGTCACTCGCGCGATATAGGAGTTGAATGCTTATTATTCTGCAATCACTATAAGGATTATGGACGGGATCATGTGCAATATCATGACTCAAAAGGTTATTCGGTCTGTGTTGATAAAAGTTGATAAGGTCACAGTGTGTGGTAGTGGTGGCTAAGCGTTTGAAAGTACTAGCCACATGCCACGAAATATGGTAAGCGGTAAGCCTAGCAACCGATCGGCCTGGCAAGTGGACATACCTCCCACCACTCGTAATTTAGTTTTTTTCCCATGCACCGACATACGGGAGTACGTTCCGCGCAGCGGACAGGAGTACGGTCATGTAGTCACGCTACAGACGTATGTCCTGCACAATTGGTGTGCGTACGGTCCTACAGTCGCTTGTGGTGGCCCTGTTCCACAACCCGGAATGAAAGGCAAACGGTTGCTTTGGAACGACCTTTTGGTGTTCCAAGCGTGTGAGTTAGGTTTATCCTTGCAAGGTTTGGAAATTCGATTCAGAATCATCCATTTCTCATGAAGATTGAGACTGCTTATTCCTTCTGCCACATAGAGTAAGAACTGTAACTATTTTTGGAATAATCTTGATGGATGCTAATCTCTACCTTGTTTGTCTAGTATCGATACTTACCTAGAATGGTTAATGAAACTAGAATCTGAAAGCTAAAATGTGAAAACTAATTCACACTCCTTGTTGCATTTTCCGCTGAAATTAAACCCCGAACCATTTCAAGCCTTCATGAGTCTAGTTACATGGCTAAGTATACCATGAGACGGGTAAGCCTTGCTGAGTATTAGTATACTCAGCCTTGCTAGTTACATGTTTTTCAGGTAATGCCTTTGAAGACCCTACTCTTCCCCTGTCTTGGCCCTGTGCTCTTCCAGATGGTTGGTCCGTGGAATGGGATCCGTTCCCGGCCAATACTGATGATACCGAGTGATGTCGTGCCCGGGCTTAGCATGACATCCGTCTTGACGACGTGTTGTAAATTGTCGCGTTTATTTTCCGCTGCCAAGAACCTTAACTTTAACGGTTTGGAATAATTTTACTAAATGTGGAACTTAGTACTACTTTTGGAAACTCTTGTAATGTAATCCCCTGTGATGTAAAATATGATGGTGACTGTATCTCTGGACTCACCTTCATGTGAGGTAACCTTATTCGATCCTAGAAGTTAGGTGGTTTCATCGGGAATCTACCCAACAGGCCAAGGGGTTACACCGTTTGAAGTACGTTGGAGCTCTTGAGAGAGGACTTGCGTATTTGAGCCGGTGTAATTTAGGTTGGTTCTGCCACAGAACCCCATTTCGACCTCTTTTGTTATCTCTTCCATCTAAAGCCACAACCAAGTGAGAAAAACATCGCTAGAGTTGGTGGGGCCAACCTCCAGCTGAGGTAGGGCATGGAGAAGAAATACATCAAGTATAAATTCCCAACTACTCTATCCGGGTGGAGGGAGCGCTGGTTTATATCAGGAACCATAAACTACTCTTCCAGATAGGACCCCTGGTGGACCAAAAATAGCCGGCGAGTGGATATTGAGCCCAAAAATTCTGAGTCAAGTTGACAATCTGCTTCTTAAGATTAAGGATCACAAGGAGGTAGGAGTCAGTGGAGCCTCTATGGTGTATTCTTGGATCAGCAGGCGCATCCAGCCATTGCAGAAACGAGTTCGATTTGACTTTGAATATCTTGGAATCGTAGACCCATCTCGGTTCACTGCATACAAATCCACCAAGATGAAGCTGTGAGGCATGTAAGTCAAGTACTGCTTGATGCCGATATAGTGCCATATGTGCTGAAGCTATTGAATGTGAAGAATTCTCCCAAACAGGTAGGTGTAAGAAGCTATCATCTCATGTCGAGGACTTTTAAGTTCTTAATACTGAATTTTATTGATCAAGCATTAAATCTTGTCACAGGATGATGTGAATGTTTATAGGAGCATGCCTCCTGAAACGAACCGGATTCCCAAATCAAGAAATCCGACTCCGTGTATCATTGTGATAGTCCTTGGATCAAGCGCTATCACATACAGAACTCATTTCGGGCATAATATCATAGTCATACTTCGCATAGGGTCAACACGGGTTTAATTATTACATAAATCCAAAGGATTTGTAGTACAAAATTTATTACAAGCCTCTCGGGAACCTTCTCCACAGGCGACTTGAGCGTAGCACGGGCTTCAGTCATACCAACCGTCATCGTTGGGGTCGAACTCCAAATCGGATCCTGCATCATACCAGACTATCCCCAAGGAATGGGATAGGTTCACGTCACCATCCGAATGCAAGCTTTATCATGGTCTATACTATGGAAATAACAAAGCTCAAGTGGTAAAGCTGAGGTTTTCCTATGCATGCAACATATATAAGTATACACATCTTCTCCCACTCCCGACTCGGGCCCTTCCGGCATCCCGAACTCCTGGTCAATGCACACCTTCCAAACCACCAAGTCGATGCGAGAACTCCCTCTCCTCACATCTCAACTGCCCCCTGGCAGGAAGTTATACTAAAGGGAGGTAGAAGTCATGAGTAACACTATCTAATAAGAGCAACAGAAGAGTAGGGATGTCCATGACCGAGGACGCGGCTATACGTATAGTTTTCACCTTGCAGGGGTTGTACACCTGGACCCACTCGAATCGACACTAGCCAGAGATCAGCCGACTAATATACGAAACACCGGTCTACTAAAACGGAACTAGGAGCCACGGCACCATCCGGCTTTCCCAGGTCTTGGGCGCATCCTCCCACGGGAAGTCGCCCCGGGACTGTGAAGCCTCCCATGCGTCTCGGGGAACGTGAGGTTAGTACCTCCTTCCCCTGCACTGATACTCGATCCTCCCACTGGCTTGGTACCACGCTTGCTAACCCCGGACCGGGCCCACCCTCATAATGGGTAAGTGGTGTGCACGCTTAACAGATTCCCACAAGTCATAGTTACTCTCACTCGGTCCTTAACTGCCAAAGCGGGCATCTTCGTCAAAAGCGTCTCCACCACGGTGGTCCGCAACTGCACTCATAACGAGTGCCTCTAACACCTCATCCTCGTAACAAAAACTGTACCCGCCACAGGTACTCCGTAGGGTGTGCTAAGATACACACCCCAAGCCCTCGATCCATGATCGAGTTAGGTTGCCCACTCCCGGCTAAAACCCTAATCACCAACTCCTGAAGAGTACCACTTCACACTGGCCGGTCAACGCTGCTGATGTCAGTGTTGACCGGTCAACATTGACCGGTCAACGGTCAACGGGTCAATCAGGTCAATGGGGTCGGGAAGAGAAAAAAAAAGGGGCCAGGTGGTTTCTGGGCTCAATTTCAGTTGGGCCGGCTCGGTCGGCCCAACAAGGCTCGGCTCGGCTCGCAGATCAGCTTGGCCTGCGGCTCAACAGTCTGGCTCGGGTAGTGGGCTGGCCGGGCGTGCAGGCCGGCTCGGCTTAAAGTCCTTTGCAGGCCGGCATTCTTTCTCCCACGGGCTGGGCTTGCTCATTTCGCGGATTGGGCCTGCTCCCTTCTCCTCCTCACTGGCTGGGTTGCCTCTTCGCCTTCTCCTTCTCGCTGACAGGACAGCCCCATGCATCAGCCTTGGTGGGATCCAGTGCGGCAGAGCCTGGATCCGGGGTGCGGTAGGTGGGCGTGCGTGTGTGCGTGTGGTGCATCCGGGACGTGCGAACAGGTGCATGCGAGGTGTTCAGGGAAAATCCCCAAAGGACCGACCGCGACGCGAACACGACGTCGCGGCGGCGGTGCGTGGTCACTGCGCACGGCAAGGCCGTGGCGGGGTTGTGGCGTGGCGACGGCGGTTGCGGCGCGGGGTGCGTGGCAAGGCAAGGCTAGGGCCAAGGCAACGGGCAGTGGCATGGCTCGGGTTCGCGGTGCGGGTGCGCGTGCACGCGCGCGGGTTCTGGTCTTCCAGAGCCACGGTGTGGCCGTGCCGTGCGCGGGGCACCGGCATCCCGGGCCCGCGGCATGACGCGGCGGTGAGGGGCGACAGCGTTTGCAGGGGCACGGTGGCGGCGCGGCGGGTCCCTGCACAAGAAGCGGCACAGAGGCCGGAAGGCAAAGGGGTCCTATGGCCGGGCTACGGAGGGTTCATCGGCATCGCCGGCAGCAGCGGAAGAAAAAGGGACGGCGGCAGTGATGCTCACCGGCGGGGCTGAAGGGGGAAAGTGCTCGTTGCGGCGGAGAGACGGTGCCGTGGCGAGGCGAAGCAGGGCCGTGCAGCGTGGGGTCGTTGGTGTAGTCGATCGGGGCGCCGGCTTGGTGAGGATATATGCTCCGGTGGCGGCGGCGGCGGCGTCCTCCTCACTCGGCTCCTGGTCCTGCTCCTCTCCCCTCTCTTCCACTGGTGCAACGACGGCGGAAAGGAAAAGTAGGGGCGTCTAGGGTTTAGGGGTGCGGCTAGGGTTCTTATACGCGGCGCTGGGGCTCGAGTGCGGCTGCGGCCGGGGCTTTTTGGCGTCCGTGCCGGGATGCGTGGCGGCATCGCGGCGTCGGAGGGAGCAGGGCTAGGGTTCGCGGCGCGGCGGTTTCGGTCCCTCGTCATGGAGCGGGGACAAGCGGGGCGCGGTGCTGGCTGGTGATGCGAGCGAGCGGGGCCGCGGCGCTGGGGAAAGGGGAAGCGGCGGTTACGGCTCGTTGTCTTGGAGCGGTGCGACGAGGCGGAGGGGAGCGAGCGGAGGCTGGGGTGTGCTGTGGGCGAGTGGAGGAAGAGGAAAGCTGACGAGCGGGGCCCGCTCGTCAGCCACCCCGGGGGAAGGTGAAGGGGTGCGCAGGGGGTGCATCCGTCGGTGGGCTAAGCCGGCGGAGCTGGGCCGTGTCGTACGGGGAAAGAAGGGGGAAAGGGAGAGAGGTCAGCTGTGGTGGGCTGCGATGGCCTGCAGGCTGCATGGCTGGCTTGGGCTGGTGGCCCTGAGGGGTTTTAGAGGATAGGTTTTGGACTTGAATTTGATTGGCCAATTCAAATTCAAATCCCACACAATTAAAGCAGCAATCTAGAAATTCCAATCAAGTAAAATCCAACAACAATTTCAAATCAAGGAAGATTGCAATTAAATCCGAAAAGACTTCAAATAATCACACTAACATTTAATGGTCCTTAGTTTCAAGTTAAATTTACTAAGATCTCGAGGTAGAGGGAGCTTAATCTTATATTCAGGTTCTAGCTAAGGCACAACACAAGAAAAGTTTTTGAAATTCACGATTTTGCACTAATTTAACATTCCGGAAAATCCGGGATGTTACAGACTCCCCCCCTCACAAGAATCTTGTCCACGAGATTAGAGGCAACTTGGGGCTTGAAAGGACATGTAGCTCAGAAGTCAATCAAAATCGAAGCCTAGAGATTTCGAAAGGTACATACCACTTGCATCGCTAGGTGCAGCCTTGTTCGCCCTCCCAGTCAGGTGGGTCAGTCGGCCGCGGTCGGCGGTGCGCGCTGTCTGAGCGGGCCTACCGGCGGAGCCAGGCACGTGAGCTGGAGTCGGGGTCTTCTTCTCGGGCACTCGTAGGACTTTGTGACCCGGCTTGTTGCAGGTGAAGCAAACGGACGGGGTAGCTGGCGTCGAGGCTTTTGGCGCTGGCTGCTGGCGGTTGGAGCTCCCTCCTCCATGTGTGTGTCCTCCAAAGGTTCTGCTACCTGAGTTCTGCTATTTCCGCCACTGAAGTCCCTATTTTGGTGGCTGAGGTCGGGATGGAAACTATTCCTGGGTGGAAGGGATGGCGTATTCCATGACCTCCGGGAGTTCCTGTCGTGAGTTTGGTACTCGGTCTTCCTCTTCCTATCGCGCTGGCGGTCCTCCCAGCTAATTCTCTCTCTCTCCACCGCTATGGCGCAGTTGACCAAGCTGCGGAGTGATGGGTACTCGCATCCCGTCACAATCTGACGGATGCCGTGGTGTAGTCCGCGGAGAAACCAGAACTGCTTCTTCTCCTCGGTGTTGGTGTCATCAGCAGCGTACCTCATCATCTTGGTGAAGTGGCGCTCGTACTCCTCCAGCTTCATCGTACCCTGAGTCATGGTACGGAATTTCTGGGCCTTCTGAATCATCACCTGCCGGGGCACGTGCTGCTCACGGAATGCCCTGGCGAACTCCTCCCATGAGATGTGCGCCGGGTCATGGTGGGAGTCACAGTAGCTATCCCACCACGATTTGGCGGTACCCTCGAGCTGGTGAACAGCGAGTGCGACGCATTCCTCATCGATGCAGTTGGTGAGGTCCAGCTTGGTCTCAATCACCCTCAGCCAGTCGTCGGCTTCCATGGGGTCTTCGGCGTAGCTGAAGGTCGGGGACTTCAGGCGGATGAACCTCTCGATCTTGCGCTGGAGATCCTCTTCAGGCGGGCCTTGACGGTGGGCCCCATGGTTCCTCTGCTCGACTGACTCAGCCAGGCGTTGGAGTAGCTGAGTCTGCCTGTCCATGATCTCCGCGAGGGTCGGGGGTGGTGGCGGTGGCTGCTGTGCGGGCTTGGCGTCGATTTACTCATCGGCATCTCCCTCGTCGACTTCGTCCTCACAGTGTGCCACTCCAAAGGCGCGGGGGTGCGGCACTTGCGGCAAGTCCCCTGCCTCTTCCACGTCCCGCTGCCGGGGCACGTGCTGGGGCAGCACGTCCAAACGGGCAGCCTCGTCCGCGTGCCACGGCTGCGGCTTCCTCCAGAGCGGCTTGCTCAAAGCGTGCGATCAAACGGTTGGACCTTCGGATCGACATTCCTCTTTACTGTCGCGAGTGGCGGTACATTAGTTAGCAACATCGCTCACCACAAGGAAAGGTAAAACTCAAATACATACAATAGAAATTCACTCATTAGGAAAAAGCAAGTAAAATCATGAGGAGCATAAAATTCAACATTCACTCATTCAACAGCACAAGTCCTACACCCATGTTATCCCGAGGTTACGACTAACCTTGCAGATAACACACTACTCTCGCATCTAAGATACATCACGAAGGTTACAAAAGAGGGGTGACCGATCCAGACATCTAGAACTCAACTCCTAATACTACCACCGGCATGCGACATCGGCAACTAGACTTGACTCAGGACAACTCAGCCGGAATGGGTCATCGGCTTACTAGCTTACAACCTACTATACTCGTGGGTTCCCATCACGTGCTCCTAGTCCTTAGAGCGGCCGGCTTCCTCCTCCTTGGCTTGGCGTGCCTCAAGCTCGGCAGTCCTTGCCTCTGCCTGGATAAGCTTGTTTTCAGCGGCAACCCTCAGGGCGGTCTCCTCCTGGAGTTTCAGCTCCAACGCGTCCTTGGCTTCGCTCACGCGATGCGCGGTAGCGGTTACTCTGGCGTAGGACAACGTCCACCTCTGGACTTCATTCTCCAACATCTGCACACACTGTGCACTCGATGCAATGCCCGCATGCATGAGGCAGCACTCCTTTTCTCTATCACTCAGCAAGCTATCAATGCTAAGCAAGTAGGCCCCGATGGTGTGGAGTAGGTGATCTCCCTCACGTCCTTGGTGCGGAGCCATGGCCATTGCTAGGTGAGTGGCCATTCTGTCTTTGGCTGCCAAAATAGCTCGAGGGATCAGTCTGAAGTGGGTTTCCTTGAACACGGCATCCCAGTACCTAGTGATGATCCTCTTGACCATCTTCCTGGCTGCTGACTGGATGACTGTGGTGAGTAGAATGCCTGAGCTGAAGATGATCTCTCCTGGAAAATTAGGTACTGCTGGATCAGGCATGACAACTAGCTTGACCGTGCTGCAGCAGTAGTGCGGGGAAGACCTCGTCACCCGCGTGGAAAGCTTGACACTGTTCATGCTGAAACCGGTGATCCACAGGACTCGCTCCAACCAGACAACTAACCCCTGGTGATGGCGGGCGTACGTCTCAGGCTCGTGGGTCACACCCATTATGGCGACTTCCATAGCGGCGTTCATTCTGTGCAACATACGCAAGAGCGGTTTTGGCGTAGGTGAGAGAATAAATCAAGAGTGGAGGAAAAACTGAGTCAAGGTATCGATGAAAATAGTCCAAGGTGTTATAGTAAGTAGATAGAATCTTATAGACTTCCCTAGGTCTACCGACCATGTCTAAGGCTCGTGCTACGGTCAAGTATGGCTCTGATACCAACTGAAACAAACCGGATTCCCAAATCAAGAAATCCGACTCCCTGTATCATTGTGATAGTCTCTGGATCAAGTGCTATCACATACAGAACTCATTTCGGGCATAATATCATAGTCATACTTCGCATAGGGTCAACACGGGTTTAATTATTACATAAATCCAAAGGATCTGTAGTACAAAATTTATTACAAGCCTCTCGGCTAAGATGAACATGCAGAAAGGGTAAAGCGGTAGCTAGGTCTTCGGCCGTCCTTCATCTTCGGGAACCTTCTCCACAGGCAACTTGAGTGTAGCACGGGCTTCAGTCATACCAACCGTCATCGTTGGGGTCGAACTCCGAATCGGATCCAGCATCGTACCAGACTATCCCCAAGGAATGGGATAGGTTCACGTCACCATCCGAATGCAAGCTTTATCATGGTCTATACTATGGAAATAACAAAGCTCAAGTGGTAAAGCTGAGGTTTTCCTATGCATGCAATATATATATATATATAAGTATACACATCTTCTCCCACTCCCGACTCGGGCCCTTCCGGCATCCCGGACTCCTGGTCAATGCACACCTTCCAAACCACCAAGTCGATGCGAGAACTCCCTCTCCTCACATCTCAACTGCCCCCTGGCAGGAAGTTATACTAGAGGGAGGTAGAAGTCATGAGTAACACTATCTAATAAGAGCAACAGAAGAGTAGGGATGTCCATGACCGAGGACGCGGCTATACATATAGTTTTCACCTTGCAGGTGTTGTACACCTGGACCTACTCGAATCGACACTAGCCGGAGATCAGCCGACTAATATACGAAACACCGGTCTACTAAAACGGAACTAGGAGCCACGGCACCATCCGGCTTTCCCGGGTCTTGGGCGCATCCTCCCACGGGAAGTCGCCCTAGGACTGTGAAGCCTCCCATGCGTCTCGGGGAATGTGAGGTTAGTACCTCCTTCCCCTGCACTGATACTCGATCCTCCCACCGGCTTGGTACCGCGCTTGCTAACCCCGGACCGGGCCCACCCTCATAATGGGTAAGTGGTGTGCACGCTTAACATATTCCCATAAGTCATAGTTACTCTCACTCGGTCCTTAACTGCCGAAGCGGCATCTTCGTCAAAAGCGTCTCCACCACGGTGGTCCGCAACTGCACTCATAACGAGTGCCTCTAACACCTCATCCTCGTAACAAAAACTGTACCCACCACAGGTACTCCGTAGGGTGTGCCAAGATACACACCCCAAGCCCTCGATCCATGATTGAGTTAGGTTGCCCACTCCCGGCTAAAACCCTAATCACCAACTCCCGAAGAGTACCACTTCACACACGCCAAGACTATCCATCCATTCCCACATATACACATTCAAGGATTGACAAGGCATTTCATATAATAAACAAGTGAAATAGGATTGCAAGGAGCATGGGTACATAAAATAGGTCATGCAGGTTCATCTCGATAAAATTACACACATAGCGATAGCAAATCTAAGCAAGCAATGCCTAATAGGTAATCAAATCGTAGATGGGCGTGAACCTAGCGTCTCTTTGAAGTCCTCCTGGGCCTCCGGGTAGTCCTGGTCGTCGGTCAACTCCTCGTGGTCGGGTCCTATTCGTAAATACGAGTAAGAGTACGGACCAAAGTGCAAAAATGCACAAAACTCTCCAAATAAGATTCAATCACCACAAAACCTATTCTAACGGGTGGTTTATGATTTTAGAAGAATTATGGAACTGGTTTCATAATTTTCGGAAATCCGGTCGATTTATTATGAATCTTCTAAGGAAAAACCTATTTCTGAAATTAATAAAAGAGTTTCGGAAAAGAAAAGAAAATAATAAGTCAGTAGTGACAAGTGGCAGCACCAGAGCGTGCCACGTGGCATGCTGACGTCAGCATGACATCAGTATGATGTCACTGGTGGGGTCAGCCCCTGCTGACGTCAGCGTTGACCGGTCAACGCTGACCAGTCAACGGTCAACGGGTCAATTGTCACACCCTAAAATTTTTAATTTTAGGATGTGAATATCTTTTACAATGAGTTCATCTATAAATAGGATTTTCCGAGAATTTTAAAGATTTTTCTGGCAATTATTCTATTTATCCTAGAGCTAGATCCATTATTTTATTATTTGGAAAGCTCTAAAATTCTTTTTCATGAAGTCCAAATATTTTATTTGGATTCCTTGTATCCGAAAATTACCTCCCGAGTTTCCTCGAAAATTTTTAGGATTCTTCCGGATATATATTTCTTAGTTTGAAATATTTATGTGGACTTTTCTAGATTTATTTTAAACTTGAAAATGTGTTCTGGAAAATATTTCTATTTTGATTTTCATCGCAGTCGGACCGAGCCGTATCCTTGTTGTGCATCCTTTTAACTTTGTCCTCTCCGAATCTTTAAGATATCTCATCGAGCTCCCGATCCTCCAACCGTTTCCCCCGATCAAGTCAAGCTTGAAAGCGACGCCTCGTGGCTCGTCTTCGGTATTTTTCCGACGATGTTCGATCACCATCAGCCCCAACGACTCAGCCTGATCTTTTCCTTGTCTTTTTGCGCTTTCGAATAAATGGTTCACATTTAACCAGCGCTGTCAGCTCGCTTTCCTGTTCAGCCTTCACCCGAGCTCGTGCTCGCAACGCCGCCGCTGCTTGCGACACCGTGCGCCCATGATAGAAGTCTTGAGCGCTGTGACCGCGCGACCCTCCTGCTCGCAAGGCCGAGCGCCCGAACCGTTGCGCCCGTGCGACCTCCTTCTGCATCACACCCGAGTTCCTGCAGACAGTCGCTCCTTTCCCTGATCCTTCTCTATGACATCACGGCCCCACCTGTCATCTTCTTTTCCGGTTTCATTTTCTGTTCAAGCCCAACCCGTGCACGGGGAGAGCTCGAACTCCCCGCACAGCACCCCTATAAAGGGCGAGCCAAAACCCTCGGGCCTGTGCCCTACCCTGCCGAGCGCCGCCGTCGCCTTCCCCTGCGTAACCTCCTGCGCTTCCTCTTACCGTGCTCGTGTCCTCCCCCGCGCACCAGAGCGCCTCCCCCGCCCCTGCTTATAAAATCCTCAGCCCCTATGACATCCCTTTCTCTCTGTGCCCTAGCCCCTGCGTCCCTGTCGCACAGCCGCCGCCCCTCGCGTCCCTGCGCAGCTAGCAGGCCGTCCCACTGCCGCATCGCATCTCCTGCAGCTGGCGCCGTCATCGCGTCCTCCTCCCCCTGCCCCTACGCGCCCTGCACCGCTCCCCTGCATCACGCCCCTGTCGAGCACCGCCCTGCGCCCTGCCCTGCAGCAGCCACCGTCGCTCTTCCTCCTGTGCCTCGCCTTCCGAACAGAACCGCCGCCAGAAGCTGTTGCTGCAGCCGCCCCTCCTGCTGTCGCGCCACCCCTGTACCCGCGCGCCACCAGGCCAGCAGCGCCCTCCTGGCCTTGCCCAGCGCCACCCCTGCACATCCTTGTCCCGTGCAGAGCCACCATGAACAGAGGTGTAGCTCAGGAACGGAATAGAACGGATGAACAGACCCGCCTCCACCTCTTCCTCCGCGAAATTCAATCACCTCGATGCATCCCCGTGGTAAGTTAGGTATGGAATGGAATCCCCTCGTCGTCCACTTTCATTTGCCCCGCAATCTCCCGTGCCCAAAATCGACAGGAATTCGAGCTACAGTACCCACCACCACCATTGCTGCGTGATTCCAAGCTTTTCGCGATTTAGTCCCTGAAGAATCCTGTAATTATCGTGTAATTTCTGTGTCTAGCGAAAATTGCAGAAAACCCCCTAGATCTTTTCCATCTTTTCAATCCAGCCCCACCATGGAATTTTTCAGGTCTAACCCTAATCTTTTCTGTATTTGTGAGCCCTATTTTTCTGTGTCTTGTATTTCTTTTCAGCTAACCCTTGAAGTCTATAGTTAATTGCATATAGGTCCCTGCAGCGCTGTTTTATGCGTAGTTTCCGCGTTTTAGATCCGTTTCGATCCGTTCTTTTTGCGTTAGTCTTCTAAAACCCTACGCTATCATTTAGTAGCATTGTTGTGCCGTAATTCCTGTTTTTAAAATTAAATATCAATTTAATTTGAATAATATCCTCTCATCTAGTTTCCGAAATAAAATCCAATTAAGTCTTTTCTCCGGTTTTCTTAATTATTGTTAATTTGATTAATATCAACTCAAATGTGTTTGTAATTTAATTTGTTTAGTTCAACTCGAATCATAAAGTTATGCGTTTAAATGTTCTCACAAGTTTTCTTTTCTAATTAATTATTTAATTAGTGTAATTTATACATAGAGAATGGTATATAAAATTTGACTAAGTTCTATTTCGTCTTTATAAATGCAAATATAATATGAGTTAATTATAATTAGGGATATTCTCTTTTGAATATCTTTTACATTGGTTTTCTGGATTAAAATAAATGAAAGCCTATAGTTCTTTTATTTCTTTCACAATATAAATCTCCCGATAGCTGTATCTTTTCAACCCTAGCTCCGTTTTCCGCGTTTCTTGCGCTCTCGTGACTGTAGCAATGAGCCTTATCCTTTAGTTTGCTCTTTTAAAGCTTTTCTTTTGTTTGCTGTATCTGTTCTTAGTCGTTCTTGTTTGTTTGCTTGCTTGTATGTTTTGGGACCGTTGCTTGTGTGACGTTAGAATGAGTATGATCCAAGAGCTTTGAAGATATAGAGTTTCAAGAACAAGAGTTGAAGACTCTGAGCAGCTATTCTCTAAAAGAAAGGCAAGTGTTTCCTTGATCATGCTTTTGTCCTAATAATCACAATAAATACAACATTTTCTTTATATGCATGCATGTGTCCTAATTTTGATGGATCCTAAATAAGGATATGCCTAGTCTTTATGATCATTCCTTGTCAACCTGGGTTTTATCTTATTGTTGGGTAGTTATTGCTTAGTTGCTATAACTGGTTCTGGTTTGGGAATAATTTATAACCATGATGATAACAATGATGATGTTACACCTATTTTATCCATGTTCATGCTCTTGGTGATGTTAATCACAAGATTATATGTTTTAATTGGAATATGGAGAACCACCCAGGAAAATAGTGCAACCACAATACTATATGGCTCTGGTCTTGACTAATTAATTAGAGACTCTAGTTTATGATAATCTTACCGAAAGGGCAAGAGGGGTTGCATCGACGGGGTATAGCTCGGTCCTTTTGAGGCACATGGCTATGTGGTCCTTGGCTAAGGTATTTCCTCATTAGGGAGGGTTATGACCGCTTTGACTTGAAACCTTAGCGGATTATCATAAGTTAGAGAATCTTTGTAAAGGTCTCGTAGTGAATCCCTTGCCACTCACCTCGGACGTGTTTAAGAGGCTAGCTACCTCAGGCAAATCGGGAGACACAAATTGTGGGTAAAGTGTACAACCTCTGCAGAGTGAAAACTGATATATCAGCCGTGCTCACGGTTAAGAGTGGCTTGGACCCTCACATGATAATTGAACTTGAAGATGAATTAAATCGTGGACCATGGCTATGGTTATGGTTATCGTGGACCATGTTTATGGTTGTGGTTATGCTTATGCTGTATCTCCTCTATCTCTTTTAAGGTGGGTTTTGGTATGAACTTATACCATAGTAATCAGGTGCTAATAAAATTTGACCAAATAAAATTGCTTATCGCAGTAAGCCAGTCAGCCTTTCCTTAATTTTGGCCTACATGTCATATATTTCCCAACACTTGCTGAGTACCAACCATAAGTGTACTCACGCTTTTTATAATTGCTGCTCAGAGGAGAAAGTGATGTGAAGTCTTTTGAAGATGATGCTGAGTTCTAGGCCTGTGCAACCCCCGGTCGATTGCCTATAAAGTTTGGAGTCTTCGTTTCCAGGATAAGCTGTATAACTCTGATGATCTTTATAGTCTTTTAATTCTCTTTTCGTGATACTGTTGCTGATTATTCACTGATGAAGTCACTAATGTATGGAGCTTGATCCTGACATACATATAGTTATGCATTCGGTTTTGTCCTTTAAAAACCGGGTGTGACATCAATCGGGTCAGTGGGGCCCTCTGGTGAGCCTCACCCTGAGGCTGACAGGTGGGCCCCTCAGGTCAGGCCAAGAAGAGAAAAAGAAAAGGGGCCAGGTGGTTTCTGGGCTCAATTTCAGGTTGGCCGACTCGGTCGGCCCAACAAGGCTCGGCTCGGCTCGTGGATCAGCTTGGCCTGCGGCTCAGCAGGCCGGCTCGGGCAGTGGGCTGGCTGGGCGTGCAGGCTGGCTCGGCTTAAATTCCTTCACAGGCCGGCATTCTTTCTCCCGCTGTTGTCGGTCAAAACCCACCGGCGAGCAGCGACAGGCAACACGAGGAGCCGGGAGGCTTCCGGGACTGCTGGTGGGCCCCGGTCCCTCGGTCAACGGCCCAGCGATCTGGCGTACACCCTGGCATGGAGTCGCTAGGCGTGCCACCTGATCCTGTACCTGATCAGGAAGGTGTAGAAGTCGTTTGTCAGCTATCTTCCTGCATGCACAGACACGTTAAACATTAGTCCGAGCCGTGATCGGCTCTTACAACGACTCCCAGGATCAGCTGAAGAAGCCGATGGAGTCATTGTACTGGATCGGACCCGTCGTGACAACAGGTAAGACCTTCGGGTACTTATCTGAATCGGCTAGAAGAAGCCGATTGCCACATTTAACAGATCGGACCTACTAAACATATGATCATTCGCACAAATCTGATGGAAAAGATAGAAACATGCTCTGCAATTACCTAGCTAATCCAATCTACGACGGTAAAAGCTTTCACTGTATGACCGGAACATCCTACGCATGGTTAAGCCTAACATACATGAAAGATTACCATACGCTAACCCAAAAAGAGGCCTAAAAACCAACTAACAAATCGATTCCCGGAACAATCCCTCGTCAGGTTATCATAAGGCACCAAACATGCAGCCGGAACATTTAACCCGTTTGAAGGGCCTAATCATACAGATATTAAACCAATTCTTTGTAAGACAAAGAACTACCATAACAGATTAGATCTACTAAATAATAACAGAGCAAGGCGCTGCCCCTGCACCCGAGATCGGACACAAGGATAGCTAAACGATTACAGGCGGCAAGCAAAGCATGGATTCCTTACTCAGAATCATTGCAGCATCATAATCTTTTAAGATAACTAGTGCTACTCGCCATCAAAAATGCTTCAGTACGAGCAACACAAGGATAAACAGATAATCGTGACGCTGCTCCGACCATGCAGGGCATGATCGGAGCAGCATGTCGATTACCTGGAGAAAGTCCTTGGACAGGGGTGGCGATGCGCCGAGAGTTTGTTGTGGATGATTGATTGTGTTTTATTGATTCTCACGATACATATTTATAGTCCGGAGACTTTGATCTTAACTCCTAGCTGATTACGATTCAATCTCTAACTTGCTATATTTAAACTATCCTTAGATACACGGCCATCCTGGCCCTTGACACGTTTGCACAGAGGCCGATTCGCAGACCATTATGATGATTTCCTTCAGCCCACGTTGCTCTCGACCCATCCTTTGGCCCAGTCAAATTATGGCGATAACACATGCCCTCCTGGTTGTGGCAATGATAATTCCAAAACCATTGTTTCTTCGACTTCTTGGACTCGTGCACGCACATACTGCTCCTAATGCCGCCAGACGCGGCCCTTCGACTTCCAAGGCCTGTACACACGCACCACCTTCCAATTTTATTGGGCGCGACCGTTCGTCTTCTCCCTCAGGAAATGCGGTACCACCGCTTCACCTTCCATCTTTGCCTTTCTAAATCGGTATCAGCAGATTCACTTCCACCCATCTTCTTTCCCCGTGCATTAGCCGTGCTAGCTCACTTTACATCCCCCGATAATGGCCTCCTCTTCCTCCGTCTCTTCCAACTCCCCTTCGTCTTCTTTCATCATCTCCATCACTTCTCCTGACTCCGAAACCATCTCCATTACCTCTCCTGACTCTGAAACCTCCAGGGAGGCAACGCCGGAGTTCGATCTGATAGCTTCACATGAAGATCTCGCTCCTCTGCATTGGGACGCGGAGGAGTGGGATTTTAGCACCTGGTCAGAGGACGACGAGCCCCTGACCGATGATGAAGACCTCCAGATCCTTCTTCACGGGGCTTTGGACGAAGATGATGATGACTCCTGGGATGGCGACTTCTTTTCTTCCTCCGAAAAAGATACCTAGGTTACTTCTTCAGATGATGATTCGGCAACAGGAGGGTACCTTCGTGGCGGATCGTCGTCTTCAGAGAACGGCGAGGATTCCAGGGACGACGCCAGCCGTAGCAGCGATGATGGCGACGACAGTAGCAGCACTGGCAGCAGTGATGGCAACAGCGATGACGACACCAGCGTTCCTCCCCCGTACAAGCGCCGCAAGACCCTAGGGTCTTACTGGTGGTAGTTCATAGGGTCTTCCGCCATTGCGCGCAGAGCCGGTAGATCGGCTTCTTTTGTAATCACCTTTTTGTAAATAAATCCTTTGTTTTCGGCAAGCCAATCTTTGACTTTTAATCTTAAAGCCCGATGGTATCACATCGGTCTTTTTCCCTTGGATTGTCCGATCTAATCCCAAATTTTCTTTTATTCCGGGTTGAAAAGATCTCAAGAACTCGAGTA
Source organism: Panicum hallii (assembly GCF_002211085.1). Classification (NCBI taxonomy): domain Eukaryota; kingdom Viridiplantae; phylum Streptophyta; class Magnoliopsida; order Poales; family Poaceae; genus Panicum; species Panicum hallii. The sequence goes on from NC_038049.1 coordinate 11,430,187, forward strand.
CCTTTTGAAACATTTCTACTAATAACAAGAGTACTCTGCAGTCGGCTTCTTTCCTTGTTGTTGAATCCCGTTCCCCAATTGGGTCAAACAATATGAGTACCAGGGAAACCCCGCGAAGAAGTCGAACTTATTCTTTTAAGATCAAGGGACTCCTGCAATCCTCCTCTCTTTTTTTATCAAGGCCCAAAATTGGCAAGACTCAATTACTGCTTCTGAAGTCGATGGTTTAACATCGGCTATCCAACCTTCAATTCTGTGTATGGACCGGGACTTGCTTTTCTTCCACTTGCTCATCTTATTCCATCCCGCAGCCTGATGCGTTGCACCGGCTTCCAAAGTACTCGATAAATGCTATCTTGCAGCCTATAAAGTACCTGATTAGATCAACTCGATGTGTTGCAAAGTACTCGATTATATCCTTGCAAATGTCCTGATTATACTAGTCCATAGCCTGATGCATTACATCGGCCTCATTACTCATCTTCCCACATGCTCGGGAAATATTTCTTGAGATGCTGACCATTGACAGCCACTGGAAATTTAATACCATCCAATTCTTCAAGCACGTATGCGTTCCCCGGCAGAACTTGATCAACTCTATAAGGCCCATGCCAATTCGGGGACCATTTACCATATGCCGTATCCTTAGTCCCTAATGGTAGCACCGCCTCCCAAACTAAATCCCCAACTCGGAATTCTTTCGGTTTAACCTTCTTGTTGTACACGCGGGCTACCTTGGCCTTATTTTCTTTAATCTTTTCCAGCGACCACAGCCTGAGTTCTGTGATGTCTTCCACATTGTCGCTCATTAGCGCTGCATACTCTTCAGCAGTCAACTCATTCTGGAACTCTATTCTTCTTGAACCGGCCGTAATCTCCCATGGCAATACGGCCTCCTGTCCATATACCAGATGGTATGGTGAAGTTCTTGTTGCTCCATGGCATGAAACACGATAAGCCCATAATGCTTCTGATAACACTTCATGCCAGCGCCGCGGGTATTCATCAATCTTCCTTTTGATCAGCTTGATTAAGCTCTGGTTGGACGCTTCGGCTTGTCCGTTTGCTTGAGCATAGTACGGAGATGACCTAATCAATTTAATCCCCATGTCGGCAGCGAACTTTTTGAATTCATCAGATATGAATATTGACCCTCCATCTGTTGTAATGGTCTGAGGAATCCCAAACCTGTGAATAACGTGTTCCTTGACGAAATTGATGACGTCCCTCGACATTACTGACTTCATAGGAACAGCCTCTACCCATTTGGTAAAATAATCTGTGATGGCCAAAATAAACTGATGGCCTTTACTAGATGGAGGATTGATCTTACCAATCATGTCCATGCCCCAGCCCCTGAATGGCCAAGGCTTAATGATAGGAATCATGGCTGATGCTGGTACTATTTGTATCCTTCCAAACCTCTGACAGGCCTGGCATCCTTTGTAGTACTTGAAACAATCTTCCAGCATATCAGGCCAATAATATCCCGAGCACCTGATCAACCACTTCATCTTGTGAGCTGATTGATGAGTCCCACATGTACTTTAACATCCAGGTAGTTAGAAACCTAGATACTAAGTTTGGATGTCTTATATGTGTGCTTGCTATAATACATACAAGTTGTACAAAGAACTAGGGGTATATTTGTAAATTATGAATTGTAAAAGTCCTTGAGTGTAATTGGGTGAATATATTATTGTGTCAAACCTAAATGATTATAGAGAAGAAAAGTGCAAAAGTTAAGTAAAACATAAGAAAAATAGGCTTTTGTTGGAAACTAAGGACCTATGTGTAATTAACACAAAGGTATAAGGGTTTATATGTGAAATGATTGAAATATAAGAGTCAAATTCAGATTTACTTAAGGACTAATGTGTAACAATACAAGTAATCATGACAATTCAGCAAAATTGTAGACATGCCCAAAATTTGATCAAATTTAGGTAGTCAAAGACAAAGTTAATTTAAATTCCATCTTTGTTTCAAAATGCAATATAAAAAAGCTATAAACTTTGAGTTTCTGAACCTAAGCCCTAAAATAATATTGTAGAGTTTGAAAAACTCTACAACTTTCATGTTGAGCATTTTCTCATCTGACCTTTGTAGCAGTGAGGAATCTGAGTTTACCGAGAGGTCCCTGAACTTTTTGGAAATTACAAGCAAGTCCCCTGGACCTCTCCCCTCTCTTCTTACTCCTCGCGCACGTGGGCCCCTGCTCTGCTCGCCTGCCGCCAGCAGTGCTTCGCCCCTGCCGCCGCTCTACCGCCGCCGCAGCGCCACCTCCTGCTGGGATCACCTCCACGCGTCGCCCTCTTCCTCTCCCGGTCCAGTTCCTCTCCCCTGGTGGCCTCCCGCGCGCGCACCACGACTACCCCGAGCGTCCGCCGGCCGCCACCTCCTCGTCGCCGTGGACAGCCCACCGTGAAGCCTTAACTCTCGGTCTCTCGCACGCAACAGCATCACTTCAACGCCTACCTTCTGTTCTTCCAGTTCCAGTACCCAATTTCGAGCACTCGACCCACATTCCACCGCCGCCGTCTTCTCTTGCTCCGGCCACGCACGGCATTCCCGTGGGCAGCCATCACCGGACCTCCTCCATCCCAATCCACCGTTGCGCAAGCTTCCCCGTAGCTCACTAGTGCTCCTCGACCATCAGTTGTCCTCCGATTGCAACCGGAGCTTCGCCTCCGACGAGCGCCGCCGCCGCCTTCAGTCTCACCGTGGGCAGCTCACTCCAAGCTCTCCTGCGCCACCACAACCCCCTAGCCAGCACTACATCATCCCTGTGAAGCTCCACGACCCATCCATTAGCCCTCTAGTCCAACACATCGACTTCCCGACGCTCGCCGGCTTTTCTCCTCGCCGCCGCCGCTTCTGTGTCCGTCGGTCACCTCTGATCCAACACGTATTCATCCAATTGGTTGCACGTACACCTTCCCCGTGACTTATTGGTTCTCGTGCGCAGGTCCCCTGCCGACATTGACCGCCGGAGCCTTGCCATCGACGGTGACCTCTCCGCCGCCACCTCGGGTCCTCGTCGAGATCCATCTTTCCGACCACCCCAGCCCTCGACGCGAGGTGCAACAGAACCCTCGTGAGCTCCTGCATCCTCTCCTACCCTTGGACCTCGCCACCGGTGACCTGCCTCGCCGGAACACGACCGTCCTTCCCTTGCTCTGCGTTTGCCTTCAGCTTAAGGACCTCGTGTTAGAAGACTTGAAAGTCCAGGGGGCTTTTTGCACACCCTTAGACTCAGACAAATAGTACCCGAAGGACACCCATATGTAATTATGCTGTCAACTTTGAAATGCTATATCAATTCAGGGAAAAATCATAAAAATGTAAACAAAATTTTGTTGGAATCCATAGTTAAAGATCTACAACTTTACTTAAGAGATAAACTTCAGTTTTTGTATGTTTTGTACTTTAATTTAAATGTTAAGTTTAGTTACTTATGGGCTTAGGAAATGTTTAGAAATTGATTGAAAAATGATAAAAATGTGAAATCAGTTGGGTTAATTTTCCTTTAACATGTAGAATTTAAGGAAAATAATTATCCTATCATTTAAGTGATATTTCTTAGTATATGAGTTTAGTTTTAATTAATGCATAAGTTAATCTTGTACAATTAATATCATAAATTTAAATGCTCTAAAATCATGAAAATATTTGCTGGTGCTGTTCTATAATGATGTAGTCTGTGGCTAAATTCCCACCCTGAGATTAGGTGGAAAACAATTAAAACAAAATTGAATATGTTATAGTAAGTACATAATTTAAACATCAACATAGAATTCATATAAATAAATAATATAAGCAATAGATAAAATGATTTAATTTAGTTATTGGGCATCACCCCAACCTGTTATCCCATGCCACTAGTTAGATACTTAGTAGAGTTAACTTAACTATTTAATGTATCTAGATAAAATAATTAATACTCGATAAATGACTGCCCAGTGCAGGGTAGTTAGGTTGTTTGTTGAAATGTAATGTTCTTTTATTTGGATTGCAACTTTATTGTGAAATAACATAAAAGTATATGCATTCCATAACTTGCAACTCTGCATCTCGTATAGACTCGACCGCTCTTGCCGACGGGGCCTACGAGCTGGTTCTGGAACAAGGAGTGGAATCCGCTGAAGATCCCGGGAACGTCGTCGAAGGTTTAACTGAAGCTCCGAACCAAAGTTCGGATAACTTTGACCCTACCGCTCCCAATCCTACGCAAGAAGGCAAGCCCCGGACATAACCCCTACTTTATTTACACTGCAAACTATACTATTTATATATATCTTTATGCATTAAGTTCTTAGGAATTGTTTGGAAACCTTAGTTGCATAATTCCAGGAACCGATGTATTGAACACTAGAATTTGAGTCCGAATAGCTGCTCTACTTATAGGACCAGTAAAAGTCGGGTGATTTCCTGTCACTCGCGCGATATAGGGATTGTAATGTTTACTTTCCTGTATTCACCATAAGGATGACGGACGGGAATTTTGTGGAGTATCATGTTTGAGATGATACCCCGTCTGTGTTGTTGAACTGGATAAGGTCGCAGTGTGTGGTAGCGGTGGTTAAGCGTTTGAAAGTACTAGCCATATGCCGTGAAATATGGTAAGCTGTAAGCCTAGTCACCAATCAGCCCGAGGAGTGGGCATACCCCCCACCACATGTATTTGGTTCTTTTGGTTTCTTAGTTCGACGTGTAGGAATACGTGTTGCTGGGCAACCAGGAGTACGGGTTTTGTAGTCGCGCTACAGACGTACGTCCTGCACTTTGGAAGTGCGTATGGTCCTACAGTCGCTTGTGGTGGCTCTGATCCACGAGTCGGAATGAAAGGTAAACGGTTGCTTAGGAACGACCCTTTGGTGTTCCGAGCGTGTGTGTTAGGTTTACCCTTGCAAGGTTTTGAAATTTGATTCAGGAATCGTCCGTTTCTCGCAGAGATTGAGACTGCTTAATCCCTTTGCCACATAGAGTAACAAGAGCAACTTGTGACTATTAAAGATGATGTTTGATTAAAGATTTTACCATGTGTGAGTAGTTTTAGGTGTTTACCTAGAATGGTTAATCAACTAGAATCTGAAAGCTAAAAGTTGAAACTAAGGATCTACTCTTTGTTGCTTTTCAGCTGAAAACTTTAACCAAAACCTGAAAAGCCTGCATAAGTCTAGGTACATGGCTAAGTATACCATGAGTGGGTAAGTCTTGCTGAGTATTAGCATACTCAATCTTGCTTTGTAACTATTTACTTCAAGTAACCTCCCTGATGAGCCAGCTTTCATTACCCCGTGGCCCTACCCCTTGCCTGATGGTTGGTCCGTGGAATGGGATCCGTCCCCGGCCAACATAGATTCCGCTGAATGATATCATGCCAGGGCTAGCATGATATCCGTAATAACGACGTGTACAGTGTTCGTGTTTTCAAACTCCGCTGCTGTAACTTAAAACTTAAACCGTTTTGTAATAATGTCCCTCGTTGGACACTGATGTTACTTTTATATCCTTATGTAATATATATCTGCCTGTGATGTAAAGTGTAATGGCATATATATCTCTGGACTCGCCTTCGTGCGAGGTACCTTGTTGGATCCTGCTTTCGGTGGTTTATCGGGACGTTACCCGACAGGCCAAGGGATTATACCGTTTGAAGCACGAGGTAGCCCTCAAGAGAGGACTCGCGTACTTGAGCTGGTGTAATTCAGGTTGGTTCTGCCACAGCTGGTATCAGAGCTAACAAGTGTACCCTGGAGATATATTTAGCCTTAAAAATAATTTATAGTATAAAAATTTTGATTAATCAAGTATTTGCGAACTACGTTGGGTTCGTTAAGATTTATGTATAGTACGTAAAGCCCTAGGGTAATATTAAGAAGGGAATTAGAGGTGGCTGTGGTATATATATATATATATAACTCTGACTCCCAGGATTACTTTTCCGTTGAAACTTAAATTCATGTACAATTCAACTTTACTTTTTGTAACGACACCTTCAATCGTGAGGTAAGAAGGTAAGGATCCTCAGCCAACTGAGGGAGCTTGGCCTTCCTGTCGGTGATGCGAACCGAACGCTGTTTCTCAAGCAGTGGCTTACTTGAGATGCTGCCAATGTACCAACCTTGGTTGACTACATTGGGAGTAGATGGTTCGGCGCAGGGTATGGCGATCGCTGTTCATACCCCCGCATTTGCGGTACCCCCCGTGAATACGTTATTCGATAACGTATGTTAATGTTGTCTGTACGGCGGTAATTGTACAGATGTTGTTTCTATAGTGAGTAGTAATGAATGGGAACGCTTTCATGACATGCTGGCATGAAAGGTTCATTGGATATACATATGTATTGTGGTTTTCTGCAGGTACACTAACCACGATTACGAATCTAGGTCGGATAGGGCTTATCGACTAGTTAATAGTGAGAGCCGTATGTATTATGCCACCGAGATTAACTACGTAAGTCCAAAGTTATTCGGCAGTTGTTTTTGGTTGAGAGGTCGATTAGTGCGTGCATGCATAATACACTAATCAACAAAAATCGATGCATAAATATTTGTTATCTGTTGGTTTTTCTTAGTTGGGTAAGTAAAGATCTTTAGTCGGGTATCTAAGTATCCATCTGATTTCCAGCCTTTGCTGCTATCAGAATCAGCTATCTTAATCTATTTACCTTGTAAGTTCTCAACAGGGTAAAAATATCTTACCATTTGCATTGTTGTCGCAGATGGCTGCTCCTGCTAATGCCTTTTGGGATCAGGAGGGGCACTTCCACACCAATGCTTTACATTGGGAAGGGTTTCCTCGTCTCTTGTGGGAATCCTTAAGTCTGTTTCATTATACAGAGCCTCCTCAATACGATGGGGTGGAATATTGTGAAGAAGGAGTTCCTCGCTGCCGGGTTAAAATGATAATTCCTCAACACCCTGTCCGCTCCTCATGGCATCCCATAGAAGTGGAAGTGGTAGGATATCGTCTGGTTGATACTATTGAAACTGTTGCCTTGGAGGCGATCAAACTTTTCTACAATCAGCATCCGACAGAAGTTGCCGCATATCCTATTGGTTTATTTCCTACCATAGACCCTAGAAATTTGGAATGGAATTTTCGGACTGAGCATCTTGGTCATATGTTAGGAGATCTGGCTGAAGAAACTGTCCGTAGCCTTACCCAGTTTATGGATGTGCAGCATCATTACCAGATTCTATTGCGTCATAGCATGGGTCAGTTGACTAGTGCGGCTCAAAGTCACTATCGGAATGCTGATCGCCAAGTTACTCAAATAGTGGAATTACAAGCCTTGGTGACTCAGAAGGATGAAATCATCGCTGCACGGGATGAGACCATCCTTCATCGAGAAGATCAGATCAACGAGAGTGATCATATAATCACTCAGCGTGACACTGTTATCGAGTTCCTACAAGCACAAATCCATGATCTGATACTCGAGGCTGATGATGCCCAGGCTCACATTGAGGAACTACTGCAGCATCATATACTTCCCGCTGCACCCGTAATGCCTGAAGAAGAAGAAGAAGATCCAGAAGAGATTGAGGGTGTTTCAGAGATTGACTCCGAGCACGGAGATCCTGTTCTTAGTCCCTATCACTCTCCCTCTGGCAGTCAGTCGTCTATAGGCAACTTCGAAGATTTTTAGTTTAGCAAATCGTCGACTATTTAGATGTAACCTATGGGAGTGTAATAACTTAAGTAGTGAGTAACTTATCTAGACCTTGTGCCATTGTTGTAATTTAGATGGCCTACGTAGTGAACTTTTAGATGTGTGATGTGGAGAACCATCAGAGTCAGTGTTGTAATATAAGTTCCTATTATATCATCTTGTTCACTATCTTTAAATTCTGAAAAGAGATGATTGAATGGAATGTATGCATTGTTTATCTAAGTGTTATATCTTCTGAAATTGGGAGTAAGGCTATATGGTTAATGATGGACATCTCCTTTATTTCAGATGGTTGGAGCCACGCGCGGAACCCCGGAAGGTTTCCGGGCAGATCAGGCCAACGGTTCTCAACAACCGCCACCACCCCCTCCCAACCTTGCCGAAGTTATGGCTCGGCAAACTGAGCTGCTCAACTTGCTGGTACAAGCACAACAGAACCAGCAACATCAACAGTTCCGAGGAGGTCGTGATGACCGCAATCCTCCCGTGGCCAGTTATCAGGACTTCATCAATACCCAACCTCCCTTTTTCAGTAAAGCTGAAGAACCCTTGGACGCTGATGCTTGGCTCCATATAATTGAATCAAAGTTCGCTCTGTTGACAATACCTTGTGCGGACTCCAGCAAAGCTTCCTTTGCCGCCCAGCAACTCCGTGGTGCTGCTCGGATCTGGTGGGATAATTTCTACGCCATGCAGCCTGCAGGGCATGTTATCACCTGGGAGGAATTTCGGGCAGCCTTTAGAGCACATTATATTCCTGAGGGATTGCTAGAGCGAAAGTTGAATGAATTCTTAGCACTTACTCAAGGCACCAGTACAGTCCTGCAGTATGCACAGAACTTCAATCATTTGTGTCAATATGCGGGATATCATGTTGATAATGATGCCAAGAAACAAGATCATTTCCGTCGGGGTCTTAATACCAAGCTCAAGGAACGCCTGAATCTTGTGAGGGCTAATACTTTCAGTGAGCTGGTTAATATGGCCTTAACCCAAGAAGATTGCATCGTGGCACATCATGCTGAGAAAAAGAGAAAGAACCCTACTGGACCCTCGAGTGCTCAATCATCAAGGTATCGGGTTATTCCCAACACATCGTTCAGAGCACCACAGCGGAATACCCCAACTGGTAGATTGGTTTTAAGGCCACCCCAACAGCAAGGAAGGTACAGACCTCCCGTTCCTCCGCAACAACCACAACAATCTGGCCCGCGGCCAAATGTTCAACAAGTGCAACAGAGAAGCAGCAATTATCGCTGTTTCAATTGTGGAAGTGCGGATCATTTCATCAGAGATTGTCCGCGGCCCAAGAAACCTAATCAAGGGTAGAGTTCTACTCAGGGTAACCAGAACAAGGGCAAGAAACCGATGATGCAAGTCCGACAAGGACGGATTAATTTCACTACCCTTGCAGAGCTTCCGGATGGAGCTTCCGTCATGTCGGGTACATTCTCTATTTACCACAAACCAGTTGTTACATTATTTGATTCAGGAGCAACACATAGTTTCATTAGTAACAACTGTGGTACCCGGATAGGACTTGATCCTTGTTTTACTCAAGGGTCATATATGATCTCTACCCCTGGAGGAAATATCACTTCCAACCAAATGATTAGAGGTGTACCAATTCAGTTAGGTAGTAAAGAAATCAAAACTGATTTGGTTTTACTAAGTTTGGAGGGTATTGATGTTATACTCGGGACAAACTGGATGACTAAACATCAAGTACGGCTAGATATTTCTTCCCGAGTTGTCGAAATTGATTCACCATACTATGGGATCACCACCCTTTATCTGCCTCAGCCAGAATGTCTGCACCCTTGCACTTATACCATCACCAATATCAAAGTCAAGGATATTCCTATAGTCTGTGAATACCCCGATATCTTTCCAGACGACTTGCCTGGAATGCCACCAGATAGAGACATCGAGTTTATCATTGAACTTCAACCGGGCACTGCTCCTATTTCAAAGAGGCCGTATCGCATGCCTCCAAATGAATTAGCAGAACTAAAAATTCAGCTCCAAGATCTTCTTGATAAGGGTTATATACGCCCAAGTGCCTCACCTTGGGGTTGTCCTGCTCTCTTTGTTAAGAAGAAAGACAATAGCCTACAGCTATGTGTCGACTATCGTCCACTCAATGCGGTCACTATCAAAAATAAGTACCCTCTTCCCCGCATTGACATTTTGTTCGATCAACTAGCTGGAGCTAAAGTCTTCTCTAAGATTGACTTATGCTCTGGTTATCACCAAATCAAGATTAAACCTTGTGACATTCCAAAAACAGCCTTCTCAACCAGATATGGACTTTATGAATATCTGGTTATGTCATTCGGACTTACTAATGCACCAGCATATTTCATGTATCTCATGAATTCAGTCTTTATGCCGGAACTCAAAAAATTCGTCGTGGTTTTCATTGATGACATTTTGATATACTCCAAAACTAAAGAGGACCATGCCAATCATTTACGTGTCGTCCTTCAATGACTACGTGATCATCACCTTTATGCGAAATTCTCGAAATGTGAATTCTGGCTGGATAGTGTGAAATTTTTGGGATACACTGTCTCTAGTAAAGGCATATCGGTTGATCCAACCAAAGTCCAAGAGGTTATGGACTGGAAACCTCCAACTTCAGTCCATCAAATTAGAAGTTTTCTTGGATTGGCGGGATACTATCACCGATTCATTCCAGATTTCTCTAAGATAGCCAAACCCATGACTGAGCTATTAAAGAAGGAAATTAAATTCTGCTGGGACGACAAATGTGATAAAGCGTTCCATACCTTGAGAAAACTCCTAACGACTGCTCCAGTGCTAGCTCAGCCAGATAGCACTCAACCTTTTGATGTCTATTGTGATGCTTCCGGAATTGGCCTTGGTTGTGTCCTTATGCAAAACAATCGGGTCATTGCCTATGCATCAAGAGCACTTCGGACTCATGAGCAAAACTACCCGACACATGATATTGAATTAGCCTCAGTTATCCATGCTCTCAAGATCTGGAGACATCACCTTATGGGTGCTAAGTGTAATATCTACACTGACCATAAGAGCCTCAAGTATATTTTCACTCAAGCTGACCTAAATATGAGGCAAAGGCGTTGGTTGGAATTGATCAAAGACTATGACCTTGAGGTACACTACCATCTGGGCAAAGCCAATGTGGTTGCGGATGCACTTAGCCGCAAGTCACATTGTCACTTCTTATCCATATCCACCTTTAGTGACACTCTTTGCCATCAGATGAGGAAACTCAATCTAGAGATCATTCCTCAAGGTAGTCTGAATCTGCTATCCATTAAGTCTACTCTGCAGGATAGAATCATCATGTCGCAATTACATGATGAGGGTATCAAAATCATCAAATCAAAGCTATCTCTGGGAGAAGCCAAATATAAGTGTTTCCACACCGATCATCAAGGAGTCCTATGGTTCAACAATCGCATTGTTGTACCTAAAGATCATCCACTGCGTAAATAAATCCTTGATGAAGCCCATCTATCCAAATTCTCTATTCATCCTGGTAGCACCAAAATGTATCAAGATCTACGACAACATTTTTGGTGGACCAGAATGAAAAGGGAAATTGCCAAATATGTATGAGTGTGATACTTGCCAGAGAGTCAAAGCTAGCCACTTAAAAGCTTCTGGTACACTCCAACCACTACCCATCCTGTCGTGGAAGTGGGAAGACATTAGTATGGATTTTATTGTTGGTCTTCCTAACACCTCCCAAAAACATGATTCTATATGGGTAATCATTGATAGACTCACAAAAACAGCTCATTTTCTTCCTGTGCATACCACTTACTCAACTAAGAGGTATGCAGAAATCTATCTGGATCAAATTGTTCGGTTACATGGTGTTCCTAAGACTATCATCTCTGATAGAGGACCCCAGTTCATTGCGCGCTTCTGGGAACAACTACAGTCTGCTCTTGGAACTAAACTGATTTGAAGTTCCGCATATCATCCTCAGACTGATGGACAAACTGAGCGAGTTAACCAAATCCTTGAAGACATGCTTCGAGCTTGTATTATTCACTATGGTACAAGCTGGGACAAATGCCTTACTCTAGCTGAATTCTCTTATAACAACAGTTACCAACCTAGTCTTCAAATGGCTCCTTTTGAAGCGTTATACGGTCGAAGATGTCGAACTCCTTTGAGTTGGTCTAAAACCGGTGAACGCAAAATCTTCGGACCAGACTTAGTCATCGAAGCCGAAGATAAAGTTAAGGTTATTCAAGCCAATCTCAAAACCGCTCAGTCTAGACAGAAAAGCTACGTGGATAAGAGAAGGAAACCTCTGCAATTTCAAGTAGGAGATTTTGTCTATCTCCGAGTATCTCCTACTAAAGGTGTCCAACGTTTCCGCATCAAAGGGAAATTAGCACCCCGATATGTCGGACCCTTTGAAATTCTCAATATTTGTGGCCCAGTGGCTTACAAAATTGGTCTTCCATCTCAATGGGCTGCTATTCACAATGTCTTCCATGTCTCTCAACTTAAGAAATGTGTCAAAGCACCCACAGAAATCGTGGAGACCTGTGCCATTGAGATTGAACCCGATCTATCTTACATCGAGCAACCTATTTGAATTTTGGATACCAAGGAAAGGCTCACAAGAACAAGGACAGTTAAGATGTATAAAATCTTATGGGATCATCACACCGAGGAAGAAGCAACTTGGGAGACAGAATCTTATCTTCAATGAAATTTTTCGAATTTCCTTCAAGCCAATCCTCAAATCTAATCATCTGATTCTATTCAGCTTCGGAATCTCAGGACGAGATTCTTTTTAGGGGGGGAGGCTTTAACATCCAGGTAGTTAGAAACCTAGATACTAAGTTTGGATGTCTTATATGTGTGCTTGCTATAATACATACAAGTTGTACAAAGAACTAGGGGTATATTTGTAAATTATGAATTGTAAAAGTCCTTGAGTGTAATTGGGTGAATATATTATTAAGTGTCAAACCTAAATTATTATAGAGAAGAAAAGTGCAAAAGTTAAGTAAAACCTAAGAAAAATAGGCTTTTGTTGGAAACTAAGGACCTATGTGTAATTAACACAAAGGTATAAGGGTTTATATGTGAAATGATTGAAATATAAGAGTCAATTTCAGATTTACTTAAGGACTAATGTGTAACAATACAAGTAATCATGACAATCCAGCAAAATTGTAGACATGCCCAAAATTTGATCAAATTTAGGTAGTCAAAGACAAAGATAATTTAAATTCCATCTTTGTTTCAAAATGCAATATAAAAAGCTGTAAACTTTGAGTTTCTGAATCTAAGCCCTAAAACAATATTGTAGAGTTTGAAAAACTCTACAACTTTCATGTTGAGCATTTTCTCATCTGACCTTCGTAGAAGTGAGGAATCTGAGTTTACCGAGAGGTCCCTGAACTTTTTGGAAATTACAAGCAAGTAACCCGGACCTCTCCCCTCTCTTCTTCCTCCTCGCGCACGTGGGCCCCTGCTCTGCTCGCCTGCCACCGGCAGTGCTTCGGCCCTGCCGCCGCTCTACCGCCGCCGCAGCGCCACCTCCTGCTGGGATCACCTCCACGCGTCGCCCTCTTCCTCTCCCGGTCCAGTTCCTCTCCCCTGGTGGCCTCCCGCGCGCGCACCACGACTACCCCGAGCGTCCGCCGGCCGCCACCTCCTCATCGCCGTGGACAGCCCACCGTGAAGCCTTAACTCTCGGTCTCTCGTGCGCAACAGCATCACTTCAACGCCTACCTTCTGTTCTTCCAGTTCCAGTACCCAATTTCGAGCACTCGACCCACATTCCACCGCCGCCATCTTCTCTTGCTCCGGCCACGCACGGCATTCCCGTGGGCAGCCATCACCGGACCTCCTCCGTCCCAATCCACCCTTGCGCAAGCTTCCCCGTAGCTCACTAGTGCTCCTCGACCATCAGTTGTCCTCCGATTGCAACCGGAGCTTCGCCTCCGACGAGCGCCGCCGCCGCCGCCTTCGGTCTCACCGTGGGCAGCTCACTCCGAGCTCTCCCGCGCCACCACAACCCCCTAGCCAGCACTACATCATCCCTGTGAAGCTCCACGACCCATCCATTAGCCCTCTAGTCCAACACATCGACTTCCCGGCGCTCGTCGGCTTTTCTCCTCGCCGCCGCCGCTTTTGTCTCCATCGGTCACCTCTGATCCAGCACGTATTCATCCAATTGGTTGCACATACACCTTCCCCGTGACTTACTGGTTCTCGTGCGCAGGTCCCCTGCCGACATTGACCGTCGGAGCCTTGCCGTCGACGGTGATCTCTCCGCTGCCACCTCGGGTCCTCGTCGAGATCCGTCTTTCCGACCACCCCAGCCCTCGACGCGAGGTGCAACAGAACCCTCGTGAGCTCCTGCATCCTCTCCTACCCTTGGACCTCGCCGCCGGTGACCTGCCTCACCCGAACACTGCCGTCCTTCCCTTGCTCTGCGTTTGCCTTCAGCTTAAGGACCTCGTGTTAGAAGACTTGAAAGTCCAGGGGGCTTTTTGCACACCCTTAGACTCAGACAAATAGTACCTGAAGGACCCCCTTATGTAATTATGCTGTCAACATTGAAATGCTATATCAATTCAGGGAAAAATCATAAAAATGTAAACAAAATTTTGTTGGAATCTTTAGTTAAAGATCTACAACTTTACTTAAGAGATAAACTTCAGTTTCTGTATGTTTTGTAATTTAATTTAAATGTTAAGTTTAGTTACTTATGGGCTTAGGAAATGTTTAGAAATTGATTGAAAAATGATAAAAATGTGAAATCAGTTGGGTTAATTTTCCTTTAACATGTAGAATTTAAGGAAAATAATTATCCTATCATTTAAGTGATATTTCTTAGTATATGAGTTTAGTTTTAATTAATGCATAAGTTAATCTTGTACAATTAATATCATAAATTTAAATGCTCTAAAATCATGAAAATATTTGCTGGTGCTGTTCTATAATGATGTAGTCTGTTGCTAAATTCCCACCCTGAGATTAGGTGGAAAACAATTAAAATAAAATTGAATATGTTATAGTAAGTACATAATTTAAACATCAACATAGAATTCATATAAATAAATAATATAAGCAATAGATAAAATGATTTAATTTAGTTATTGGGCATCACCCCAACCTGTTATCCCATGCCACTAGTTAGATACTTAGTAGAGTTAACTTAACTATTTAATGTATCTAGATAAAATAATTAATACTCGATAAATGACTGCCCAGTGCAGGGTAGTTAGGTTGTTTGTTGAAATGTAATGTTCTTTTATTTGGATTGCAACTTTATTGTGAAATAACATAAAAGTATATGCATTCCATAACTTGTAACTCTGCATCTCGTATAGACTCGACCGCTCTTGCCGACGGGGCCTACGAGCTGGTTCTGGAACAAGGAGTGGAATCCGCTGAAGATTCCGGGAACATCGTCGAAGGTTTAACTGAAGCTCCGAACCAAAGTTCGGATAACTTTGACCCTACCGCTCCCAATCCTACGCAAGAAGGCAAGCTCCGGACATAACCCCTACTTTATTTACACTGCAAACTATACTATTTATATATATCTTTATGCATTAAGTTCTTAGGAATTGTTTGGAAACCTTAGTTGCATAATTCCAGGAACCGATGTATTGAACACTAGAATTTGAGTCCGAATAGCTGCTCTACTTATAGGACCGGTAAAAGTCGGGTGATTTCCTGTCACTCGCGCGATATAGGGATTGTAATGTTTACTTTCCTGTATTCACCATAAGGATGACGGACGGGAATTTTGTGGAGTATCATGTTTGAGATGATACCCCGTCTGTGTTGTTGAACTGGATAAGGTCGCAGTGTGTGGTAGCGGTGGTTAAGCGTTTGAAAGTACTAGCCACATGCCGTGAAATATGGTAAGCGGTAAGCCTAGTCACCAATCGGCCCGAGGAGTGGACATACCCCCCACCACATGTATTTGGTTCTTTTGGTTACTTAGTTCGACGTGTAGTAATACGTGTTGCTGGGCAACCAGGAGTACGGGTTTTGTAGTCGCGCTACAGATGTACGTCCTGCACTTTGGAAGTGCGTATGGTCCTACAGTCGCTTGTGGTGGCTCTGATCTACGAGTCGGAATGAAAGGTAAACGGTTGCTTAGGAACGACCCTTTGGTGTTCCGAGCGTGTGTGTTAGGTTTACCCTTGCAAGGTTTTGAAATTCGATTCAGGAATCGTCCGTTTCTCGTGGAGATTGAGACTGCTTAATCCCTTTGCCACATAGAGTAACAAGAGCAACTTGTGACTATCAAAGATGATGTTTGATTAAAGATTTTACCATGTGTGAGTAGTTTTAGGTGTTTACCTAGAATGGTTAATCAATTAGAATCTGAAAGCTAAAAGTTGAAACTAAGGATCTACTCTTTGTTGCTTTTCAGCTGAAAACTTTAACCAAAACCTGAAAAGCCTGCATAAGTCTAGGTACATGGCTAAGTATACCATGAGCGGGTAAGTCTTGCTGAGTATTAGCATACTCAATCTTGCTTTGTAACTATTTACTTCAGGTAACCTCCCTGATGAGCCAGCTTTCATTACCCGTGGCCCTACCCCTTGCCTGATGGTTGGTCCGTGGAATAGGATCCGTCCCCGGCCAACATAGATTCCGCCGAATGATATCATGCCAGGGCTAGCATGATATCCGTAATAATGACGTGTACAGTGTTCGTGTTTTCAAACTCCGCTGCTGTAACTTAAAACTTAAACCGTTTTGTAATAATGTCCCTCGTTGGACACTGATGTTACTTTTATATCCTTATGTAATATATATCTACCTGTGATGTAAAGTGTAATGGCATTTATATCTCTGGACTCGCCTTCGTGCGAGGTACCTTGTTGGATCCTGCTTTCGGTGGTTTATCGGGACGTTACCTGACAGGCCAAGGGATTATACCGTTTGAAGCACGAGGTAGCCCTCAAGAGAGGACTCGCGTACTTGAGCCGATGTAATTCAGGTTGGTTCTGCCACACGTACCTTCATGGACTTCATGTAAAAGCCGATTGGATTCAATCGGCCCCAAGCATTTAAGCAATAATCCTTCCAGAGTCCTGTAGAACAAGTCGTCCCCTATCAGGACATACTTCATGGCTTTGTAGCGTATCTTCTTAGTTGCCCCCCGAGCCGGATCCTTCAAGTAATTGAAGATATCGGCTCTCCAATCTCCCTGATCCAACAGGTTTATTGGAAAATCAGCTCCATTTGCTGTATCCTTGTAACCAGAAGCCATCTGAGCAAGATCATTGGCCTCAAAATTTTGCGCCCTTGGTATCCAGTAGAAGTTTATATATCTGAACTGGGCCATTAGCTCCTGGCATTGTCTCCATAAAGGAAACAACAACTCGCTCTCACATCGGTATGTCTCCGTGAGCTGAGATATGACCAATTTGGAATCCCCAAAAACTTCTACTGCTTCTGCTCTAGCTTCGAGGAGTAACTCCATACCTTTGTGCACCGCTACATATTCGGCTAGATTATTGGTGCATTGTGCTGGCAATCTAATTGAAAAGGAATATGTCGCCCCCCGAGGCGAGACGAGCAAGATACCTATACCGGAACCATCTCCACAGACTGACCTGTCAAAATACATCGCCCATGCGCGGATGGAAAGCGCAGCTATGTCCGTGCTGGTCCTTTCTGCAACGAGGTCTGCCAGCGCCTGCCCTTTGACTGCTTTCGCAGGTTGGTACCGTATATCAAATTCTGATAGAGCGAACATCCATTTACCGAGTCGGCCTTCCAACACCGGGGCCGACAGCATATGCTTGACCACATCTGATTTGCAAATGACAATTGTCTCGGCAGAAAGCAGGATGTGGCGGAGCTTTGTACAGGTAAAGAATAGACAAAGGCATAGTTTCTCAATTTCAGGGTACCTTGTCTCTGCATCTAGCATCCTTCTGCTGAGATAAAAACAACTCTCTCCTTGCCATCCTGAACCTGTACGATAACTGAAGCAATGGAAGTGTCACCTACTGATAGATAAACATAGAATGGCTTACCCTGCTGGGGTGGGACTAACACAGGCGGTTTGGATAAATATTCTTTGATATCGTCAAACGCCTGTTGCTGCTCTGCCCCCCAGCGGAACTCGTCATTGGCTTTAATTTTTACTAACTCCATGAATGGCTCAATTCTTCCTGACAGATTGGAAATGAACCTCCTAACGAAATTAATCTTGCCAATGAGTTGTTGAAGTTCCTTCTTTTTAGTAGGGGGCACCATTGTTTTTACAGCTTCTTGACTTTTTAGGCCGATCTCAATTCCCCGTTCATGAACCAGAAAACCCAAGAACTGACCGGCCGATACACCAAATGCACACTTCTTAGGATTCATTCTCAGCCCGAACTTCCTAGTTCATTCCAAAACTCGCCATAGATCTCCTAAATGGCCCTCAGCCGATGCAGATTTCACCACCACATCATCAATATAAATTTCCACCAGCTTGCCGATTAAATCATGAAACATGTAGTTCATGGCCCGCTAATATGTAGCACCGGCATTTTTGAGCCCAAAGGTCATGACCACATACTCGAATAATCCCACTACACCTGGTACTCTGAATGCGGTCTTATGAATATCTTCTGAAGCCATGAAAATCTGGTTATAACCAGCATTGCCGTCCATGAAACTCAACATCTTGTGACCAGCAGCCGCATTAATCAGTGTTTCTGCGACCGGCATCGGGTACTCATCTTTTGGTGTGGCCCTGTTGAGATCTTTAAAGTCTACACAGACTCTCCACCAGCCATCCTTCTTCTGTACAGGTACAACATTGGAAATCCATTCAGCATACCTGCAAGTCCTGATAAAGCCGGCTTCTATCATCTTTTCGACTTCTTTCTTGACTTCTTCCAAGACTTCGGCCTTCATTTGTCGTGCTCGTTGCTGGAACGGCCGAAATCCTGGCTTGAGAGGGAGTCGATGTTCGACGATACTTCTATCCAACCCAGGCATCTCTGTGTAATCCCAGGCAAAACAATCTGCATATTCTTTTAGCAATAATATTATTGCCTCTCGTAACCCTGGATTTAACTTCTTACTGATAAATGTTGGCCGTGGCTTATCCCCAGGACCAATATCGACTTCTTCCAGCTCGTCAGCAGATGTAAACCCGTATCCTAGCGTCCCTTCATCCATCAAGTCGACACTACAAACAGATAATGGATGTGATGTAAAAGGATTTGGCCGATCGCAGGGATCGGCCGACTTGTTCTTTTCATTAACTTGTGCTTTTTCACAATTAACATATGGCCGGATGCTCGAGCGGGCCTCCCTGTGAACCAAATAAAAATGTAGCATGGATGACAAAAACAACTCGAGTTCTATTTTTTGGGGCCGATCGCGGGGATCGGCCTCTCCTGTTTCTCTGGTGCAAAATGACTTTGGCACCCTATCTACTCTGTAAGGCCAGTGGATAAGACCAGCCTCACCCCGTTTTTTGTAGCCTCTACACGGTCGCAGCACTCCAAGCTGATCCCTGAGATTGGTTCCTGGTCCTCCACATCCCATACACTCATAGTGGCGTGCGAAACTTCGGCAGAATCATCTGCGTGGACTACTTCGACTTCATCTCCATCCCATTGAATGAGACATTGGTGCATCGTAGAAGGGATGCAACAATTGGCATGAATCCAATCTCTCCCAAGCAGAATAGTGTATGAGCCCTTGCTGTTGACCACAAAAAATGATGTAGGGACAGTTTTACCTCCGACCGTTAGATCCACGCTGAGAACACCTTGTGCTTCTGATGTTTGCCCATTGAAGTCACTTAGCGTGATGTTGGTCTTGATTAAGTCTCCAACAGAATGCCCCAACTTGCGCAGCACTGAGTACAGCATTATATTGACTGCTGCTCCTGTATCGACTAGCATCCTGCTGATGGGTTGGCCGTTGATGTACCCTTTGAGACATAAAGCTTTCAAGTGCCTGTAATTCTTTTCCCGCGGCTTCTCGAATATAACTGGTCGTGGCCCCAAGTCAAGCTGAGCCACTAGCACTTCCTCACGCCCTGGTGCATGGAACTCTGCAGGGAGAACAAACACCATCTGTGTGTCAGCCGATGTCTTCACATCGGCTTTCGACTTCTTGGGCTGCCATACCTTCTTGGAAGAACTCTCTTCTTTTCGAGGATTATAGACCTTTTCTGCCAAATCTGGCCACGCCTTCTTTAATGTTTCCAAGTATTGGGCTTCGGCTTCTTCCAGGCTGCGCAGCCGCTGTACCCTCCGCTTCTGGGACCGGTTGAGCCCATCAGGGCACCAGCGTGGCCGGTGACACTTGTCCTCCTCATTTTCTGAATTGGCCCCTATGCGTGAAGGCTCGACTTGTTCCTGATGAGCTGTTTTGGTCCCAAACGCTGAAAGACTGAGGCGTTTCTCGTATCTTGCTTCTGAGAATTGCATTCTGGACAATCTTTAAGAGTAGGTAGTCTTTTCATACCAGAATTCCAACAGTATATGAAGAAAGGGCAATGCCAATGATCCCGTGTATCTTCTCGCCTCCTGAGGCGTTTCCCAGTGCATCGCTCGTATTCTTCTTCTTCTATTTCGTGTTGGAGATGCTGTTGATATTGATACTGGTACTTCCTCAGAAGATGAGAAGAAACTGGCCGCTGGTTCCTGACATGCCTCACCTGCTCTTTGGTGATATAATCCCTTTCCTCTTTTTGGGGCCGATCGCGGGAATCGGCCTCTTGCCTCATTAAATGTGAACATGGTATATGTCCTGCCATATTGATACCAAGCATGAAATCCAGCTGCCGTCGCGTAGATCGGTCGTACCCTTCTACCATATTTACATTTGGAAACGGCTGAGTCTCAACCTTCATGGCGTACTGCCCCAAGATTAATTGGCCTTGCTCAATGGCCAATTGTATCTGTCGTCAGAGTTCTTTGCAGTCGCTAGTACTATGGGTGAAAGAATTATGCCATTTGCAGTATAACCTCCCCTGAAGCTCCTGGGCTGTTGGGATCTTGAAACCTTCAGGGAATTTTAATTGCTTCTCTTTTAGGAGCAAGTCGAATATCTGTTCGACTTTGTTCACATCAAAATCGAATCCTTTTAGAGGACCCTGCTGCTTCACCCACTTGCAAGACACAGGTTTTGCCCCCCGAGCCCATTCCACGACTGCAATTTCTTGGTCATCCTCGGAGTCTTCAGAATCTTCAGCATCAACCATTACCACTTGACGCTTGAACTTATCTTGGTACAACTCTGGATGGCGTTGCTCGTATACCGTCATCTTCTGTACCAGGTGTGCCAAAGAGTTGAACTCCAGCTGGAAAACCAAATCCCTAACTGGTTTTACCAATCCCAAGATTGCTAACTCAACAGCTTCTTTCTCTGAAATTCGAATCGAGTAGCATCAGTTCTTGACTTCTCTGAAGCGCTGAATGTACTCCGCCACTGTTTCTCCTCGTTTCTGGTGGACCTATGGCAAATCAGTAATCCTAGCTTCTGCAGCTTCTGAATGATATTGGATATGGAATTGTTCCTCTAGCTACTTCCAAGTGCGGATAGAATCAGGACCCAATGATGTATACCATCCAAAAGCCGGCCTTGTGAGAGACTGCGAGAAGAACCTTACTCGCAATGGATCTGATACCGATATCATCCCCAACTGCACTAGATATCGGCTTACGTGTTCTATGGGGCTAAATCCTTCTGCTTCGCTGAATTTGGTGAACTCAGGTAGCTGATACTTGGGCGGTAGAGGAATCAAGTCGAAGTCACTTGGATACAGCTTGGTGTAGCCGATCGCTCGCCTTCTTGGGAGAATGCCAAATTGATCCCTCAAAATGTCACTGATTTGATCTACAGAATGAATTCCTGGGGCCGAGTGCGTACCTTCATGACTCGGCCTCGTCGCATAAGCATCCAGCCATGCCTGTTTGTTGGCATCGACTACAGGTGCTCCTCCAGTTGCTCTCTGCAGAAGTTGCACCGGGTGACCACCATCTGGTTTGTATGCACAAATATATCCGTGCGGCACCTCCTTTGGGGGTTCGCTGAAGAATTGGTGATCAGCAGGGTCACCTCCCTCCTTGTATATGACATATGCCGGGGAATTTTGTCGCTCCTGAGCAGCAAATGCATAAGACACTGGTGGCCTGATTTGAGAAGGCAACTCCCCTCTGTGACTCCCTAAAGCAGGTCCTGTTGGGGAGTACTGGTGCTTCATAATTTCCTGCACCACGCGCAGTGCAACGCGCTCAAGTGTATTCACGAGACTCTCAGAATGTCGATGCAATGAGTGAGCCACCATGTAATTGACCTCCTGACGGAGAGCCCGAGTACGTTCTTCTGTAGGGGTAGAGAGATCCACTTCATCGAGTGCCCCTTCAGATGAAAACCCCTTCCACCTGATGCCATGGTGACGAGTTCTCTCAAACGAGCCGAGGAGATCGGCCTCAAAAGCAGCTTTTATTTCATCATACTTCTGCTTATGCTCTTTAGACAACTCCTCATAAGTGATCGGGTTCTCATTCGGCATCTTGACAATGGAAGTTGATGAAGCCGAAGAAGATGATGTACTTGACTGTAGTCGATGTAGTCAAAATAGTCAGTGAAGTAGTCGATGTAGTCGATGTAGTCATCGCAGTAGTCGATGTAGTCGTCGCAGTGGTCGATGCGTCAACGCAATAGTCGATGTCGTCCCACTGGGCGTGCCAGAATGTGTTGTCGGTCAAAACCCACGAGGAGCGACAGGCAACACGAGGAGCCGGGAGGCTTCCGGGACTGCTGGTGGGACCCGGTCCCTCGGTCAATGGCCCAGCGATCTGGCGCACACCCTGGCTTGGAGTCGCTAGGCGTGCCACCTGATCCTGTACCTGATCATGAAGGTGTAGAAGTCGTTTGTCAGCTATCTTCCTGCATGCACAGACACGTTAAACATTAGTCCGAGCCGTGATCGGTTCTTACAACGACTCCTAGGATCAGCTGAAGAAGCCGATGGAGTCATTGTACTGGATCGGACAGGTCGTGACAATAGGTAAGACCTTCGGGTACTTATCAGAATCGGCTAGAAGAAGCCGATTGCCACATTTAACAGATTGGACCTACTAAACATATGATCATTTGCACAAATCCGATGGAAAAGATAGAAACATGCTCTGCAATTACCTAGCTAATCCAATCTACGACGGTAAAAGCTTTCACTGTATAACCGGAACATCCTACGCGTGGTTAAGCCTAACATACATGAAAGATTACCATACGCTAACCCAAAAAGAGGCCTAAAAACCAACTAACAAGTCGATTCCCGGAACAATCCTTCATCAGGTTATCATAAGGCACCAAACATGCAGCCGGAACATTTAACCCGTTTGAAGGGCCTAATCATACAGATATTAAACCAATTCTTTGTAAGACAAAGAACTACCAAAATAGATTAGATCTACTAAATAATAACAGAGCAAGGCGCTGCCCCTGCACCCGAGATCGGACACAAGGACAGCTAAACGATTACAGGCGGCAAGCAAAGCATGGATTCCTTACTCAGAATCATTGCAGCATCATAATTGTTTAAGATAACTAGTGCTACTCGCCATCAAAAACGCTTCAGTACGAGCAACACAAGGATAAACAGATAAACGTGTGACGCTGCTCCGACCATGCAGGGCATGATCGGAGCAGCATGTCGATTACCTGGAGAAAGCCCTTGGACAGGGGTGGCGATGCGCCGAGAGTTTGTTGTGGATGATTGATTGTGTTTTATTGATTCTCACGATACATATTTATAGTCCGGAGACTTTGATCTTAACTAACCCTAGCTGATTACGATTCAATCTCTAACTTGCTATATTTAAACTATCCTTAGATACACGGCCATCCTGGCCCTTGACACGTTTGCACAGAGGTCGATTCGCAGACCATTATGATGATTTCCTTCAGCCCATGTTGCTCTCGGCCCATCCTTTGGCCCAGTCAAATTACAGCGATAACACCCGCGGGCTGGGCTTGCTTCATTTCGCGGATTGAGCCTGCTCCCTTCTCCTCCTCGCTGGCTGGGTTGCCTCTTCGCCTTCTCCTTCTCGCTGACAGGACGGCCCCACGCGTCAGCCTCGGTGGGATCCAGTGCGGCAGAGCCTGGATCCGGGGAGCGGTAGGTGGGCGTGCGTGTGGTGCGTCCGGGACGTGCGAACAGGTGCATGCGAGGTGTTCGGGGAAAATCCCCAAAGGACCGGCCGCGACACGAAAGCGACGTCGCGGCGGTGCATGGTCACCGCGCACGGCAAGGCCGTGGCGGGGTCGTGGCTTGGCGATGGCGGTTGCGGCGCGGGGTGCGTGGCAAGGCAAGGCTAGGGCCAAGGCAATGGGCAGCGGCATGGCTCGGGTTCGCGGTGCGGGTGCACGTGCACGCGCGCGGGTTCTAGTCTTCCAGAGCCGCGGCATGGACGTGCCGTGCGCGGGGCACCGGCATCCCGGGCCCGCGGCACGACGCGGCGGTGAGGGGCGACGGCGTTTGCGAGGGCACGGTGGCGGTGCGGTGTGGCAGAACCGCCTGAATTATTCCGGTTCAAGTGCGCTAATGATCGCCGTCCAACTGTAATAAGCTTAACGCACTTCAAACGGAACAATCCCTTGGTCTGTCGGGTCTCCGCCCGATTCAACCACGGTTCAACAGGATCGAAGCAGGTTTACCTCGCACGAAGGCGAGTTTACAATCACAGAAGAGCTCATCAACTTTTAATTTACAGCCATACGTACATTATTACAAACCGGGTTCAAACATAAGTAAATTTATACAAACCGTGTTCAAACGAACAAGCGTTACAGCTTGTCCAAACTCTCAGCGGAAAGAAATGTTTTCTCAACTATACACATCGCAAAGGCAGACACCAAGCTTAGCCCAGGGCCTGGTGTTACTCCGGAGGGTCACTGCCGGCCGGGGACGGGTCCCACTCCACGGACCAGCCAAAAGGAACGGACGTTGGCCACACAGGGGTGTCCGTGGGATTTTCGAAGGTCATGCCTGAAACACATATAAGCAAGGCTGAGTATTCTAATACTCAGCAAGACTTACCCGAGTTTAGGTATATTTTAGCCCGTAACTAGATGCATGAAGGCATTGTAAGGTTCTGGGTTATATTTAGCTGAAAAGCATCTAAAAGTATATTCTATTTGCAGGTTTTAACTTTCAGATTCTAGTTGGATTTCTTATCTAAGTAAGCACCTGCACTAAACAAGCAATGTAGATATTATCATTCATCAAGGTTATTTTCTCAACAATTCACTTTTTACTCTCTGTGGTAAAAGGGATAAGCAGTCTCAATCCTCGTGAGAGACGGACGATTCTGAATCGAATTCAAACCTTGCAAGGTAAACCTAACACACACGCTTCGAAGATCCAAAGATCGTTCCGAAGCAACCGTTTCCCCCATATTCCGGGTTATGGATCAGGGCCACCACAAGCGACTGCAGGACCGTACGCACACCAATTGTGCAGGACATATGTCTGTAGCGCGACTACAAAACCCGTATTCCTGTCTACCATGCAGAACGTACTCCCACACGTCGGTGCGTGTAAACATAAAATAAAAGGTTGAGTGGTGGAGACAAGTCCATTTGACGGGCCATTCGGGTACTAGGCTTACTGCTTACCATATTTCGCGGTATGTGGCTAGTACTTTCAAACGCTTAGCCACTACTACCACATGCTGCGACCTTATCCACTTTTTAACAAAACAGACAGGGTAAACCTTCAGGTCATAATACAACACATGACCCTGTCCATTATCCTTATAGTGGTTGCAGAATTGTAAACAAGCAACTCCTATATCGCGCGAGTGACAGGACATCACCCGACTTTTACCGGTTCTATTTAGCAGAGCATCTAAGCGATAAGGACTCGGTACAATACATTGGATTCCTAAGATTTTATGCAACTAGGGTTTCATTTCAACTCCTAGACGTAATGCAAGATATATAAAGTATAAGATTGCGTATTGTAGTAATTTGAAATACTGGGTTATGCACCGGGGCTTGCCTTCTTGAGTGAGGTTGGGGGTAGGAGTGTCAGAGGCTTCCGAACTTGGGTTCGGGGCTTCAGTTAGTCCCTCGACGACTTGCGCTGGGTCTTCTGAAAAGCCTTGGTGTTGTCCTAAGACCAACTCATAGTCCCCGTCGTCGAGCGTCGTTGACTCTATATGAGATGCAATAAATTAAGTAAGGTAAGATTTAACTTTAGGATCTTATATTACAAAAGTTGTAATTTATCAAATTAACACACAAGAGTTCATAAAATAAAGAGGGTTTAGGTTTGAAACACTATTATAAAGGAATCACAAAGATATGGCTGAATTTGTTGCAAACAAGAACTAAAATATTTAAATTTGAATTTGAATTTAAACCCAAATTTAATTTCAAAATTTTAAGCAAAAGATTATAAAGTTTTGGAAATTTAATTATACACTAAACATTAACACATTAGAGAATGACAAGAGATCTTAATTAGAAAGGGTTACACAACATGTTTAGCTAATATTTCCAATTCGAAATGCTCAAATCAAAAGAAGTTAAGTTATAAAACAAATTTGAGTTTCAAATCTTAATACAAGGTTACATATAGCTTATAGAACATACATGCCAAAAATTCATAAGCAACAAGCAAGAAATGTAGAAGTTAAGTACAAACTACTCTTTAACCTTAGATTTAAAATAGAGGTAAAAGCATTTGGTTTCAAACTTCACTTCATTAGCAAGAGTTATAGGGTTTGAAATCTAGTTTACAATAAAACTAATTTTGCCATTTTTGGATTTTTTTGTGAATTGCTACGAATTTTGTAAGACAGAAAATACACTCACATGAAATAACAACCATTCCTATTACAAACCAGTCCTTAGTTTTAACAGGGAACCCCCTGGAAAGAAAAGAGTTCACGCAATTGGGTCCATGGACCATGGCCGGCGGTGAGGGGCAAGGGGAGGGAGAGTACGAGGGGATCTCAGGCTACCCACCGGTGGTCTTGGGCGGGTTTGAGGTGGCCGGAGGTGGGCTGTCCACGGGAGACCGAGCCGGCGGCCGGAGGGAGCGGTGGCGGCGGCGCTCTGGCGTCCGGGGGAAGGAGGGGCCGGGCTGGGGAGGTGCAGTGGGAGCCGGGGAAGCTGAAGATGCTACCAGTTTGGGGAGAGAGAGAGCGGAGGAGGAAGTCCCGCGGTGGCAGGGGCTCGTCGGTGCAAATGGAGGGGCGCCGGGGTACTGGGCGCGCGCGAGCAGGACCAAGGCGGCTCTTTATAGACAAATGGGAAGAGAGGAGGGAGGCGAGAGCGAGTAATGCGCCGATTTTGAGCCGCTACGGGGGGGGGGAGAACCAGAGAAGCTCGGCGGCAGCAGAGGCGCCCGCGGGTGGTGCTGGCGGTACTGCAGGCGGTGTGGCGCTCGGGCAAGGCGCCAGCGAGGGGAGTTAGGGCGGTGGAGGAACAGAGGGAAGACACGTGGGCGAGGGAGAAGCTGGAGGTGGATGGCGGCGGCCAGGAGCGGCGCACTGCGCCGGCGGCAGGGGCGCCAGAAGGGCAGAGCAGAGGAGCAGAGGCTCGGGGAGGAAGAAGGGGGAAGAATGGAGCCGAGGACCGTTTTGCAAATCCAAAGAAACACAGGGACTTCACTGTAAAGAGTTTATAACTTTCAAATCAGTGCTCAAATGAAGATGATCCAAAAAGCAAAAGTGCATAGTTTTTCAAACTCTACAACTTCTCTTTAAGGTTCATCTGCAGTTGAGCAACAGTTTTGATGATACTATAAACTTAGTAATAATTTCAAACTTTATGTAAATCCTATAGATAAAACTACTTTTACACATATATCCAAGGGTAATTTCTCACATTTTTGCCATTTAACCACAAGTTGCCATCTTTTGCAAAACAACCCTCATGCTTTTGAACTTTTCCCTCCAAATCCATCCATTTAGCACAAAAGGACCTCTAGTTAAAAGTATTTATATAAACAACACTTTTCCTTAGCATTACACATATTAAGCACACCTTTGCCATATTTTACACATAAAAACATACCAAAACTTTAGGGTGTGACCAAAACTCTTGGAAGAAGTTGGGGTAGTTATGCGGAAGATAGGATTCGGTTTCCCATGTTGCTTCTTCTTCCGTATGATGGTTCCACTGAATCTTGTACATTCTGATGGTTTCTCTCCTGGTGCTTCTGTCTTTAGTGTCTAGTATCCTGATCGGATGTTCTGTATAGGTCAGATCTGGTTCGATTTCGATAGCTTGGGATTCGATGATTTCGGTAGGGATCTTGACACACTTCTTGAGTTGGGACACATGGAAGATATTATGGATGGCTGCTAACTGAGGAGGAAGTTGAAGATGGTAAGCTACGGGTCCACAGATTTCAAGGACTTCAAAGGGTCTGATGTATCGAGGAGCAAGTTTTCCTTTGACACCGAATCTTTGAATACCTCGAATAGGAGATACTCGAAGATATACGAAGTCTCGAACTTGAAACCGTAACGGGCTTCTTCGTATATCAGCGTAGCTTTTCTGTCAAGATTGTGCCGTCTTAAGATTTGCCTGTATAATTCTTATTTTCTCTTCTGCCTCACTGACAAGGTCGGGTCCAAATACTTTACGCTCGCCGATTTGTGACCAATTCAAAGGAGTTCGGCATCGGCGACCGTACAATGCTTCAAATGGGGCCATCCTAATGCTTGTCTGATAGTTGTTATTATAAGAAAATTCTGCCAGTGACAAGCATTTGTCCCAATTTTTGCCATACTGAAGAACACAGGCTCTAAGCATGTCTTCCAGAATCTGATTTACTCGTTCAGTTTGTCCATCCGTTTGAGGATGATATGCAGAGCATTTTGGAGTTGCTCCCAGAACCGGGAAACGAATTGTGCTCCGCGATCGGAGATGATCATCTTAGGTACTCCATGAAGACGAATAATCTGATCCAAATAGATCTCGGCATACTTTTTAGCAACGTACGTAGTATGCACGGGAATGAAGTGTGCAGTTTTGGTTAATCGATCTACGATTACCCAAATAGAGTCATGTTTCCGGGAAGTATTAGGTAGTCCAACAATAAAATCCATACTAATATCTTCCCATTTCCAAGAGGGAATGGTTAAAGGTTGGAGGGCACCAGCAGTCTTCAGATGACTGGCTTTGACTCTTTGGCAGATATCACACTCTGAGACATACTTGGCAATTTCTCGTCTCATACGGGTCCACCAAAAATTTTGTTTCAGATCTTGGTACATCTTTGTACTGCCCGGATGTATAGAAAATTTGGACAGGTGGGCTTCGTCCATTATTCGCTTCCGGAGTTTATGGTCCTTAGGTACCACAAGACGTTTGTTGAACCACAAAACTCCTTCGGAATCCACCTAGAAACATTTGTACTTTTTCTCTCCTTGTATTAGCTTCTGCTTAATGATTCCAACCCCCTCACTACGCTGCTGAGCTAGAATAATGTCATCCCTAAGCGTGGCTTTAACCGAGAGATGGTTTAAGTCACCTTGGGGAATAATTTCTAGATTAAGCTTTCCCATTTCCCAACAAAGAGTTTCGTCGAAAGCTTTGACAGATAGGCAAGAACAATGTGCTTTGCGACTGAGGGCATCTGCAACGACATTAGCCTTGCCCGGATGATAATGCACTTCCAAGTCATAATCTTTAATCAGTTCTAGCCAGCGTCTTTGCCTCATATTCAAATCTGCTTGGGTAAAGATATATTTAAGACTTTTGTGGTCAGTATAGATGTGACACTTTGCACCCATTAGATGATGTCTCCAAATTTTTAAGGCATGGATGACAGCTGCTAGCTCAAGGTCGTGTGTAGGATAGTTCTGTTCATGAACTCTGAGTGCCCGTGATGCATATGCTATTACTCGGTGATTTTGCATAAGGACACAACCAAGTCCGGTTCCAGATGCATCGCAATAGATGTCAAAGGGTTGTGACACATCGGGTTGAGCTAAGACTGGGGCAGTGGTAAGACGATCTCTGAGAACATGGAATGCATCATCACATTTTTGATCCCAAGAGAATTTGACACCTTTCTTTAATAGCTCGGTCATAGGTTTGGCTATTCTGGAGAAATCCAGTATGAACCGACGAAAATAGCCTACTAGACCAAGAAAACTACGGATCTGATGGACTGAGGTTGGGGGTTTCCAATCCGTCACTTCTTGTACTTTACTGGGATCGACGGATATTCTGTCACCAGAGATGGTATGGCCCAGAAATTTTACTGTATCCAACCAAAATTCACACTTGCAGAATTTGGCGTATAGGTGGTGGTCTCTTAATCGCTGAAGGATAGTATGAAGATGTTGGGCATGATCTTTTGGTGTTTTAGAGTAGATCAAAATGTCATCAATGAAGACCACAACAAACTTGTCAAGTTCTTGCATGAAAACAGAATTCATGAGGTACATGAAATAGGCTGGAGCATTAGTGAGACCAAACGACATGACAAGATACTCGTATAAGCCATATCGAGTAGAAAAGGCTGTTTTTGGAATATTACTGGGTCGAATCTTAATTTGATGATAGCCGGAACGAAGATCAATCTTAGAGAATACCTTAGCTCCAGCTAGTTGATCGAATAGAATGTCAATGCAGGGTAGGGGATACTTATTTTTGATAGTCACCGCATTGAGAGGACGGTAATCGACACACAGCCTTAAGCTATTGTCTTTCTTTTTCACAAATAGGACTGGACAACCCCATGGTGATGCACTTGGACGAATGAAGCCTTTGTCTAAGAGATCCTGGAGTTGAATTTTCAATTCAGCCAACTCATTAGGAGACATGCGATAAGATTTCTTGGAGATAGGAGCTGTACCAGGTTGGAGTTCTATGATGAACTCGATATCTCTGTCTGGGGCCATTCCAGGTAAGTCGTCTGGGAAAACATCTGGATATTCACAGACGACTGGAATATCCTCTAGCTTGACCCCAGACGTAGCATAGGTGCAAGAGTTGAAGGACTTTGGTGGTGGAAGATAAAGAATGGTAGGCTCGTTTTCTGGTGAACTTATCTCCACGGTTCGTGAAGAAATATCTAAAGACACATGGTGTTGGGTCATCCAATTCATTCCTAAAAGAACATCTATTCCTTTTAGGTCTAGTAAGAGTAAATCTATCTTCATCAGCTTGTTACCCATTTGAATCGGTACACTTCTACAAACTTGGTTTGAGGGGATATTACCACCCGGAGTTGTTATCATATATACTCCATCAACAGGATAGATATCCAAGCCTATTTTAGCTCCAAACTTTATACTGATAAAACTATGGGTGGCACCGGTATCAAAAAGAACAGTAACAGGATGATAGTGGATAGAAAATGTACCAGTCATTATTGGTGTATCCTCAGGAAGTTCGGAGAGCGTGGTAAGGTTTACCCTTCCTTGACAGACCTGCACCACTTGCCTTTTACCCTTCCCCTGGTGATTTGGATTAGATGCCTGCCCTTGGAAAGATTTCCTAGGTTGAGGGCAGTCCTTGATGAAGTGGGACGGGCTTCTGCAATTGAAACAACGATAATTGCTGTTTCCTGGAGTAATTGGCGGAAAGCTCGACCGCGGACCTTGTCATGGTGGCTGTTGATTTTGTGGCAGCGGTGGTCGGTGGAATTGTGCCTGTTGGGGAGATCGAGCTACCCATCTGCCAGGCAAAATGCCTCGAGGCGGAGCTCGAGGGGTGTTACTCGGAACCAACCGATACCTTGGCGGCTGTGAAGTTGCAGGCCCTGTAGGTGCTTTCCGTTTCTTTTCTGCTCGGTGGGCGGCGATACAATCCTCTTGAGTAATGGCCATATTGACCAACTCATTAAAATTGTCGGCCCTTACCAAATTCAGCCATTCCTTAAGTTTGGTATTTAGACCTCGGCGAAAGCGATCACATTTGCGGGCATCAATGTCCGCATGAGATCCTGCATATTGGCACAAGTGGTTGAAAACCTGTGCATACTGCGTAACAGTGCGGGTACCCTGGGTCAAACTCAAAAATTCATTGAGCTTCCGCTCAATGAGTCCCGCTGGTAGGTGATGTGCTCGGAACGCAGTTCGAAACTCGTCCCAGGTGACGACGTGATCGGCAGGTTGCATCGCATGAAACTGATCCCACCAAAGACGAGCAGTGCTGCGGAGTTGCTGGGCTGCAAAGAGCACCTTATTCTCATCTGAACATGGAGCTGGTAATAAGGCGAACTTGGACTCGATGGTTCGAAGCCAAGCGTCTGCGTCCAAAGGCTCATCGGCCTTATGGAATAATGGTGGTTGAGTGCTGAGGAAATCCTGGTAACTGGCCGATAGTGTGGCAGAACCAACCTGAATTATACCGGCTCAAGTACGTGAGTCCTCACTGAAGGGCTACCTCATACTTCAAACGGTATAAAACCATTGGTCTGTCGGGTAACGTCCCGATAAACCACCGAACTCAGGATCCAACAAGGTACCTCACACGAAGGTGAGTCCAGAGATACAATGCCAAAATATCTTACACCACAGGCAGTTACATTACAAAAATGTACAAAGCATCATTAGCTCCCACAGAGGAGAGATTATTACAAGACAGTTTTAGTTTTCAGTCAAAGCAGCGGAATTTGAAAAGCGTAGTCATTATACACGTCGTCACTACAGATATTATGCTAGCCCTGGCATAATATCACTCGGCGGAATCGGTGTTGGCCGGGGACGGATCCCATTCCACGGACCAACCATCAGGCAAAGGGTAGGGCCACGGTGTAATGAATGCTGGCTCATCAGAAGGATTACCTGAAGCAAATCAACGAAAGCAAGGCTGAGTATACTAATACTCAGCAAGACTTACCCGGAATTGGGTATACCTTAGCCCATAACTAGACTCATGAAAGCTCTTCAAGGTTTCTAGGTTTATTTTCAGCTGAAAAGCAATAACGAGTAGGTCCTTAATTTCAACTTTTAGCTTTCAGGTTCTAGTTGATTATCCATTCTAGGTAAGCACCTATAACTATTCAAACAGGGTAGAATCTTTAATCAAACATCATCTTGAATAATCACATAGTTGCTCTTATTACTCTATGTGGTAAAGGGAATAAGCAGTCTCATACATCGTGAGAGGCGGACGATTCTGAATCGAGATTCAACCCTTGCAAGGTAAACCTAACTCACACGCTTGGAACACCACAGGGTTGTTCCGAAGCAACCGTTTGCCTTTCATTCCGACTCGTGGATCAGGGCCACCACAAGCGACTGCAGGTCATATGCACATCCAAAGTGCAGGAAGTACGTCTGTAGCACGACTACAAACCCCGTACTCCTGGTTGCCCAGCAACACATATGCCTACACGTCGAACAAAGTAACCAAAAGAAGCAAATACATGTGGTGGGGGTATGTCCACTCCTCGGGCCGATCGGTTACTAGGCTTACCGCTTACCATATTTCACGGCATGTGGCTAGTACTTTCAAACGCTTAACCACCGCTACCACACACTGCGACCTTATCAAATTCCACAACACAGACGGGGTATCATCTCAACTATGATACTTCACCACTCCCGTCCGTTATCCTTATAGTGTTAACAGGAATATAAACATTACAACTCCTATATCGCGCGAGTGACAGGAAATCACTCGTCTTCTACCGGCCCTATAAGCAGAGCAGCTATTCGGACTCAAGTTCTAGTGTTCAATACATATGTTCCTGGAATTATGCAACTAAGGTTTACAAACAACTCCTAAGAACTTAATGCATAAAGATATACATAAATAGTATAGGTTGCAGTGTAATAAAGTAGGGGTTATGTCCGGGGCTTGCCTTCGCTGGTGGGGCTGGGGTTAGTCAAATTATTTTCTTCCGAACCTTGGTTCGGGGCTTCAGAGAAATCCGCGATGAGAGTTCCGGGGTCTTTGGAATAACCTCCTTCTTGTTCCGGGATTAGCTGGTAATTTCCGTTGGCGAGAGTGGTCGAGTCTACATGATATGCAAGTTGAAGTTTAATGGATGTATCCATTTTCATTTCAATTTCCGATAAAGTTGCAATCCAAATAAAAGAAAACTATATTACAATAAATAACCAAACTACTCTCTACCGGGCAGTCATTTATCGAGTATTAACTAAACTAACTAGTCTTGTTAGGCAACAGGGTGGTTACCCTAAACATCCGATTAACTATAATAAGTAGTATATCAGTTTACTATAAGCAACACTAAATACACTTAACAAACTCTATTTATTTTATTAGCTAAACATTGTAATTAATCTTAGGTTATTACTTAATTATGGCTAACTTGGATTAATTAACCAAATCTTGAATTAAGAAAAATAATTAGTACTTATGAAAATTATCATAGGTGGGTTTTATTGAAATTTTACTCTAAAGGAACTAAGCCACAAAATTAAACAAGATTATAATTGGAATTTTCAAGATATAATTATAATTGGAGTTTTACACTAAAACTAGAGTTCAGAATTTAAGAACATCATGAATTACTCAAGATTAATAGTCCAGAAAAGTTTCATAATTTTTCATGCATAACAATTATTATTTATGAATTACCTTTGAATTTAAGTTTGAAATTTATAACTCAAGTTATATTAGGTTTCTGTTTCTCAAATTTTTATCTTAAATTACTCCTGTTGTAACAAAGCTAAGATAAATTTTTCAGCCCTAAATATGAAGGAACACATTTGGAATTAAATTAAGTAACTTTTATCAACATATAACAAAAAGTACTCGAAACCTAAGCTTTAACACATGCCTACAACATGAGATACAATTAAAACACTTATTTTCTAATATTTAATCTACATCAGAAAATATACACCTACAGCTCAAACTTCCTAAACAAAAGTAGTCGAATTTGACTTAAGGATTCCAACAAAATTTAGTTTGCATTTTTATGATTTTTCCTCGAATAGATACAGAATTTCTAAGTTGACAGCCTAATTTACACAAAAGGTCCTTCGGTTACTATTCCTTTGAGTCTAAGGCTATGCACTTAACCCCCTGGTTTTCTTGTCCTTCTAACCCGAGGTCCTTGGCTGTGAACCAGAACAGAGCAAGGCGGGGGCGGCCGTGTTCCGGCAACGGTGATCACCGGCGGTGAGGTCCAAGGGCAGGGAAGGATGCAGGAGCTTACAACGGTTCTGTTGAGCTACTTGTCGAGGGCGGGGATGACCGGAAAGATGGAGTTCGACTTGAGCCCGAGGTGACGGCGGAGGGGTCACCGTCGACGGCGGAGCTCCGGTGGCGAACGTTGGCAACCGACCTGTGCAAAAGCTTCAGTGAGACACGGGGAATGTATAGGTGCTATCAATTGGATGAAAACATGCTGGATCGAAGGGGATCGATGGAGACCGATGCGGCGGCGGCGAGGAAGAACGCCGGCGAGCGTCGGGGAGGCTCGATGGTGCACTAGAGAGCCAATGGATGGGTCGAACAGCTTCAAGGTGATGATGTGGTGCTGTTTATGGTGTTGTGGGGGCTCGGAAATGCTTGAGTGGTGCTGCCCACGGTGAGGCCGAAGGCGGCGGCGGTTGGTGATCGTCGGCGACGAGATTTCAGTGGAAATTGGAGGGCCACGAGTGGTCGAGGAGCACCAGTAGACTATGGGGAAACTTGTGCAGGTGTTGGTTGAGGCGGAGGAGGTCCGGTGTGGGCTGCCCACGGGCGTGCTGTGCGCGGCCGGAGAGGAAGAGGACGACGGCGAGGAAATGCAGCTCGGGTGCTGGGAAATGGACGCTGGGAGTAGCAGAACAGCACGTAGGTGTTGATGTGGTGCTGCTGCGTGCAAGAGGGAGAAGGTTGAGGCGCTGCAGCGAGCTGTCCACGACGGCGAGGAGGTGGCGGCCGGAGATAGCTCGGGGTGTCGTGGCGCGCGCGCGTGCGGCCAGGAAGGGAGAGGAAAGCGGCCGAAACGGAGGGGAGATGACGCGTGGAGGGTGTAGCAGCTGGAGGTGGAGCTCTGGAGGTCTGCGCCGGCGGTGAACGGCGGTGGCAAGGCGGAGCAGAAGGGGGAAGCGGCGCGGTCAGAGGAAGACGAAGCAGACTGGAGTCAGAAGGACTAGTTTGTGATTTCTAAAAAGTTCAGGGACTCCTCTGTAAACTAAAGTTTTCCCACTGCTACAAAGGTCAAATGAAAAAGTGTTCAACATGAAAGTTGTAGAGTTTTTCAAACTCTACAACTTTGCTTTAGGGCTTGGGTTCAGAAACTCAAAGTTTACAGTTATTTGGATTACATTTTGAAATAAGATGGAATTTAAATTAATTTGTCTTTGCCCACCTAATTTTGATCAAACTTTGGGCATGTTTACAAATTTTCTGACCTGTCATGATTACTTGTATTTTTACACATTAACCCTTAAGCAAATTTGAATTTGAATTTTATATTCCAACCATTTCATAAATAACCCTTATATTTGTTTTAATTTCATATAAATCCTTAGTTTTATACAAAGTCTATTTCTCTTAGATTTTAACTTTTGCTCTTTTCTTTTCTATAGCCATCTGAATTTGACACTTAAAAACATATTCACACATTTGCACATAAGAATTTACAAAACTCATAATTTACAATTATACCCTTATTCCTTTGTACAAACTTAAACATACATACAACACACTAATACCTAGTGTCCAGATTCTAATTACAGGAATGTTACAGCCTTCCCCCCTTAAAGAGAATCTCGTCCCGAGATTCCGAAGCTGAGTAGAAAGGAATAATTAGATTTGGAGATTGGCTTGAAGAAAGTCTGGAAAATTCCGTTGAAGATAAGACTCAGTTTCCCAAGTCGCTTCTTCTTTGGTGTGATGATCCCATAAAACTTTGTACATCTTAACTGCCCTTCTCCTGGTGAGTCTTTCTTTAGTATCCAGGATTTGAAGAGGTTGCTCGATGTACGAGAGATCGGGTTCAATCTCAATGGCACATGTCTTAACAATTTCCGTGGGTACTTTGACACATTTCTTAAGTTGAGAGACATGGAAGATATCGTGAATAGCAGCCAATTGAGACGGAAGGTGAAGCTTGTAAGCCACTGGGCCACAAACATTGAGAATTTCAAAGGGTCCGACATATCGAGGTGCTAATTTCCCCTTTATGCCAAAACGTTGGACGCCTTTGGTAGGTGATACTCGGAGATATACAAAATCTCCTACTTGGAATTGTAGGGGTTTCCTCCGTTTATTTGCGTAGCTCTTCTGTCTGGACTGAGCGGTTTTAAGATTAGATTGAATAACCTTAACCTTATCTTCGGCTTCAACGACTAGGTCTGGTCCGAAGATTTTGCGTTCACCGGTCTCAGACCAACTCAAAGGAGTTCGGCATCTGCGACCATATAACGCTTCGAAAGGAGCCATTTGAAGACTAGCTTGATAACTGTTATTGTAAGCAAATTCAGCTAGAGCAAGGCACTTGTCCCAACTTGTACCATAGTGAATAATACAAGCTCGGAGCATGTCTTCAAGGATTTGATTAACTCGCTCAGTCTGCCCATCAGTCTGGGGATGATATGCAGAGCTTCGAATTAGTTTGGTCCCTAGAGCTGATTGTAACTGCTCCCAGAACCGTGCGATAAATTGGGGCCCTCGATCAGATATGATGGTTTTTGGAACCCCATGCAATCGAACGATTTGTTCCAAATAGACTTCGGCATACTTCTTAGCAGAGTAAGTGGTATGTACAGGAAGGAAATGAGCTATTTTTGTGAGTCTATCAATGATTACCCATATGGAGTCATGTTTTTGAGATGTGTTGGGAAGACCGACAATGAAATCCATGCTAATGTCTTCCCATTTCCATGACGGTATGGGTAATGGCTGAAGCGTACCAGAGGCTTTTAAATGGCTAGCTTTAACTCTCTGGCACGTATCACACTCGGATACATATTTGGCAATTTCTCTCTTCATTCTGGTCCACCAAAAATGTTGCCGAAGATCTTGATACATCTTGGTGCTACCAGGATGAATAGAGAATTTGGACAAATGTGCTTCGTCGAAGATTTGCTTACGAAGTTGATGATCCTTAGGCACAACAATCCGATCGTTGAACCATAGGACTCCTTGATGATCAGTGTGAAAACACTGATATTTAGCTTCTCCCTGGGATAGCTTGGATTTGATAATTTTGACACCCTCATCATGTAGTTGTGACATGACAATTTTATCCCGAAGAGTAGACTCAATGGAGATTAAGTTTAAACTACCTTGGGGAATAATCTCAAGATTGAGTCTTCTCATTTGATGGCAAAGAGTGTCATTAAAGGTGGATATGGTTAAGCAATGACAATGTGACTTGCGGCTAAGTGCATCCGCAACCACATTAGCTTTGCCCGGATGATAGTGTACCTCAAGGTCATAATCTTTGATTAACTCCAACCAACGCCTTTGCCTCATATTTAGATCAGCTTGAGTAAAAATATACTTGAGGCTCTTATGGTCTGTGTAAATGTTACACTTAGCACCCATAAGATGATGTCTCCAGATCTTGAGAGCGTGGATAACTGCTACCAATTCAAGATCATGTGTTGGATAATTTTGCTCATGAGTCCGAAGTGCTCGGGAAGCATAAGCAATAACCCGGTTGTTTTGCATAAGGACACAACCAAGGCCAATTCCAGAAGCGTCACAGTAGACATCAAAAGGCTGGGTACTATCTGGCTGAGCTAGTACTGGAGCAGTTGTCAGAAGTTTTCTCAAAGCGTGAAATGCTTCCTCACACTTATCATCCCAACGAAACTTAATTTCTTTCTTAAGTAGCTCAGTCATGGGTTTAGCTATCTTGGAGAAGTCTGGAATGAATCGGCGATAATATCCTGCCAATCCAAGGAAACTTCGTATTTGATGGACTGAAGTGGGAGGGTTCCAGTCCATAACTTCTTGAACTTTGGTTGGATCAACCGATATGCCTTGACTAGAAATAGTATGTCCCAAAAATTTCACACTATCCAGCCAGAATTCACATTTTGAAAATTTGGCATAAAGGCGATGATCCCGTAGTCGTTGAAGAACGACACGTAAATGATTAGCATGGTCTTCTTTGGTTCTGGAGTAGATCAGAATATCATCGATGAAGACCACAACAAATTTATCGAGCTCCGGCATAAATACAGAATTCATGAGATACATGAAATATGCCGGTGCATTGGTAAGTCCGAATGACATAACCAGATATTCATAAAGTCCATATCTGGTTGAGAAGGCCGTTTTTGGAATGTCACTAGGCCTGATCTTGATCTGATGATAACCAGATCGTAAGTCAATCTTGGAAAAGACCTTTGCTCCAGCTAGTTGATCGAACAAGATATCAATGCGGGGAAGAGGATACTTATTTTTGATGGTAACCGCATTGAGTGGACGGTAGTCGACACATAGTCTTAAGCTATCGTCTTTCTTCTTAACAAAGAGAGCAGAACAACCCCAAGGTGAAGCACTTGGACGTATATATCCCTTGTCAAGAAGATCTTGGAGCTGAATTTTCAGTTCTGCTAATTCGTTTGGAGGCATGCGATACGGCCTCTTGGAAATTGGAGCAGTGCCCGGTTGAAGTTCAATGATGAACTCGATGTCTCTATCTGGGGGCATTCCAGGCAAGTCGTCTGGAAAGACATCGGGAAATTCACATACTATCGGAATATCCTTGGCTTTGATATCTGTGATAGCATAAGTGCAGGGGTGCAGATACTCTGGCTG
The DNA here is from genome assembly GCF_002211085.1 of Panicum hallii. Classification (NCBI taxonomy): domain Eukaryota; kingdom Viridiplantae; phylum Streptophyta; class Magnoliopsida; order Poales; family Poaceae; genus Panicum; species Panicum hallii. The sequence goes on from NC_038049.1 coordinate 11,469,554, forward strand.
AGGCAGATAAAGGGTGGTAATCCCATAGTATGGTGAATTGATTTCAACCACTCGGGAACAGATATCTAACCGGACTCGATGCTTAGTCATCCAGTCTGTCCCAAGTATAACATCAATACCCTCTAGACTGAGTAAAACAAATCAGTTTTGATTTCTTTACTACCTAACTGAAGTGGCACATTTCTACTCATTTGGTTGGAGGTGATTTTTCCTCCAGGGGTAGAGATCATATATGACCCCTGGATAGAACAAGATTCAAGTCCTAGCCGGGTACCACAGTTGTTACTAATAAAGCTATGTGTTGCTCCGGAATCAAATAAAGTAACAACTGGCTTATGGTAAATAGAAAATGTACCCGACATGACGGGAGCTCCATCTGGAAGTTCTGCAAGAGTGGTGAAGTTAATTCGTCCTTGCCGGACTTGCATCACCAGCTTCTTGCCCTTATTCTGGTTTCCCTGGGTGGAGCTCTGCCCTTGATTAGGTTTCTTAGGCCGCGGGCAATCTCGGATGAAATGATCGGCACTCCCGCAATTGAAACAGCGATAATTGCTGCCTTTCTGTGGCACTTGTTGAATATTTGGCCGTTGGCCAGATTGTTGTGCTTGTTGCGGGGGTACAGGAGATCTAAACCTTCCTTGCTGTTGAGGCGGCCTAAAAACCAATCTACCCGTTGGGGCATTGCGCTGTGGTGCTCTGGGCGGCGTATTGGAAACGACCCGATACCTCGGTGGTTGAGCACTCGAGGGTCCAGCAGGGTTCTTTCGCTTCTTCTCGGCATAATGCGCCACAATACAGTCTTCTTGAGTTAAGGCCATATTGACCAACTCACTGAAAGTATTAGCTCTCACAAGGTTCAGGCGTTCCTTGAGTTTGGTGTTAAGGCCTCGGCGAAAACGGTCTTGTTTCTTGGTATCATTATCTTCATGATACCCTGCATACTGGCACAGATGATTGAAATTCTGTGCGTACTGCAGAACTGTATTGGCACCTTGGGTAAGAGCCAGAAACTCATTAAGCTTTCGCTCCAATAGTCCTGCGGGAATATAATGCGCTCGGAAAGCGACCCGGAATTCATCCCATGTGATGACATGCCCTGCAGGTTGCATGGCATAGAAATTGTCCCACAAGATTCGAGCAGCACCACGAAGTTGTTGAGCAGCAAAGGAAGCTTTGCTAGAATCCGCACATGGTATGGTCAGGAGAGCGAACTTTGATTCAATAATATGGAGCCAGGCATCGGCATCCAATGGTTCTTCCGCCTTACTGAAGAAAGGCGGCTGGGTACTAAGAAAATCTTGGTAACTAGCCACAGGAGGATTGCGATCATCACGGCCTCCTCGGAATTGATGCTGCTGGTTTTGCTGGGCTTGTACCAGCAGGTTGAGCAGCTCCGTTTGCTGAGCCATGACTTCGGCAAGGTTGGGAGGAGGTGGTGGCGGTTGTTGGGAACCGCTGGCCTGATCAGCCCGGAAACCTTCCGGGGTTCTGTGACAGTTCGTGTACTTGTAATGTTAGACACATATTTTGTTAGTGTGAAATATATGTTTGTTTGTATAAAGCTTATGTGTATTTATGTGAAGCTTTTGAAAATTTAAAGTGTAAGTAAAAAGGGTATTTCTATAATTACAGAAAAATCTAGGGTTGTTTTTGCAAAATGCATTTGGATAAAGGTGATTTCAAAATAAGTAAAAGATGGTTTTGTAAATATGCTTTTCTTATTTTATTCCCTGTAAAAATATATATTTATCCAAAAGTTTCAATTGAAATATATAGGTTGAAGTGGGTAAAAAGTTAGGGTAAAATGGTAGAAATAAGGGTATTTATATAATTTTATAAAAGTGCAAGTCCTTTTATACAAATGTTGGATTTACAAAAGTAACTTTCAAATTTACTCAGGACTAAAGTGTAAAAAGTGCAAGTCATCATGACATGTCTATCCAACGATTATGACGAGTTTATCCCGTCATTATGACGTGTCATAAATGCTTGCATTTAGGTCCTGAATTTTATAAAATTACACTTTAAGGACAAAAGCAATTCAAATCCGACTTTTGTTCAAAGATTCGCGTGTAAAAATATAAGTTTTGAGTTTTTGAACTTGAGCCCTAAAGTAATGTTGTAGAGTTTGAAAAACTCTCCAACTTTCGTTTTGGGCGTTTCTTCATTTGGGTCTTAAATCAACGGGAAATTTTGTTTTACAGAAAGGCCCTTGCAGTTTTCTGTATTTACGCAAAGGTCCCTGGGAAGTCTGTTCACCCTTCTCCTCTATCTCTTTTCTTCCCTGGTGTCTCTGTCTTATCTGTTCCCACCGGCAGCAGCATCCAAATAGCTCTTTTCCTCCCTCTGTTCGTCTTTCCGTTGAATCCCTGAGCACCTTCTTCCCTGCCTCCTTTCCTCTCCTCCACCAGACGTTCGGCCGGCGCAGGGTGGCCCGGCGGGGGGGCCCGAGCAGCAGCAGCAGGCGCTAGGCAGCGCTGGTGGCAGCGGCGCGGGCTCGGCCAGCGGCTGGCGCTGGGCCGAGCGGGCGTGCGGGCGGCGCAGCTGCGGCGGCTCGGCAGGGGCCCGAGCGGCGCGGCTCGGAGAGCGGCGACAGGCGGGGCACGGTTCGGGGCGACTGCAGCTCGCGGCGGCGGCTCGGCCCGAGCGCGGGCGAGCGGGGCGCGTGAGGTGCGCGGCAGGCGCGGCTCAGCGCAAGCGGAGCGCTCAGGCGCGGGCGGGCGGATGCGGCTCAGCCCGAGGAAGGCCGGCGGCGCGCGGACGCGCGGCCCAGGCGCGCGCGAGCTGCGGGCTCAGGCGGTTGGGCCGGCGCGGGAGGCAGGCGCCGGCGGCTGGCGAGCGCGCGGCAGCAGGAGCGCGGGCGCGCGCGGCGAACGGAGGCGCGCGGGCGCAAGCGTACAGGCGCGCAGAGCGGAGCGGGCAGGGAGCAGCTCGGACGTAGCGCGAGCAAATGCGCGCGCGGCCGGAGCGCAAGAGCAGCGCTGGCAGCGGATCCAGGCGGAGCAGACGGTGGGTGCTGGCGCAGTGCGTGCACGCGGGTGAGCAGAGGCGCGTGGGAGCGGCGACCCGAGTGAGCGCCAGAGGAGGCAATGCAGCGCTGGTGATGCACGCTGGAGGGCGAGTAGAAGTGGCTACACAGCGTGGTTCGGCAACGTGACGGCGGGCGCAGGAGCTAGCAGCGCAGGGCGATGGCGTATGTGGTGCAGGCGGTGTAAGCATGCGCAGCGCTGGAACGGGAACGCGCTGGCTCGGATGCAGAGGCAGGCAAGGCGTGCGGGACGCGCGCGAGCGCGGCAAGTGCGGGACCCGCACTCGCGCGGAGGCGAGCAGCCGGAGCAAGTAGTAGCGCGCGGAGTGGCCGAAGCGCGCGGGCGGAGCAATGCGTGCGCGGCAGAGCAAAATACGCGAACGGCTCAGGTGTGAGCTGATGCGACGCGACGCAGGCGAACTGGCATCAAGTGAGCACGGGAGCTGGAGTGGCGTGGTTTAGGCGGTGCAGGAGCGGAACGTGGGCGACGCCGAGCGGGTGGCGCGAGCGTACGTGCGGTGACGCGCGGAAGCTGGCAGTGTGTGCAAGTGTTGGGCGACCGGAGTAGAGCGGACCCATGGGTACGAGCAGGCGATGCTGGAGTGTGACGTGCCGAGCAACGGCACGCGCAGGAGGAGTAGCGGAGGAAAGCTGTGCGTGAGATGCAGGAACGCGGTAGCCGTATCGAGGATGCAGCCAAGGTGTTCGATGAAATGCTAACCGCAGGAGAAGTGAAGCTGAGCCTGCGAAGTGAGAGCAGGTCAAGGATGCACGCGGCTCAGACATGTGCAGATGCGGTGCGACAAGGCTGAGGCAACGCAGGTCCAGCAGATGAGGAAGAGGAGCAACAGCACGAGGTGGTTGAGGCGGAAACGCGGATTTAACAGCAGTTAGTCCGCAAACGGCACGACGTCCAGCAGTCCCTACCTTCGTTGGTCGCTCAACCGTTATCACCACGAATCGCCGCAAGAACTACTTCTTCGGCCATTCTCTAACCACTACAATTCCCGACGAACTCCTTCGTCATCCACGGGATCTCGTCATCGTCGAGCTTTTCTCTTCGCCGATCCTGTTCACCGCGAGAATTCACGTTCCACGTGTTCCCCTTCATAACCAAGGCTACCCAAGGTTTGCCCTGTTTTGCTAGATCTTTTTAATGCCGGCGATTCATTTGCCGAAATATCGCCGTTAACTCCCTATTATTTGTTTTCCCGGACAAGGGACTTGATTGCTACGTTTTAGATAGTTCTAGGGTGTTTTCTGTAAAATTTCCATAACTTTCGTTATTTCAAATCGATGAACTTCTACATTTCATGGATTTTCATAAGAAGTTCATAAAAGTGTAAAATCAGTCTTGTTTGAAACCCTAAGTCAAACTCTACAATTTTTATGTTATGATCTTGAGTTGAGGTCTTTGATGTGTGGTCTAGGTCAAATGCTAGGGAATGAATATTTTGTTGTGCTCTATATTGTATGCTTGTGTTATAACTGAAAAGTAAGCCATAGAATATAGATCTTAAATAGAAATATGTGATGTTTCGTTAAACCTTTCATATGAGTGCTCATAACCCTGCCATCAAGATATTGTCCCCGTCCCGATTGCTGTTTCTTTAAGTTCCTTGTCGTATAAGGATCCCCGTTAGTTCTTGTGTGTCTACTGCTTAGCCAAAACATCTCTGCGGCTATGCTTCAGCGTTGGCTATCAATTCAGCCGCTAAGCATCCACTTTCCTTGAGTCTAGGATGTTTCTGTGTAACAGCTGTCAGTCGATACTTCTATCGTCGACCGATTAGCTGATATAGTTGTTACCTTTCTAGTATCGGCTACTGCCGATACAATTCTTTTGATCTGTTCTGTATCGACTGCACAGAGTCGATGTATCGGAGAAACACACACGATCTTAGGGTTTTTGCCATCGGCCGACCCAAGCCGATTTTGATTGCTTTTCCATATCGGTCAAACACGGCCGATCGATCCCTAATTTCCCCATCCATATCCACACACTTCTATCAGTCGATTTATCGACTGAGAGATCGACTATCTATACTTATCGGTCACACACCCTTAACCACACTCCATTCGGCTATGCGTCACTCAATAGTTGTGCTGACGTAATCGAGTCGATACAACCACACCTAGTTACCTAGAAAAACACTTAAGCACATCTCAGTTAAGACAACTGCTTTAGGAATCATCCTTCTGCCAAAGTAATCGATGCTTCCATCGATCGTCTAGGAACCCGATACACTCGTCAATCAGCTAAACCCTCGTTGTTTCCAACCAGCTCTGTTGTAACTCTCAACATGTAGCTTATTCTGATTAATTATCTCCCTAAAGCTTCACCTAAGTTTAGTTTCAGATCTCTTTTGATTGTTATGTGAGTAGCTTGTTAAATGAATGTTGAATTGCAACTTTGTTGTGAAGTAAAATAGTTTTGTGTGCACATTTGAATGTAATGTTGCATTACATGTAGATACGACTACTTTCAGCAACGGTACCTGCGAGATCTCCCAGAAGTCTACGGAGGATGTTCCTGAAGACCAAATGAACGTCACCAAGGAATTAACTGAAGCCCCAAACCAAAGTTCGGAAGATGTTAACATTTCTGACTTCAGTCCCACCAGTAAAGGCAAGCCCCGGACATAACCTACTACTTTTATTACACTGCAATCTACATCTATTTACGTATTCTATGCATTAAGTTCTTAGGAATTGCTTGAAACCCTAGATGCATTCTCCTAGGAACCAATGTGATGGATACTAGCTCTTGAGTCCGACTAGCTGCTATGCTATTAAGGCCGGTAGAAGTCGGGTGATTTCCTGTCACTCGCGCGATATAGGAGTTGTAATGTTTACATTTCTGTTATCACTATAAGGATATCGGACGGGAGTTCTGTGAGGTATCATGGTTGAGGTGATACCCCGTCTGTGTTGTTGAATCTGTTAAGGTCGCAGCGTGTGGAAGTGCGGGTTAAGTGTTTGAAAGTACTAACCACATGCCGCGAAATATGGTAAGCGGTAAGCCTAGTAACCAATCGGCCCGAGGAGTGGACATACCTCCCACCACTCGTTTTGCTTCTTCTGGTTACTTATGTTCGACTGAGGAAATACGTGTTGCAAGGGCAACCAGGAGTACGGGTTTTGTAGTCGCGCTACAGACGTATGTCCTGCACGAGTGATGTGCGTATGTTCCTGCAGTCGCTTGTGGTGGCTCTGATCCACGAGTCGGAATGAAAGGTAAACGGTTGCTTCGGAACAACCCTGTGGTGTTCCAAGCGTGTGAGTTAGGTTTACCTTGCAAGGTTGAATCTCGATTCAGGAATCGTCCGCCTCTCACGATGAAATGAGACTGCTTATCCCCTTTTCCACATAGAGTAACAAGAGCAATATTATGGTTATCAAAGATGATGTTTGACCAAAGATTATACCATGCTTGCTTAGTTATAGGTGCTTACCTAGAATGGATAATTAACTAGAATCTGAAAGCTAAAACTTGAAGTTAAGGATCTACTCTTAGTTGCTTTTCAGCTGATACTAAACCCAGAGCTGTTATAAGCCTTCATGAGTCTAGTTATGGGCTAAGTATACCCAATTCCGGGTAAGCCTTGCTGAGTATTAGTATACTCAGCCTTGCTAGTTGTATGTTTTTCAGGTGACATCTGTGAAGACCCTACTCTTCCCTGCCTTGGCCCTGTGCTCTTCCAGAAGGTTGGTCCGTGGAATGGAATCCGTCCTCGGCCAACATTGGTGATACCGAGTGATGTCGTGCCTGGGCTTAGCATGACATCCGTCTTGTCGACGTGCTATAGATCATCGCGTATGTTTTCCGCTGCTAAAGGTCTTAGCTTAAATAGTTTGTATTGTTTTCTCTAAGTTTGAAACTTTGTACTACTTTTATATCTCTTGTAATGTAATCCCCTATTATGTAAATTGTGATGGTGATTGTATCTCTGGACTCACCTTCGTGTGAGGTAACCTTATTTGATCCTGTGTATCGGTGGTTTATCGGGACGTTACCCGACAGGCCAAGGGATGATACCGTTTGAAGCACGTTGGAGCCCTCAGGAATGGACTCACGTACTTGAGCCGGTATAATTCAGGTTGGTTCTGCCACAGCTGGTATCAGAGCTATAAGGTTACCCTGGAGATACATTTTACCTTAAAAATGATTTCAGTATAAAAATTTGACCAACAAAGTATTTGGCAAAACTACGTTGGTCTCGTTAAGGATTATGAATAGTACGTAAGGCCCTAGGGTAATGTTTATAAGGGAAATAGAGGTGGCTATAGTATATATATAATCCTAACTACCAGCATTATTTTTCTGTCAAAACTTAAATTCATGCACAACCCAACCTTACTTTCTGTAACGACATCTTCGATCGTGAGGTAAGGAGGTAAGGATCCTCAGCCAACTGAGGGAGCTTGGCCTTCCCGTCGGTGATGCGAACCGAACGCTGTTTCTCAAGCAGTGGCCTACTTGAGATGCTGCCAATGTACCAACCTCGGTTGACTACATTGGGAGTATATGGTTCGGCGCAGGATATGGCGATCGCTGTTCATATCCCCGCATTTTGCGGTACCCCCCGTGAATACGTTGTCTCGACGACGTATGTTAACGTTGTCTGTACGGCGGTAATTGTACAGATGCTGTTTCTATAGTGAACAGTAATGAATGGGAACGCTTTCATGACATGCTGGCATGAAAGGTTCAGTATATACATACTGTGTTTTCTGCAGGTACGCTAACCTCGTTACGTAAGTTTGAACGTAAGAACGACTAGTATATATATAGGGAGAGACGTATGTATATTGTGCCACCGTACCTAACCACGTAAGACCAAGACTACTTGGCAGTTATTTTTGTTTGTGAGGACGATAGAACGTGCATGCATCATGTTATCTTGGATTGACCTGATTGTCTTGGTTGTTACGTTGATGAACTGAAATATGTGCTTGTATCTGAATGCTTGTTTTGACTTTGTGTGGTAGGAGCCGACATAATCTGCTAGGCTGACCTAAAGTGAGAAAGTCTTTTGTGAATCCCATGGGATGGGTCATGTTTAGACCCTATCACCGATCTTAGCTTGACAGTATCAAACCCTTGATCTTGCTTTTCCTTGAGGGTTAAATCTTGATAGTTGTCAGCAAACCCTTGGATCCATTATTCAGTGACTCATCTGTCCTCTCTCCATGTTGTACCATATCTTATTGGCTATTCTGGTTACAACATCTGAAAGTTGCACCTTCAATTTTTGCTCAGATGATTTTGGATAAATTAAAAAGATGTATGACAATAATTACTTTTTGGATACAATTCTCCCAGCAAAAGTCATGCATTATAACATGTACCATTTTTGGTCAGTGCCTGGAGTTGCATCATCATCGAAAATCCGTAGATTGACTAACGGGTGGGTGTCCAGTACAACCTTCGGTTTATCCCCGAGCTCTTAAGTCTATCTTGTTGCTGTTGGCACTACAGGGTTGCTATTCCTCTTTTGTGGTGGTGTTTAATCACATGACCATGATGCCGTGTCGGAACCTAAGGCCTCATGTGCGCTGCAGCCATATGATTGAGCCATTAGGAGCGCACTGGTGACTAGGTCTATGTGACGTAACCCCACTGCAATCTCTTTTTGTGCAACCTTACTAGTGTCCTAACTTTTGAACCTCGCTTAAGGATATAGAACTACCCCGGTGTTAGTTGCGAGAGAACGGTTGTAGATGCGAGTCGTGTGCATCATCAACTCATAAAAGCAGTATGCATCATACTTCATGCATTTCATACGTGCATACATTGCAAGTATCATCATCCTTGCATCATGGTGTATGCATCATTTGGTCAACATCACGGTAATTGCATTGTGTCATATGCATCATCTCGGTCGTGCATGGGATCCCTCATCCTCATGTTGCACCATCATTGTAATCATACATCTCAGTAGTGCATCATGTTCATGGTTATATATTGAGCATTGCACTCTGAATTGAAGCATCTTATCATTATCCCTTGATTGCATCGGCATAAATAGGCAGGTTTTGCAATCAACCTCATTTAAATCATTCAAGTAATAAACTCTGAGCAGAAATGTTTCAAACATCACTTATCAGTCTCTTGTGTTATCCTTACTTGCTATCCACAAAGTTTTGTGATGAATGTTGCTGACATTTATCGTCCTCCTGTTGTGATCGTAACTCTGTGAGAACTCGATCACCTTTTCCTTTCCTATCCTGTTAAACTCATCTATGTACCATCTCTTCATGCTCTTGTTATGCTCATCTCGTCATGCTCTCGTCATCAACCTTAATCTTCTCTGGTGTGATTGCTTTTGCCACTTTTGGTGTGTGATTCACTTCTCTTCCCCTTAGAGCCTTTCGTCCGAATCTCGGGACGAGATTATTTTTAGGGGGGAGGGCTGTGACAGTTCGTGTACTTGTAATGTTAGACACATATTTTGTTAGTGTGAAATATATGTTTGTTTGTATAAAGCTTATGTGTATTTATGTGAAGCTTTTGAAAATTTAAAGTGTAAGTAAAAAGGGTATTTCTATAATTACAGAAAAATCTAGGGTTGTTTTTGCAAAATGCATTTGGATAAAGGTGATTTCAAAATAAGTAAAAGATGGTTTTGTAAATATGCTTTTCTTATTTTATTCCCTGTAAAAATATATATTTATCCAAAAGTTTCAATTGAAATATATAGGTTGAAGTGGGTAAAAAGTTAGGGTAAAATGGTAGAAATAAGGGTATTTATATAATTTTATAAAAGTGCAAGTCCTTTTATACAAATGTTGGATTTACAAAAGTAACTTTCAAATTTACTCAGGACTAAAGTGTAAAAAGTGCAAGTCATCATGACATGTCTATCCAACGATTATGACGAGTTTATCCCGTCATTATGACGTGTCATAAATGCTTGCATTTAGGTCCTGAATTTTATAAAATTACACTTTAAGGACAAAAGCAATTCAAATCCGACTTTTGTTCAAAGATTCGCGTGTAAAAATATAAGTTTTGAGTTTTTGAACTTGAGCCCTAAAGTAATGTTGTAGAGTTTGAAAAACTCTCCAACTTTCGTTTTGGGCGTTTCTTCATTTGGGTCTTAAATCAACGGGAAATTTTGTTTTACAGAAAGGCCCTTGCAGTTTTCTGTATTTACGCAAAGGTCCCTGGGAAGTCTGTTCACCCTTCTCCTCTATCTCTTTTCTTCCCTGGTGTCTCTGTCTTATCTGTTCCCACCGGCAGCAGCATCCAAATAGCTCTTTTCCTCCCTCTGTTCGTCTTTCCGTTGAATCCCTGAGCACCTTCTTCCCTGCCTCCTTTCCTCTCCTCCACCAGACGTTCGGCCGGCGCAGGGTGGCCCGGCGGGGGGGCCCGAGCAGCAGCAGCAGGCGCTAGGCAGCGCTGGTGGCAGCGGCGCGGGCTCGGCCAGCGGCTGGCGCTGGGCCGAGCGGGCGTGCGGGCGGCGCAGCTGCGGCGGCTCGGCAGGGGCCCGAGCGGCGCGGCTCGGAGAGCGGCGACAGGCGGGGCACGGTTCGGGGCGACTGCAGCTCGCGGCGGCGGCTCGGCCCGAGCGCGGGCGAGCGGGGCGCGTGAGGTGCGCGGCAGGCGCGGCTCAGCGCAAGCGGAGCGCTCAGGCGCGGGCGGGCGGATGCGGCTCAGCCCGAGGAAGGCCGGCGGCGCGCGGACGCGCGGCCCAGGCGCGCGCGAGCTGCGGGCTCAGGCGGTTGGGCCGGCGCGGGAGGCAGGCGCCGGCGGCTGGCGAGCGCGCGGCAGCAGGAGCGCGGGCGCGCGCGGCGAACGGAGGCGCGCGGGCGCAAGCGTACAGGCGCGCAGAGCGGAGCGGGCAGGGAGCAGCTCGGACGTAGCGCGAGCAAATGCGCGCGCGGCCGGAGCGCAAGAGCAGCGCTGGCAGCGGATCCAGGCGGAGCAGACGGTGGGTGCTGGCGCAGTGCGTGCACGCGGGTGAGCAGAGGCGCGTGGGAGCGGCGACCCGAGTGAGCGCCAGAGGAGGCAATGCAGCGCTGGTGATGCACGCTGGAGGGCGAGTAGAAGTGGCTACACAGCGTGGTTCGGCAACGTGACGGCGGGCGCAGGAGCTAGCAGCGCAGGGCGATGGCGTATGTGGTGCAGGCGGTGTAAGCATGCGCAGCGCTGGAACGGGAACGCGCTGGCTCGGATGCAGAGGCAGGCAAGGCGTGCGGGACGCGCGCGAGCGCGGCAAGTGCGGGACCCGCACTCGCGCGGAGGCGAGCAGCCGGAGCAAGTAGTAGCGCGCGGAGTGGCCGAAGCGCGCGGGCGGAGCAATGCGTGCGCGGCAGAGCAAAATACGCGAACGGCTCAGGTGTGAGCTGATGCGACGCGACGCAGGCGAACTGGCATCAAGTGAGCACGGGAGCTGGAGTGGCGTGGTTTAGGCGGTGCAGGAGCGGAACGTGGGCGACGCCGAGCGGGTGGCGCGAGCGTACGTGCGGTGACGCGCGGAAGCTGGCAGTGTGTGCAAGTGTTGGGCGACCGGAGTAGAGCGGACCCATGGGTACGAGCAGGCGATGCTGGAGTGTGACGTGCCGAGCAACGGCACGCGCAGGAGGAGTAGCGGAGGAAAGCTGTGCGTGAGATGCAGGAACGCGGTAGCCGTATCGAGGATGCAGCCAAGGTGTTCGATGAAATGCTAACCGCAGGAGAAGTGAAGCTGAGCCTGCGAAGTGAGAGCAGGTCAAGGATGCACGCGGCTCAGACATGTGCAGATGCGGTGCGACAAGGCTGAGGCAACGCAGGTCCAGCAGATGAGGAAGAGGAGCAACAGCACGAGGTGGTTGAGGCGGAAACGCGGATTTAACAGCAGTTAGTCCGCAAACGGCACGACGTCCAGCAGTCCCTACCTTCGTTGGTCGCTCAACCCGTTATCACCACGAATCGCCGCAAGAACTACTTCTTCGGCCATTCTCTAACCACTACAATTCCCGACGAACTCCTTCGTCATCCACGGGATCTCGTCATCGTCGAGCTTTTCTCTTCGCCGATCCTGTTCACCGCGAGAATTCACGTTCCACGTGTTCCCCTTCATAACCAAGGCTACCCAAGGTTTGCCCTGTTTTGCTAGATCTTTTTAATGCCGGCGATTCATTTGCCGAAATATCGCGTTAACTCCCTATTATTTGTTTTCCCGGACAAGGGACTTGATTGCTACGTTTTAGATAGTTCTAGGGTGTTTTCTGTAAAATTTCCATAACTTTCGTTATTTCAAATCGATGAACTTCTACATTTCATGGATTTTCATAAGAAGTTCATAAAAGTGTAAAATCAGTCTTGTTTGAAACCCTAAGTCAAACTCTACAATTTTTATGTTATGATCTTGAGTTGAGGTCTTTGATGTGTGGTCTAGGTCAAATGCTAGGGAATGAATATTTTGTTGTGCTCTATATTGTATGCTTGTGTTATAACTGAAAAGTAAGCCATAGAATATAGATCTTAAATAGAAATATGTGATGTTTCGTTAAACCTTTCATATGAGTGCTCATAACCCTGCCATCAAGATATTGTCCCCGTCCCGATTGCTGTTTCTTTAAGTTCCTTGTCGTATAAGGATCCCCGTTAGTTCTTGTGTGTCTACTGCTTAGCCAAAACATCTCTGCGGCTATGCTTCAGCGTTGGCTATCAATTCAGCCGCTAAGCATCCACTTTCCTTGAGTCTAGGATGTTTCTGTGTAACAGCTGTCAGTCGATACTTCTATCGTCGACCGATTAGCTGATATAGTTGTTACCTTTCTAGTATCGGCTACTGCCGATACAATTCTTTTGATCTGTTCTGTATCGACTGCACAGAGTCGATGTATCGGAGAAACACACACGATCTTAGGGTTTTTGCCATCGGCCGACCCAAGCCGATTTTGATTGCTTTTTCCATATCGGTCAAACACGGCCGATCGATCCCTAATTTCCCCATCCATATCCACACACTTCTATCAGTCGATTTATCGACTGAGAGATCGACTATCTATACTTATCGGTCACACACCCTTAACCACACTCCATTCGGCTATGCGTCACTCAATAGTTGTGCTGACGTAATCGAGTCGATACAACCACACCTAGTTACCTAGAAAAACACTTAAGCACATCTCAGTTAAGACAACTGCTTTAGGAATCATCCTTCTGCCAAAGTAATCGATGCTTCCATCGATCGTCTAGGAACCCGATACACTCGTCAATCAGCTAAACCCTCGTTGTTTCCAACCAGCTCTGTTGTAACTCTCAACATGTAGCTTATTCTGATTAATTATCTCCCTAAAGCTTCACCTAAGTTTAGTTTCAGATCTCTTTTGATTGTTATGTGAGTAGCTTGTTAAATGAATGTTGAATTGCAACTTTGTTGTGAAGTAAAATAGTTTTGTGTGCACATTTGAATGTAATGTTGCATTACATGTAGATACGACTACTTTCAGCAACGGTACCTGCGAGATCTCCCAGAAGTCTACGGAGGATGTTCCTGAAGACCAAATGAACGTCACCAAGGAATTAACTGAAGCCCCGAACCAAAGTTCGGAAGATGTTAACATTTCTGACTTCAGTCCCACCAGTAAAGGCAAGCCCCGGACATAACCTACTACTTTTATTACACTGCAATCTACATCTATTTACGTATTCTATGCATTAAGTTCTTAGGAATTGCTTGAAACCCTAGATGCATTCTCCTAGGAACCAATGTGATGGATACTAGCTCTTGAGTCCGACTAGCTGCTATGCTATTAAGGCCGGTAGAAGTCGGGTGATTTCCTGTCACTCGCGCGATATAGGAGTTGTAATGTTTACATTTCTGTTATCACTATAAGGATATCGGACGGAGTTCTGTGAGGTATCATGGTTGAGGTGATACCCCGTCTGTGTTGTTGAATCTGTTAAGGTCGCAGCGTGTGGAAGTGCGGGTTTAAGTGTTTGAAAGTACTAACCACATGCCGCGAAATATGGTAAGCGGTAAGCCTAGTAACCAATCGGCCCGAGAAGTGGACATACCTCCCACCACTCGTTTTGCTTCTTCTGGTTACTTATGTTCGACTGAGGAAATACGTGTTGCAAGGGCAACCAGGAGTACGGGTTTTGTAGTCGCGCTACAGACGTATGTCCTGCACGAGTGATGTGCGTATGTTCCTGCAGTCGCTTGTGGTGGCTCTGATCCACGAGTCGGAATGAAAGGTAAACGGTTGCTTCGGAACAACCCTGTGGTGTTCCAAGCGTGTGAGTTAGGTTTACCTTGCAAGGTTGAATCTCGATTCAGGAATCGTCCGCCTCTCACGATGAAATGAGACTGCTTATCCCCTTTTCCACATAGAGTAACAAGAGCAATATTATGGTTATCAAAGATGATGTTTGACCAAAGATTATACCATGCTTGCTTAGTTATAGGTGCTTACCTAGAATGGATAATTAACTAGAATCTGAAAGCTAAAACTTGAAGTTAAGGATCTACTCTTAGTTGCTTTTCAGCTGATACTAAACCCAGAGCTGTTATAAGCCTTCATGAGTCTAGTTATGGGCTAAGTATACCCAATTCCGGGTAAGCCTTGCTGAGTATTAGTATACTCAGCCTTGCTAGTTGTATGTTTTCAGGTGACATCTGTGAAGACCCTACTCTTCCCTGCCTTGGCCCTGTGCTCTTCCAGAAGGTTGGTCCGTGGAATGGAATCCGTCCTCGGCCAACATTGGTGATACCGAGTGATGTCGTGCCTGGGCTTAGCATGACATCCGTCTTGTCGACGTGCTATAGATCATCGCGTATGTTTTCCGCTGCTAAAGGTCTTAGCTTAAATAGTTTGTATTGTTTTCTCTAAGTTTGAAACTTTGTACTACTTTTATATCTCTTGTAATGTAATCCCCTGTTATGTAAATTGTGATGGTGATTGTATCTCTGGACTCACCTTCGTGTGAGGTAACCTTATTTGATCCTGTGTATCGGTGGTTTATCGGGACGTTACCCGACAGGCCAAGGGATGATACCGTTTGAAGCACGTTGGAGCCCTCAGGAATGGACTCACGTACTTGAGCCGGTATAATTCAGGTTGGTTCTGCCACAGGTTCCACGTGTGGCTCCAACCATCTGAAACAAAGGAGATGTCCACCATTAACCATATAGCCTTACTCCCAATTTCAGAAGATATAAACTAAGCACATACTCCATTCAATCATCTCATTTCAGAATCATAAGGATAATGAACAGGATGATAAAACAGGAAACTTATATTACAATATTTATTCTTTTGTTTTCCGCATCGTACATCCAAAAGATCTCTACGCAGGCCATCTATGTTACAACAATTGGCATGAGATCTAGCTAAGTTACATACTCCTTAAGCTATTACACTCCCCATAGGTTACATCTAGATAGTCGATGATTTGCTAAACTAAAAATCGTCGAAGTTGCCTACAGAAGATTGACTGCCAGAAGAAGAGTGATGGGGACTAAGAACTGGATCCCCATGCTCAGAGTCAATCTATGAAACACCCTCAATCTCTTCTGGGTCTTCTTCTTCTTCTTCAGGTACTATGGGTATAGCGGGAAGTATCGGTTGCTGCTGCAATTCCTCAATGTGAGCCTGGGCATCATCAGCCACAAGTATCAGATCATGAATTTGTGCCTGTAGAAACTCAATAACAGTGTCACGCTGAGTGATAATATGATCACTCTCATTGATCTGATCTTCACGATGGAGGATTATCTCATCTCTTGCTGCAATAATTTCATCCTTCTGAGTCACCAAAGCTTGTAATTCTTCTATTTGGGTTACTTGATGGTCAGCATTCCGATAGTGGCTTTGAGCCACACCAGTTATCTGACTTACCCCATGACGCAGTAGCATTTGATAATGATATTGCACATCCATGAACCTGGTAACCATACGGACGGTTTCTTCATCCAGATCCCCTAGCAGATGACCATGATGGTCTGTCCGAAAATCCCAGTCCGAATTACCCGGGTCTATGGTAGGAAATAACCCAATAGGATATGCGGCAACTTCAATTGGATGTTGATTGCAGAAGAGTTTGATACCTTCTAAAGCAGCAGTTTCAAGAGTGTCCACTAGACGATATCCAACCACTTCCACTTCTATGGGAGGCCATAAGGAGCGGAAAGGATGTTGAGGAATTATCATCTTAACCCTGCAGCGGGGAACCCCTTCTTCACGATACTCTACCCCATCATACAGAGGAGGCTCTGTATAATGAAACATACTCAAGGATTCCCACAAAAGACGAGGAAACCCTTCCCAATGTAAACCATTGGTGTGAAAGTGCCCCTCCTGATCCCAAAAGGTATTAGCAGGAGCAGCCATCTGCGACAACAATGCAAATGGTAAGATATTTTTACCTTGTTGAGAAAATTTACAAGGTAAAATGGATTAAGATAGCTGATTCTGATAACAGCAAAAGCTGGAAATCAGATGGATACTTAAGAGCTTAAAGATTGCTATCTACCCCAATTAAGAGATACCAACATATTATTTATTTCTTAGAAAGTATCGAATTTAAACATTCATTTTGTTGATTAGTGTGTTATGCATGCACGCACTACGCGATCTCACAACCAAAAATAACTGCCAAGTAATCTTGGTCTTACGTGGTTAGTTTCGGTGGCACAATTTAAATACGTCTCTCACTATTAACTAGTCGATAGGCCCTATCCGTCCTAGTTTCGTAATCGTGGTTAGTGTACCTGCAGAAAACCACAATGCATATATATATATCCAATGAACCTTTCATGCCAGCATGTCATGAAAGCGTCCCCATTCATTACTGTTCACTATAGAAACAGCATCTGTACAATTACCGCCGTACAGACAACGTTAACATACGTTATCGAAACAACGTATTCACGGGGTACCGCAAAAATGCGGGGGTATGAACAGCGATCGCCATACCCTGCGCCGAACCATATACTCCCAATGTAATCAACTGAATTTAATACATTGGCAGCATCTCAAGTAGGCCACTGCTTGAGAAACAGCGTTCGGTTCGCATCACCGACAGGAAGGCCAAGCTCCCTCAGTTGGCTGAGGATCCTTACCTTCTTACCTCACTATCGAAGATGTCGTTACAGAAGTAAGGTTGGGTTGTGCATAAATCTAAGTTTCAACAGAAAAGTAATGCTGGAAGTCAGAATTATATATATATATATCACAGCCACCTCTAATTCCCTTGATAACATTACCCTAGGGCTTACGTACTATATATAATCCTTAACGAACCAACGTAGTTTGCAAATACTTGATTAATCAATTTTTATACTAAAAATTACTTTTCAAGGCTAATTATATCTCCAGAGTACACTTGTTAGCTCTGATACCAGCTGTGGCAGAACCAACCTGAATTATACCGGCTCAAGTACGCGAGTCCTCACTGAAGGGCTACCTCGTACTTCAAACGGTATAAAACCATTGGTCTGTCGGGTAACGTCCCGATAAACCACCGAACTCAGGATCCAACAAGGTACCTCACACGAAGGTGAGTCCAGAGATACAATGCCAAAATATCTTACACCACAGGCAGTTACATTACAAAAATGTACAAAGCATCATTAGCTCCCACAGAGGAGAGATTATTACAAGACAGTTTTAGTTTTCAGTCAAAGCAGCGGAATTTGAAAAGCGTAGTCATTATACACGTTGTCACTACAGATATTATGCTAGCCCTGGCATAATATCACTCGGCGGAATCGGTGTTGGCCGGGGACGGATCCCATTCCACGGACCAACCATCAGGCAAAGGGTAGGGCCACGGTGTAATGAATGCTGGCTCATCAGAAGGATTACCTGAAGCAAATCAACGAAAGCAAGGCTGAGTATACTAATACTCAGCAAGACTTACCCGGAATTGGGTATACCTTAGCCCATAACTAGACTCATGAAAGCTCTTCAAGGTTTCTAGGTTTATTTTCAGCTGAAAAGCAATAACGAGTAGGTCCTTAATTTCAACTTTTAGCTTTCAGGTTCTAGTTGATTATCCATTCTAGGTAAGCACCTATAACTATTCAAACAGGGTAGAATCTTTAATCAAACATCATCTTGAATAATCACATAGTTGCTCTTATTACTCTATGTGGTAAAGGGAATAAGCAGTCTCATACATCGTGAGAGGCGCACGATTCTGAATCGAGATTCAACCCTTGCAAGGTAAACCTAACTCACACGCTTGGAACACCACAGGGTTGTTCCGAAGCAACCGTTTGCCTTTCATTCCGACTCGTGGATCAGGGCCACCACAAGCGACTGCAGGTCATATGCACATCCAAAGTGCAGGAAGTACGTCTGTAGCGTGACTACAAACCCCGTACTCCTGGTTGCCCAGCAACACATATGCCTACACGTCGAACAAAGTAACCAAAAGAAGCAAATACATGTGGTGGGGGGTATGTCCACTCCTCGGGCCGATCGGTTACTAGGCTTACCGCTTACCATATTTCACGGCATGTAGCTAGTACTTTCAAACGCTTAACCACCGCTACCACACACTGCGACCTTATCAAATTCCACAACACAGACGGGGTATCATCTCAACTATGATACTTCACCACTCCCGTCCGTTATCCTTATAGTGTTAACAGGAATATAAACATTACAACTCCTATATCGCGCGAGTGACAGGAAATCACTCGTCTTCTACCGGCCCTATAAGCAGAGCAGCTATTCGGACTCAAGTTCTAGTGTTCAATACATATGTTCCTGGAATTATGCAACTAAGGTTTACAAACAACTCCTAAGAACTTAATGCATAAAGATATACATAAATAGTATAGGTTGCAGTGTGATAAAGTAGGGGTTATGTCCGGGGCTTGCCTTCGCTGGTGGGGCTGGGGTTAGTCAAATTATTTTCTTCCGAACCTTGGTTCGGGGCTTCAGAGAAATCCGCGACGAGAGTTCCGGGGTCTTCGGAATAACCTCCTTCTTGTTCCGGGATTAGCTGGTAATTTCCGTTGGCGAGAGTGGTCGAGTCTACATGATATGCAAGTTGAAGTTTAATGGATGTATCCATTTTCATTTCAATTTCCGATAAAGTTGCAATCCAAATAAAAGAAAACTATATTACAATAAATAACCAAACTACTCTCTACTGGGCAGTCATTTATCGAGTATTAACTAAACTAACTAGTCTCGTTAGGCAACAGGGTGGTTACCCTAAACATCCGATTAACTATAATAAGTAGTATATCAGTTTACTATAAGCAACACTAAATACACTTAACAAACTCTATTTATTTTATTAGCTAAACATTATAATTAATCTTAGGTTATTACTTAATTATGGCTAACTTGGATTAATTAACCAAATCTTGAATTAAGAAAAATAATTAGTACTTATGAAAATTATCATAGGTGGGTTTTATTGAAATTTTACTCTAAAGGAACTAAGCCACAAAATTAAACAAGATTATAATTGGAATTTTCAAGATATAATTATAATTGGAGTTTTACACTAAAACTAGAGTTCAGAATTTAAGAACATCATGAATTACTCAAGATTAATAGTCCAGAAAAGTTTCATAATTTTTCATGCATAACAATTATTATTTATGAATTACCTTTGAATTTAAGTTTGAAATTTATAACTCAAGTTATATTAGGTTTCTGTTTCTCAAATTTTTATCTTAAATTACTCCTGTTGTAACAAAGCTAAGATAAATTTTTCAGCCCTAAATATGAAGGAACACATTTGGAATTAAATTAAGTAACTTTTATCAACATATAACAAAAAGTACTCGAAACCTAAGCAAATGAACAGTAAAGTACTCGAACATTTTACACAGAGCTATACATAGCACCTACAATCTATGATCCAAATTTCAGCTTTAACACATGCCTACAACATGAGATACAATTAAAACACTTATTTTCTAATATTTAATCTACATCAGAAAATATACACCTACAGCTCAAACTTCCTAAACAAAAGTAGTCGAATTTGACTTAAGGATTCCAACAAAATTTAGTTTGGATTTTTATGATTTTTCCTTGAATAGATACAGAATTTCTAAGTTGACAGCCTAATTTATACAAAAGGTCCTTCGGTTACTATTCCTTTGAGTCTAAGGCTATGCACTTAACCCCCTGGTTTTCTTGTCCTTCTAACCCGAGGTCCTTGGCTGTGAACCAGAACAGAGCAAGGCGGGGGCGGCCGTGTTCCTGCAACGGTGATCACCGGCGGTGAGGTCCAAGGGCAGGGAAGGATGCAGGAGCTTACAACGGTTCTGTTGAGCTACTTGTCGAGGGCGGGGATGACCGGAAAGATGGAGTTCGACTTGAGCCCGAGGTGACGGCGGAGGGGTCACCGTCGACGGCGGAGCTCCGGTGGCGAACGTTGGCAACCGACCTATGCAAAAGCTTCAGTGAGACACGGGGAATGTATAGGTGCCATCAATTGGATGAAAACATGCTGGATCGAAGGGGATCGACGGAGACCGATGCGGCGGCGGCGAGGAAGAACGCCGGCGAGCGTCGGGGAGGCTCGGTGGTGCACTAGAGAGCCAATGGATGGGTCGAACAGCTTCAAGGTGATGATGTGGTGCTGTTTATGGTGTTGTGGGGGCTCGGAAATGCTTGAGTGGTGCTGCCCACGGTGAGGCCGAAGGCGGCGGCGGTTGGTGATCGTCGGCGACGAGATTTCAGTGGAAATTGGAGGGCCACGAGTGGTCGAGGAGCACCAGTAGACTATGGGGAAACTTGTGCAGGTGTTGGTTGAGGCGGAGGAGGTCCGGTGTGGGCTGCCCACGGGCGTGCTGTGCGCGGCCGGAGAGGAAGAGGACGACGGCGAGGAAATGCAGCTCGGGTGCTGGGAAATGGACGCTGGGAGTAGCAGAACAGCACGTAGGTGTTGATGTGGTGCTGCTGCGCGCGAGAGGGAGAAGGTTGAGGCGCTGCAGCGAGCTGTCCACGACGGCGAGGAGGTGGCGGCCGGAGATAGCTCGGGGGTGTCGTGGCGCGCACGCGTGCGGCCAGGAAGGGAGAGGAAAGCGGCCGAAACGGAGGGGAGATGACGCGTGGAGGGTGTAGCAGCTGGAGGTGGAGCTCTGGAGGTCTGCGCCGACGGTGAACGGCGGTGGCAGGGCGGAGCAGAAGGGGGAAGCGGCGCGGTCAGAGGAAGACGAAGCAGACTGGAGTCAGAAGGACTAGTTTGTGATTTCTAAAAAGTTCAGGGACTCCTCTGTAAACTAAAATTTTCCCACTGCTACAAAGGTCAAATGAAAAAGTGTTCAACATGAAAGTTGTAGAGTTTTTCAAACTCTACAACTTTGCTTTAGGGCTTGGGTTCAGAAACTCAAAGTTTACAGTTATTTGGATTACATTTTGAAATAAGATGGAATTTAAATTAATTTGTCTTTGCCCACCTAATTTTGATCAAACTTTGGGCATGTTTACAAATTTTCTGACCTGTCATGATTAATTGTATTTTTACACATTAACCCTTAAGCAAATTTGAATTTGACTTTTATATTCCAACCATTTCATAAATAACCCTTATATTTGTTTTAATTTCATATAAATCCTTAGTTTTATACAAAGTCTATTTCTCTTAGATTTTAACTTTTGCTCTTTTCTTTTCTATAGCCATCTGAATTTGACACTTAAAAACATATTCACACATTTGCACATAAGAATTTACAAAACTCATAATTTACAATTATACCCTTATTCCTTTGTACAAACTTAAACATACATACAACACACTAATACCTAGTGTCTAGATTCTAATTACAGGAATGTTACAGATAGAGGTTCACCCCGACCACGAGGTTGCTGCTGAAAGTGGCCCAGTTGAGCTTGTACAAGTTGATTAAGTAGCTCAGTTTGCCGGGCCATAACCTCGGCCAGGTTTGGAGGTGGCGGTGGTGGTTGCTGAGAACTACCAGGCTGACCTGCCCGGAATCCTTCCGGGGTTCCTCGAGTAGCTCCAACCATCTGAAATAAAGGAGACATCCATTATCAACCATAATCTTACTCCAATTTCAGATAATATGCAATTACCAAACAGAAATGTAATGCATATGCTCCATTCAATCCTCTTATAGCAGATACAAAGATATTGAACCAGATAACCAAACACAGGATTTAGATTACTATACAGATACTGATGTCCTTACATCTCATATCAACACACTCAAACCATTACAACCCTTTGCCTAAAACCATTACAACAAGTGGCTCTATACCTAGATAAACTACACACCACTTATGTTACATCTTTATACACTAGTTACAACTAGACTATTACCCACTCAACCACAACTAAAAGTCATCAAAGTTTCCTACTGATGACTGACTACCCGAAGAGGAATGATGGGGACTGATGACAGGGTCCCCGTGCTCAGAGTCGAGTTCTGAGACTCCTTCAATCTCCTCTGGTTCTTCTTCTTCAGCCCCAGGTACTGCAGGTGCAATGGGAGGGATCGGGGGCTGCTGCAGTTCTTCAATATGAGCTTGAGCATCATCAACCGCAAGGATCAGATCATGGATTTGTGCCTGTAGAAATTCAATAACAGTATCACGCTGAGTGATTATGTGATCACTCTCGTTGATCTGATCTTGCCGATGATGGATGGTCTCATCCCGTGCTGCGATAATCTCATCCTTTTGAGTCACTAAAGCTTGAAGCTGATCCACTTGAGTATTTTGTCTATCAGCTTCTCTGTAGTGACCTCGAGCAATATAGATCGCTCGGCCCAACTCACGACGCAGAAGTAGATGATAATGGTATTGTACATTCATAAACCGCATCATTCCTTGGAGGGCTTCTTCCGGTGGACCATCCAACCTATGACTCTCAGGGACGATTCTGAGATTCCATTCTGGCTCATCGGGATTCGTCGTTGAGAATAACCCGATGGGCTTTCCTGCAACTTCTTTCGGATGTTGAATGCAGAAACGATAGATTGCCTCTAATGCCGCTGTTTCAACAGTATCTATGATACGATAATCTATCACGTTAACTTCGATGGGTGGCCATTGGGAGCGAAATGGATGTGGTGGAATGATCATTCTGACATGAGCTCTATGAATTCCATCCTCCACAAATTCGACAGCATCATACTGAGGAGGCTCCGTATAAAGAAAAGACTGTAAGGATTCCCAGAGCAGACGAGGGAAACCTTCCCAATGGAGGGCATTAGTATGAAGATGCCCTTCCGGATCCCAGAAAACGTTAGAAGGGGCTGCCATCTGCAACAAGAATGCAAATGGTGAAACTTTTTATCTTGTTAAGAAAGTACAAGATAAACAGAACAAGATAATCAATTCTGATAACAACAAAGGCTGGAAATCAGATGGATGTCTAAAGTACCTTAAGATACCCAACTTAAATCTATCATGAGAATCCCTATCAACTCCTTCTAAAGATAAACAACACACTATTTATCCTTAACAGAATTTAAACAAACATTACATTTGTTTGTTCCGTGATGAATTATGCATGCACGTACTACTCGTCCTCACAACCAAAACAAGTGCCGAGTACCCTCGGACTTACGTAGTTAATTTCGGTGGCATACATATACGTCTCTCACTATATAACTAATCGATAAACCCTATCCGTCCTAACCTCTTAATCGTGGTTAGTGTACCTGCAGAAGAATACACATATATATATCACATGAACCTTCCATGGCAGCATGACATGAAAGCGTCCCCAAACATTACTGTTCACTATAGAAACAGCTTCTGTACAATTACCACCGTACAGATAACGTTAACATACGTTATCGAAACAACGTATTCACGGGGGGGTACTGCAAAATGCGGGGGTATGAGCAGCGATCGCCATACCCTGCGCCGAACCATATACTCCCAATATAATCAACCTAGTTGGTATATTGGCAGCATCTCAAGTAGGCCACTGCTTGAGAATCAGCGTTCGGTTCGCATCACCGACAGGAAGGCCAAGCTCCCTCAGTTGGCTGAGGATCCTAACCTTCTTACCTCACGATCGTAGATGTCGTAACAGAATGTAAAGTTGAATTGTACAGAAATTTAAGTTTAGACAAAAAGTAGTGCTGCAAGTCAGAACTATCTATATATAGATATAGATACTAATAGCCACCTGATATTCCCATATAAGTCCCTAGGGCTTTACGTCCTAAACACCAACCTTAACAAATCCAACGTACTTTGTAAACTAGTTTGTTGGCAAACTTTTACCCTGAAACACTTTTTAAGAGCTTTTCCAGATGTAAAAGTAAACCTATCGCTCTGATACCAGCTGTGGCAGAACCGCCTGAATTATTCCGGTTCAAGTGCGCTAATGATCGCCG
Source organism: Panicum hallii (assembly GCF_002211085.1). Taxonomy (NCBI): domain Eukaryota; kingdom Viridiplantae; phylum Streptophyta; class Magnoliopsida; order Poales; family Poaceae; genus Panicum; species Panicum hallii. The sequence goes on from NC_038049.1 coordinate 11,493,872, forward strand.
TCCAACTGTAATCAGCTTAACGCACTTCAAACGGAACAATCCCTTGGTCTGTCGGGTCTCCGCCCGATTCAACCACAGTTCAACAGGATCGAAGCAGGTTTACCTCGCACGAAGGCGAGTTTACAATCACAGAAGAGCTCATCAACTTTTAATTTACAGCCATACGTACATTATTACAAACCGGGTTCAAATAAGTAAATTTATACAAACCGTGTTCAAACGGACAAGCGTTACAGCTTGTCCAAACTCTCAGCGGAAAGAAAAGTTTTCGCGACTATACACGTCGCAAAGGCAGACACCAAGCTTAGCCCAGGGCCTGGTGTTACTCCGGAGGGTCACTGCCGGCCGGGGACGGGTCCCACTCCACGGACCAGCCAAAAGGAATGGACGTTGGCCACACAGGGGTGTCCGTGGGATTTTCGAAGGTCATGCTTGAAACAGATATAAGCAAGGCTGAGTATTCTAATACTCAGCAAGACTTACCCGAGTTTGGGTATACTTTAGCCCGTAACTAGACGCATGAAGGCATTGTAAGGTTCTGGGTTATATTTAGCTGAAAAGCATCTAAGAGTATATTCTATTTGCAGGTTTTAGCTTTCATATTCTAGTTGGATTACTTATCTAAGTAAGCACCTGCACTAAACAAGCAATGTAGGTATTATCATTCATCAAGGTAATTTTCTTAACAATTCACTTTTTACTCTCTGTGGTAAAAGGGGTAAGCAGTCTCAATCCTCGTGAGAGGCGGATGATTCTGAATCGAATTCAAACCTTGCAAGGTAAACCTAACACACACGCTTGGAAGATCCAAAGATCGTTCCGAAGCAACCGTTTCCCTCATATTCCGGGTTATGGATCAAGGCCACCCAAGCGACTGCAGGACCGTACGCACACCAATTGTGCAGGACATACGTCTGTAGCGCGACTACAAAACCCGTATTCCTGTCTGCCATGCAGAACGTACTCCCACACGTCGGTGCGTGTAAACATAAAATAAAAGGTCGAGTGGTGGAGACAAGTCCATTTGCCGGGCCATTCGGGTACTAGGCTTACCGCTTACCATATTTCGCGGTATGTGGCTAGTACTTTCAAACGCTTAGCCACTACTACCACATGCTGCGACCTTATCCACTTTTTAACAAAACAGACAGGGTAAACCTTTAGGTCATAATACAACACATGACCCTGTCCATTATCCTTATAGTGGTTGCAGAATTGTAAACAAGCAACTCCTATATCGCGCGAGTGACAGGACATCACCCGACTTTTACCGGTCCTATTTAGCAGAGCATCTAAGAGATAAGGACTCGGTACAATACATTGGATTCCTAAGATTTTATGCAACTAGGGTTTCATTTCAACTCCTAGACGTAATGCAAGATATATAAAGTATAAGATTGCGTATTGTAGTAATTTGAAATACTGGGTTATGCACCGGGGCTTTCCTTCTTGAGTGAGGTTGGGGGTAGGAGTGTCAGAGGCTTCCGAACTTGGGTTCGGGGCTTCAGTTAGTCCCTCGACGACTTGCGCTGGGTCTTCTGAAAAGCCTTGGTCTTGTCCTAAGACCAACTCATAGTCCCCGTCGTCGAGCGTCGTTGACTCTATATGAGATGCAATAAATTAAGTAAGGTAAGATTTAACTTTAGGATCTTATATTACAAAAGTTGTAATTTATCAAATTAACACACAAGAGTTCATAAAATAAAGAGGGTTTAGGTTTGAAACACTATTTATAAAGGAATCACAAAGATATGGCTGAATTTGTTGCAAACAAGAACTAAAATATTTAAATTTGAATTTGAATTTAAACCCAAATTTAATTTCAAAATTTTAAGCAAAAGATTATAAAGTTTTGGAAATTTAATTATACACTAAACATTAACACATTAGAGAATGACAAGAGATCTTAATTAGAAAGGGTTACACAACATGTTTAGCTAATATTTCCAATTCGAAATGCTCAAATCAAAAGAAGTTAAGTTATAAAACAAATTTGAGTTTGAAATCTTAATACAAGGTTACATATAGCTTATAGAACATACATGCCAAACATTCATAAGCAACAAGCAAGAAATGTAGAAGTTAAGTACAAACTACTCTTTAAGCTTAGATTTAAAATAGAGGTAAAAGCATTTGGTTTCAAACTTCATTTCATTAGCAAGAGTTATAGGGTTTGAAATCTAGTTTACAACAAAACTAATTTTGCCATTTTTGGATTCTTTTGTGAATTGCTACGAATTTTGTAAGACAGAAAATACACTCACATGAAATAACAACCATTCCTATTACAAACCAGTCCTTAGTTTTAACAGGGAACCCCCGGGAAAGAAAAGAGTTCACGCAATTGGGTCCATGGACCATGGCCGGCGGTGGGAGCTCGGGTCCAGCCAAATTCCGGCCATGGGTTCGCCGGCGGTGAGGGGAAAGCGAAGGGAGAGTACGAGGGGATCTCAGGCTACCCACCAGTGGTCTTGGGCGGGTTTGAGGTGGCCAGAGGTGGGCTGTCCACGGGAGACCGAGCCGGCGGCCGGAGGGAGCGGTGGCGGCGGCGCTCCGGCGTCCGTGGGAAGGAGGGGCCGGGCTTGGGAGGTGCAGTGGGAGCCGGGGAAGCTGAAGATGCTACCAGTTTGGGGGGAGAGAGAGCGGTGGAGGAAGTCCCGCGGTGGCAGGGGCTCATCGGCGCAAATGGAGGGGCGGCGGGGTACTGGGCGCGCACGAGCAGGACCAAGGCGGCTCTTTATAGACAAATGGGAAGAGAGGAGGGAGGCGAGAGCGAGTAATGCGCCGATTTTGAGCCGCTACGGGGGGGGGGGGGAACCAGAGAAGCTCGGCGGTAGAGGCACCGGCGGGTGGTGCTGGCGGTACTGCAGGCGGCGTGGCGCTCGGGCAAGGCGCCAGCGAGGGGAGTTAGGGCGGTGGAGGAACGGTGGGAAGACACGTGGGCGAGGGAGAAGCTGGAGGTGGATGGCGGCGGCCAGGAGCGGCGCACTGCGCCGGCGGCAGGGGCGCCAGAAGGGCAAAGCAGAGGAGCAGAGGCTCGGGGAGGAAGAAGGGGGAAGAATGGAGCCAAGGACCATTTTGCAAATCCAAAGAAACACAGGGACTTCACTATAAAGAGTTTATAACTTTCAAATCAGTGCTCAAATGAAGATGGTCCAAAAAGCAAAAGTGCATAGTTTTTCAAACTCTACAACTTCTCTTTAAGGTTCATCTACAGTTGAGCAACAGTTTTGAAGATACTATAAACTTAGCAATAATTTCAAACTTTATGTAAATCCTATAGATAAAACTACTTTTACACATATATCCAAGGGTAATTTCTCACATTTTTTCCATTTAACCACAAGTTGCCATCTTTTGCAAAACAACCCTCATGCTTTTGAACTTTTCCCTCCAAATCCATCCATTTAGCACAAAAGGACCTCTAGTGAAAAGTATTTATATAAACAACACTTTTCCTTAGCATTACACATATTAAGCACACCTTTGCCATATTTTACACATAAAAACATACCAAAACTCTAGGGTGTGACCAAGCTATTTACCTAAGTGTCACACGCGGCGGGTCCCTGCACAAGAAGCAGCACAGAGGCCGGAAGGAAAAGGGGTCCTATGGCCGGGCTACGGAGGGTTCATCGGCATCGCCGGCAGCAGGGGGAAGAAAAAGTGATGGCGGTAGTGATGCTCACTGGCGGGGCTGAAGGGGGAAAGTGCTCGGTGCGGCGGAGAGACGTTGCCGGGGCAAGGCGAAGCAGGGCCGTGCAGCGCGGGGTCGTTGGTGTAATCGATCGGGGCGCTGGCTTGGTGAGGATGCTCCAGTGGCGGCGGCGTCGTCCTCCTCGCTCGGCTCCTGGTCCTCCTCCTCTCCCCTCTCTTCCACTGGTGCGGCGACGGTGGAAAGGAAAAGTAGGGGCGTCTAGGGTTTAGCGGTGCGGCTAGGGTTCTTATACGCGGCGCCGGGGCTCGAGTGCGGCTGCGGCCTGTGACAGTTCGTGTATTTGCAATACTAGATATATTTTGTTAGTGTGAAATATGTGTTTGTTTGTATAAAGCTTATGTGTGTTTGTGTGAAGTTTTTGAAAATTTAAAGTGCAAGTAAAAAGGGGTATTTTTGTAATTACAGAAAACTTAGGGTTGTTTTTGCAAAATGTATTTGGATTAGGATAATTTCAAAATAAGTGAAATATATTTTTCTTACTTTATGTCTTGTAAAAAAAATATATATATATTTAATCAAAAGTTTAGTTGGAAATGAGTATGTTGAAGTGTGTAAAAATTTTGGATAAAATGGTGAAAATAAGGGTATTTACGTAATTTTATAAAAGTACAAGTCCTTTTATGCAAATATTTGATTTACAAAAGTAACTTTAAAATTTACTCAGGACTAAAGTGTAAAAGTGCAGGTCATCATGACATCTCTATCCAACCATCATGACGAGTTTATCCCGTCATCATGACGTGTCATGAATGCTTGCATTTAGGTCCTGAATTTTATAAAATTTCATTCTTTAAGACAAAAGCAATTCAAATCCGACTTTTGTTCAAAGATCCACGTGTAAAGATGCAAATTTTGAGTTTTTAAACTTGGACCCTAAAGAAATGTTGTAGAGTTTGAAAAACTCTCCAATTTTCATTTTGGGCATTTCCTCATTAGGGTTTTAAATCAACGGGAAATTTTGTCTTACAGTCAGGCCCCTGCAGTTTTCTGTATTCGCGTTTAGGTCCTTGGGAAAGTCCATCTGTTCTTCTTCTCTCCTCTTCCTTATCCTGACATCTCTTCTGTTTCTTTATCTCCACTGACGACATCCTTTTCTTTGGTTCCTGTTCTTATCCCCATCCCGTTCTCCCTCTTTCTTCTACCTCCGCACGGTTCAGATGGGATGAGGCAGGCGCTGGGCGCCGGCAGTGCTGGCGGCGGCCTGGGCGAGCGGCTCACGGGCGCGACGCGCGGAAGGAGCGGAGGCCGGCCCAGGCGAGGTGGGCAGCGCGCGGCCGCGTGGCTAGCGCGCAGGCGGCGGCCCCGAGCGGGCTATGGCGCAGGCGGGGGCAGCGGCCCGGGGGCGCGCGCGAGCGGGCGCCGCGCAGGCAGGCCTGGGCGGGGGCGAGACAGCAGAGCGCGGCGGCCCAGACGGAGGAGGGATGGCGCGGCTGGCGGCTGCGGTGGCTCGGCGCGCGGAAGCCAGGGCGGCGGCCGCGGCAAGGCTATGCGCGTGGGTTGGTGGGCCAGGCGCGGGCGAGCGGCGGCCGCAGAGGTGCGGGCGCGTAGGCGTGGCGCTGGCCGGGCACGGCCAGGCATGGCTCGGGGCTTGGATGCTGGCGCGCGGAGCAGGAACGGCTCGGGCGCAGGCGCGTACGCGGCTCGGTGCAGGTGCTGATGCGGGAACCGGAGCGGCAGCGTGGGCATGCGAGCACAGGAGCACGTGGGCGCTGGTGGCAAGCACTGGTGCGAGGTGCACGGCATGAGCGGCGCACGGGACCGGTGGCGTGCAGGAGCAGAGCGGCACGCGCAGGAGGTGTTGTGGTGGGGAAACTATTGCGCGAGATGCAGGAACGCGATGGCCGTCTCGAGGACGCAGCTCAGGTGTTCGACGAAATGTCGATACGCATGGTGCTGAAGAACGCGATGGTCCTGCTGTTGAGCGAGGCGTCAAGGGTGCAGGACGCCGTCGGGCGGATGTGGCAACGGCGTGCCGGAAGGTCGCACGCAGTGTGGGAGGTGCGGCGGTGCGATGATTCGGGGCGGACTCGCCCAGGGGGCAGTAGAGCCGCGCGTAGAAGACGTCGAAGGCCGTTGAGGAGAAAGCAGTGGACGAGATCAGGCGGCACTGTGAACTTTTCGTGGAGGGTTTGAAAGTGGTCAGGTGCGCGCAGACCATGGCCCTTGCCGAGGCAGAGAGGGCAAGCGTGGCGCGGCGAGGCGAAAGCGAAGGTCCGGACAGATTTGGACTAGCACGTCCACGGATACGAGTGAGAGTGCTCTACCGGTGACCGGCTTGACTCGAGTCGGCAAGCGCGTGCGTGTACAAGACAACAGGCCATCTTCCACCCACGGCAACCATCCCCGACAAACTTCTTCGTCATCCTTAGGACCTCGTCATCATCGAGCTCATCTTATCGTCGCCAATCCTATTCACCGTGGGAATTTACTTTCTGAGTATTCTTCTTCATAACCAAGGCTACCCCAAGGTTTGCCCTGATTCTCTGAATCTTCTTAATACCGGTGATTTCTTTGCCGGGATATCATCATTAACATTCTGTTACCTGTTCTCCCGGACCAAGGACTTGATTGCTATGTTTTAGAAAGTTCTAGGGTGTCCTTTGTAAAATTTTCAAAACTTTCTTTGTTTCAAATCAGTGAACATTTACGAGTTGTGTTATGCTCTTGGATTGAAAGTCTTGATCTGTAGTCTAGGTTAAATGTTAGGGAATAAATGCTTTGCTGGTACCATATATTGTATGCATGTGTTTTAACTAAAAGATAAATCATAAGATGTATGTTTCAAGTGGAAAAGTGTGGTAATTAGTTAATCCATCACACAAATGCTCCTATCCCTACCGTCAAGACGTTATCCTCGTCTTGATTGCTGTTTCTTTAAGTTCCTTGTCGTATAAGGATTCCCGTTAGTTCTTGTGTGTCTGCTGCTTAGCCAAAACATCTCGACAGCTATGCTTCAGTGTTAGGTTATCAACCCAGCCACTTAGCATCCGTTTTTGTTAAGTCTATTATGTTTCCATATAACAACTGTCAACCGATGCTTTTCTTGTAATATGTTTCTACCATCGGCTGATTAGCTGATACGGTTGTTATCCTTTTTGTATCGGCTACTGTCGATACAATTCCTTTGTTCTGTCCTACATCGACTGCATATAGTCGATATATCAAAGGTGTATACACAATCTTAGGGTTCTTGCTATCGGCCGATCCAAGCCGATTCTAGTCGTTTTCCGTATCGGTCAAATATGGCCGATCAATCTTTAGTTTCCCCATCCTTGTCCACATACGTCTATCAGCCGATTTATCGACTGAGAGATCGGCTATATATCTATCGGCCATATACCCTTAACCACACTCCAATTAGATATACGTCACTCAGTAGTTGTGCTGACGTAATCGAGTCGATACAACCACACTTAGTTATCTAGAATAACACTTAAGCACATCTCGATTAAGACACAACTGCTTTAAGAATCATCCCTTTACTAGGATAATCGATACTTTCATCGATCAATTAGAAAACCAATGCACCTTTCCATCAGCTAAATCTCTGTCGTTCCCAATCAGCTCTGTTGTAACCCTCAACAAGTAGCTGATTCTAAATGGTTGTTTTCCTATAGCTCTGTCTAGGTTTAGCTTCAAATCTTTTTGGTTGTTATGTGAATAGTGTGTTATATGAGTACTGGATTGCAACTTTGCTGTGAAACAAAATAGTTTTGTGTGCATGCTTTGAATGTGATGTCGCATTGCATGTAGATACGACTACTTCCGCACGCAGTTCCTACAAGATCTTCCAGAAGTCTACGGCGGATGTTCCTGAAGATCAAGTGAACGTCACCAAGGGATTAACCGAAGCCCCGAACCAAAGTTCGGAAGATGTTGACTTACTGACTTCAGACCCACCAGTAAAGGCAAGCCCCGGACATATCCCATTACTTTATTTACACTGCAATCTATGCCTATCTATATTATATCCTGCATTAAGTCTAGGAGTTGAAGTGAAACCCTAGATGCATGAATCCTAGGAATCCAATGTAATGCTTCCGAGTCCTTATCGGTTAGATGCTCCGCTAATAGGACCGGTAGAAGTCGGGTGATTTCCTGTCACTCGCGCGATATAGGAGTTGCATGTTTACATTCTTGCAACCACTATAAGGATGACGGACAGGGTCATGTGCTGTATCATGACCTGGAAGTTTACCCTGTCTGTTTTGTTAAAAGTTGATAAGGTCGATATGTGTGGTAGTGGTGGCTAAGCGTTTGAACAGTACTAGCCACATACCGTGAAAATTTGTAAAGCGGTAAACCTAGTAACCGATCGGCCCGGCAAGTGGGTATATTTCCACCACTCGATCTTTATGTTATGTTCACACGCACCGACCTGTGGGAGTACGTTCTGCATGGCAGACAGGAATACGGGTTTTGTAGTCGCGCTACAGACATATGTCCTGCACGAGTGATGTGCGTACGGTCCTGCAAGTCGCTTGTGGTGGCCTGCCCACGAGTCGGAATGAAAGGTAAACGGTTGCTTCGGAACGCCCTGCCGGTATTCCCAAGCGTGTGTGTTAGGTTTACCTTGCAAGGTTAAATTCGATTCGAATCGTCCGCCTCTCACGAAGCTTGAGATTGCTTATCACTTCTGCCACATTGAGTAAAAAGTGGAACTAATGATGGATAATCTTGATGGATGATAATCACTACCTTGCTTGCTTAGTGTAGGTGCTAATCTAGAATAAATACTCAACTAGAAAATGAAAGCTAAAACTTGAAAATAGTTCATACTCTTTGTTACTTTTCAGCTGAAAATAAACCCAGAGCCTTTGTAATGCCTTCATGAGTCTAGTTATGGGCTAAAGTATACCCAGCCCCGGGTAAGCCTTGCTGAGTATTAGTATACTCAGCCTTGCTAGTTTTATGTTTTTCAGGTAAAGCCTTTGAAGATCCTACTCTTTCCCTGTTTTGGTCCTGTGCTCTCCCAGATGATTGGTCCGTGGAATAGGATCCGTCCCTGGCCAACCCTGATGATATCGAGTGATGTTGTGCCCGGGCTTAGCATGGCATCTGTCTTGACGACGTATTGTAAATCATCGCGTACGTTTTCCGCTGCTAAAAGCCAAAACTTCAACAGTTTGTAATGTTTTCTCCAAGTTTGAAACTTCGTACTACTTTTTGAAAACTCTTATCATGTAATTCCTTGTGATGTAAAATAAGATGGTGATTGTATCTCTGGACTCACCTTCGTGTGAGGTAACCTTATTTGATCCTGTGTATCGGTGGTTTATCGGGACGTTACCCGATAGGCCAAGGGATTATACCGTTTGAAGCACGTTGGAGCCCTCTGGAGTGGACTCGCGTACTTGAGCCGGTATAATTCAGGTTGGTTCTGCCACACGGCCGGGGCTTTTTGGCGTCCGTGCCGGGATGCGTGGCGGCATCGTGGCGTCGGAGGGAGCGGGGCTAGGGTTTGCGGTGCGGCGGTTTCGCTCCCTCATCGCGGAGCGGGGACAAGCGGGGCGTGGTGCTGGCTGGCGACGCGAGCGAGCGGGGCCGTGGAGCTGGGGAAAGGGGAAGCAGCGGTTACGGCTCGTTGTCGTGGAGCGGGGCAACACGGCGGAGGGGTGCGAGCGGAGGCCGGGGTGTGCTACGGGCGAGTGGAGGAAGAGGAAAGCTGATGGGCGGGGCCCGCTCGTTAGCCGCCCCGGGGGAAGGTGAAGGGGTGCGCGGGGGGTGCGTCTGTCGGTGGGCTGGGCCGGCGGAGCTGGGCCGTGTCGTGCGGGGAAAGAAGGGGGAAAGGGAGAGAGGTCAGCTGGGGTGGGCTGCGATGGCCCGTGAGCTGCGCGGCTGGCTTGGGCTGGTGGCCCATGAGGGGTTTTAGAGGATAGGTTTTGGATTTGAATTTGATGGGCCAATTCAAATTCAAATCCCACACAATTAAAGCAGCAATATGGAAATTCCAATCAAGTAAAATCCAACAACAATTTCAAATCAAGGAAGATTGCAATTAAATCCGAAAAGACTTCAAATAATCACACTAACATTTAATGGTCCTTAGTTTCAAGTTAAATTTACTAAGATCTCGAGGTAGAGGGAGCTTAATCTTATATTTAGGTTCTAGCTAAGGCACAACACAAGAAAAGTTTTTGAAATTCACGATTTTGCACTAATTTAACATTCCGGAAAATCTGGGATGTTACACCTCCCCTGCCGGACATTGAATGTCCCAGTCACACCCTGCTGACGGTGTACCAGCCACCCAAGATCTCTCGAACCGCTCATGATCTAGTGATTGAGGAGGAGGATGAGGGGACTGGTGACAACCGCACCCTTGCAGAGCTGATGAGGACAAAGGGAATGAGTACCTACCAGGAAAGTACAAACTATCCCGGTGGTTAACTCCTCCCTAGTCACCCGAGGAAACCAAGGGTCATCGCTCAGTAACACGGAGCCGATGCCTCCCCGAGCGGTGATGATGATGAACCCTTAAGGTAAGAGCATTCCTTGGATTCATGAGTACTTGTGCTGGTTTTTCCTTTGCCAACTTGAATCGTATTCTCCCTTTTTTCAGTTCTTCAGTGAAAGTCCCTCGAACCCTAAGCATTCAAAGCGAAGGGTCGAAGAGGTAACCGAGGATGATTAGGGATGGCAATGGGTATCCAAAACCCGAAAGCTGATGGGTTTTTACTCAATTAGGGTACATGTTTGGGACAACTTCTAGACCCATGGGTTTGCTAATGGGCACGAAGTTCTACCAATTGGGTTTAAGGGTACGAGTTTGTTCCTATAGTACCCAAACCCATAAACCCGTGGGTTTTTTAAACCCGATGCAACATAGTGCATACTATCATTATTTTGAACTTGTAACAAATTTGATGTTAATACCATCATTTCATAATTGTAACAAACTTGATTTTAATACCACCATTTTATTGTGAACTTGTAACAAACTTGTTAATACCATTGCCACTTGAAGTATTAAACTTGTTACATGTAATTTTGTTCCCTCTAGTATCTTTATACAATAAATTATGGATATACTGCTCATTCTATATTTATGCAAACTATGACTTGTTGCTTAGATAAATGTATTGTCTCTCTTATTTGTTTAAATTAAAGGATAGTTGATAATGAGAAGAATATGCATATATTGATCATTGACAAGCTTCTATCACGATAAGGGTGCAACCAATGCGTAAAAGAATGTTCTCGGTCATGGATGACCCGTGGGTACCCGGTAACCCGACGGCTTTGGGTTTGGGAAAAATTTTATACCTGTCATGGGTATGGGTTTTTTAATGTTTTTCGGATGATGCTGTAACGGATCAAGGTGTGCCCTCTGTTACAGTGATCCATCGTTGGATTCTGCCAGGGCAAGTGCCACCCTCAGCTAGCCTAAAGTCGCTACCAACTGCACCAACTGATGCGTCAGGGCAAGCACCATCCTCAGCTGGCAAGTCAACACCCTCGAGTGCTTTGGGTGCTGCTCCAGCACTTAAAGCACTTAGGATGAAAAAATCACTTTTAAGAAGTCTTCTCTATAAGTACTCGAGTACTTTCCAGTCGTAGTTTGTAGGTTCATAATGGTATGTATCAATCTGACTGCTTGTTGTGTGAAGGAAATCCTCTGCTCTGGGCTTGGAGCAACCTAGCGGCACCATGACTGGTCCAGCCCCCAAGCAAGAGTCTAATGTTGCAGCGTTGGTTACGATGGTGGCCATTGCCGCTTGGGTTGATCCGCCGTTACCACCGCCTACGGAGTCTCCTGCTCCTGCCGCCACTAAAGTCGAGGAAGGCATAGAGGAAACAAGGCAGGACTCAATCGAGGGCCCGGACTAGCGGAGTCACCCTCCGAGATCCCTTTAGGTGAGTCGATCGTGCCGCCCCTGCCCACAAGTACAACTTTACATGTAGCACGTCTGATTCTAGCAGGCAAGGTGGCAGGTATCTCGCAGCAGCAGCCGACTCGTGAACATCAAGGTGTTGCGGGTACTTCTGCCAAAGCAATATTGGTGCTGCTGCCCAAATCCAAATATGCGATCCCAACCAAATTAGTAGATGACCCTATGCTGACCTCATGGGTCTTGAAGCACTTCGAGGACATCTTTAAGGAATTGTACAAATTCTCCACAGTATGTTTGCTTGGTCTATCAGGACATACTTTGTTGACTAACTTGCTTGCTTGACTGACCACATATCTCGTCATGCAGAAACTGGCCAATAAATCTAGAGAAAAATCCAACAATTTGAGAGCTGTTGAGGATGGCCTTCATCAATTGCAGGCCAAGGACGGCGAAATTGGGGAACAAATCATGAAGAATGTTCAGCTGCAGAACTAGCTTGATTCCATCAAGCTGGAGCGCACGAGAGAGGTCTGGCTTCAAAAGAAGGAAGTCAAAAACCTAGAGGAAAAGAACAAATCCCTAGCCAAGGCGCACCAAGGTAATACTCTTTCGAGTACTATATCAGGTTTGATGTGTCCGTGTAGTGTTATTTGAATTTGTACAAGTACTCTTTCTTATCATTTGCACGCAGAACTCAATAAAATGTTACAATATAAAGAAGACCGCTGAATGATGTGAAGAATTTGCTGTAACATCATTCAGATGAAGTCGAGCTCCTGATGAAGAAACTTGAAGACACTAACAAGCAACTCGTGCAGTGCATGCAGCAAGTAGTCATCGACAAGTAGTCATCAAGTCAATGGCTGAGAAGAAAGAGTTGAGGTAGAAACAACTTGAAGAACTTGAGGGCACTGCGCAAGTAGTCATCGACATGGTGGACCCTCTAGAAGGTGGAGTAGTCGATAACAGGACTCTACTGGAGCGCCTTCGCGAGGCACCGTAGAAGATATCTTGCTACCTTTTGGAGACCACCAAGACCTACGTGGCGCACATCCTTGGGCTCGTCAAGTCATTTTGGCCCAAAGGTAACTTGAGTCCACTGGCTGATGGTATGGCTGCAGACTGTTCTGATGAGAAATTTGCAGAATACCTCAAAGAAGTCGGTCCTGTGGCTCAAAAAATAGTTGAAAACCTTGAGCAGTATTAGGACAATGAACCTGTCATGAATAATCTATCTAGGTGTATGTAAATATATCTTGTATACTATTCTCTGCATGTGCTTTTGTTTAGAATACATGGAGTACTTAACAATCGTAGGACATAGGAAAAACTCGAGACACGTAGGTCGAGCTACACCGAGTGCCACAACTCTGGGTGTAGTCAATAGCTTGGCGTTTAATGATTGGCCTTGCGTAGGGACTTAAGTGAATAAGGATTTACTCAAGTTGGGTGACACTCTGGATTGCTTGAGTTGTATGGGTGTGGAGACCTCTTCAACGTTCTCGTAGTGAATGTAGGATTGGTTCTGATAAACCGTAAAGCTAGTAATCGAGGTAGTCTGAATATGTGCATATAGCTTTGCGACTTGGCCATATTTTGCTGTGGTAGAGTAGTCATGTAGGTAGCTCACGATGTTAGCCTTCGAGCACTCCTAGTGACTTAGCATAGTTAGTATGTTGTTAGTACTCATGGCTAGAGCCCCCTGAGTTTTACACTTTAGCTTGGAGACAAAAGTAATTGTTTGGGGACCAAACCAACTCTTTATTGATGTAACCCAAGTACATCCCCCCAAGTGAGTTTACTCATGGATGTAGCCCTTAGGGTCTACAACACCGTAGTCGAGTTTTGTAGAGCCTATGGATGCAGTCTCCCAAGTAAATATACTCATGGCTGGAGCCCCGAGGGTCTAAAAAAGGTACTAAATTTTTGTAGAAACTGTGGCTACAACCCCCAAGTAAATACACTCGTGCCTGGAGCCCCAAGATCTACAAAAAGGTAGTCAAATTTCATAGGGCCTGTGGCTGCAGGCCCGAAGTAAATTTACTCGTGGCTGGAGCCCCTAGGGTCTACAAAAAGGCAGCTGGGAAGCACCTAATGAAGTCGCTATAAAGAGTCTTTTAGTTCCCTGCCACAGTGGTTAAATGAGAACTTTTGGGTTTAAATTTGAAAGCACCCTTGGTCCGAGATAGAATCTTTGAAGCAATGGTTACAAAATAAATCCTAAAAGTTTACATAAACCTCCTGGAATTGTGTCTTAGTTTTGGCGTAAATTGTCATCCGAGTGGTTTTGCAACCTTTCTTCGTGGTCTTTCTTCCCAACGTTCTTGAGTGGGGGAGCTCCTAGGGCCGTTCAGAGGCTATGGCATTCAAAGGCGGAATGTGTAGCATTCGGATACCACTGGCAATACCTGTGGAGGGCCTTTTCATAGCGTTCTTGCGGGCAGACAATTTAGTCGCTCTGTGGTTGCTGCAGGGGCGTCTAGCTTGCGCTTCTGAGTTGAGCTCGAGTAATTTGGAGAAATGTGGTAATTGGTAGGGTTGTAGGCTTCCACTTTGGCATGCTCTGCTGCCTAGCCATGATGACATTGCAACCATCACGGCCAATGTTGATGATGTTGCGGAGGTCGGTCGTGGAAAAGTCATAAATGTTGCCAAGCTGACGTTGTTGCTGCTCTATCGCACAATTCCTGCGTTCGGTGCATTTGGCGTTCCTGATCCTAAAGCGTTCCTTTCTAACATCATCCTCATCTTCTATCCTGACAACATCCATGACGTCAAATGCGCGATCAGGTAGCTCGCCACCGTCGAAGCTGTCAGTTGTTTGGTGTTTGGGCTAGGTGTATTTGAGAAGTAGTCGTCATCATTGATATAGTAGTCATCTAGTTGGAGATGCTCCAAACCTTCTTCATCTGTGTTCTGGATTTTTGTGATGCGAACCATGAATACTGCTCATTCTGGCACGTAGTGTAACACCCTAATGTAATTTTCCCAAATTTTAAGGAATTTATTTGGGCTTAAATAAAAATTCCTAGGGTTTTTCTAATTTATCTTGCATTTAAAGTAATTTTAGAACACAAGAAGATAAAACTTACTATAAGGTCAACATGTTTGTGCATTCATGCTGGAGCATTATTTTTCCTTGTGTTGAGTTTATAGGGTTTGAATTCAAATTTATTTGAATTCATATAGATTTGTTTGAATGGTTTGAGTGTAGAAAAGAAAAAGAAAAGAAGAAAAGGAAAGAAAGGAGAAAGGCAGCCCAATCCAGCCCAAACCCCCCCCCTCTCTTCCCCCCCCCTCGGGCCCTCTCTTTTCCCCTCCCCGCATGGGCCGTGCCTGGCCCAGCAGCCAGCCCAGCAACCCACGCGCTCTCCTCTCTCTTCCTCTCACTGCCACCCGGGCCCGCATGTCGGCGCCATCTCTCCCCACCCACGCGCCCGCTCCCTCCTTTCTCTCTCTGACTGCTGGTCCCAGGCTGTCAGCGCCTTCTTTTTCCCCTTCCCCTTTCTTCCCCGGCGCGCAACGCCTCCGCGAGATCCCCGGCGATCTCCTCTCTCCCGGGCCCGCACGCCAAGGTAGCGCCGCCGCCCTACAAGAGGAGACTCCTGAGCCCCAGAACCCTAACCCTAGCCCTGCGTCGCCCCGAAGACCTCCAGCACCGCCGCCCCCTTTCTTCCTCCGCTCCAGTCACCTCGGCCTCACCGTGGTCAGGCCGTTCCGCCGCGCTCTAGACCACCACAGTCCCCGCAAGAGCTCCGCCTCGCCCCCTAGGAGCCTCCCGAGCCGTGCATTGGAGCTCTAGACCCCGGCATCACCAGAATCGAGCCACGACGCCGCCGTCGGTGATCTGCTCTGCCGCCTCAATTCTTCGCCGTAGTTGCATCCCGGGCTCTCTTAACCCCTTGGTCACCTGCGCAGGAGCTTCCCGAGGCGACCCAGGGTGATCAGAGCCCCAGAGTCTGCCTGTAGCCGTCGGACCGCGAGCACCCGATCTTCTTCGCCGCCGGTCATCGTCGACTTCCACCTTCCGTCGCAGCTCCGGCCTCCACAACCCCTTGGTGAGCCCCTCCTCCAGCACCTGCTCCCTTTGCGCCAGGTTTCGTAGGCCGTACACCGCAACCGAGGCCGGAACGCGCGCGTCGTTGTTACGACCGCCGCGCCAACCCGCCCCCGCCGTCGTGCCCGTAGCTAGAGCCCCCCTGGGTAGGTCGCGCGTGTCACGCGGATCACGCCCGACCCAAGCCCGGGTCGATTTGACCCCCGGAGCCTCGAGTTCGATGGGCTCCGGCGAGCCCGAGCCACGCCGCCGCGGCAGCTGTCGCCGGCGTCGCCACACCACCGCCCGGACCCCCCAATCCCCCTGCGCCGTCCGATCCGAAGTGAACGCCGGTGATTAGATCCAGATCAGATCGGGTCCGAGCCATTAGATCCCGATCCGACGGCCGACAGCCAAAGATACCGGTTCACTCCGGTAATCTTGTTAAAGAGCCCCTGCGTTTTCCCGAAAGCAACCCGCAATCCATCCTAGTTCAAAAGTAATTCCAGATAAGCCCTAGTTTTTACGCCGGAGCCCCCTGAACTTTCTAGTATTTGGGTCCGCAGTCCGTCCCAGGTGTTTTTGCGGGATAGACCCCAGATCTGGCCTTTAATTAGGTTTAGGCCCTGGTTTTTGCGCAGAACCCCTTAGAACTTCCTGATTTCTTGCAGAAAGGTCCCTGGACCTTGCTTTAACCCTAGATTTCGCATCTTAGATCTGTTTTAGTTGATTCTTGCGCTCACGCGATCGCTGTAACGCGTAGAACAATTTTATCATAGTTTTGTGTACTGTTTGATGTAATGTTGTACTGTTTCTTATCTTTTGTCCTTGTTTGCATGTGTGTGCATGTGTGGACCATATATTGCTATTACGATCGTGAGTAGACGTCGAGCCTCCGGAGCAGTACTAGGAGCGGCCATCTTCTGAGCAGTTTGAGCAGCAGCTGGGAGAGTTCGAGGGAGGCAAGTATAACATGAACCTCCTATCACTTTTTAATACAAATTTCATATTGCATTTTAATTCTGTATGCCTATAAGGATTTCCTAGCCACCTCATCCTTTATATTTATACCTTGGGTTGCATTTTGGTTAGCTGTGCTAGGTTGCTGCGCTATAACACACTTGGTCCTTTTTAATTAATTTGTTAATGATCCTATGCAACTTAATTCTGGAACCGACCCTCTGTGCTGTGTGCTTGAGTGGTTTGCACGTCCTTAAAAGATGTTTTTCTTAGAAACATGGTTTAGGGGGCCAGCACGGTGCTTAGTGCTTGGTTGGCCACTCTCCATAAGGACTGGTTCATAGAGCGACAACCTCAGACAACCGCGCAACCACAAGACTGGAATGGGACAGTCTTGACTTACTAATTAGGTCGTGTTGGCTCGGGAGTAACTTACCTGCGTGGGCAAGAGGGGTGGTAGGCTTCAATGGTCCCTGCTCCTCCAGCTTGGTCTGTGCTGTGTGCTTGTACCCCCGGAGGTGGGCCCTATCGTCGTCGATCCAGAATCCTTAGCGGTTACACCTTACCAACGTGATCCTTTGTAACGGTCTCGTAGTGTGCTTGCTAGCCATCTCACCTAAGGAAGTGTGATGAACAACTAGCGTAGCTCATGACTTGTGGGTAAAGTTGTGCAACCTCTCGAGAGTGTAAAACTGATATATCAGCTGTGCTCACAGTCATGAGCGGCCCAGATCCTCCGTCTGATTAGTGGGGTTATCTTGGTGGTTCGGATGGTTCTTAGTAGTTCTTAATTAATATTGATTAATTTATTATTCAATTGGGTTTATGGTAATTCATCTACTTGTAGTAAATAGTTTTAATAAAATTCTGCCAAGACTAAAAGCTAATGCAGTTGAGTCAGCCAACCTTAGAGCCTCATAGTTTGTGTTATACTTGTTGAGTACGAGTTTGTACTCACACTTGCCTCTCTACTCTTCTGTTCTCTTGGATACCTTCGACTGCTGCTCAGTGCCCGGCAACATGGAGGACTACGTCAGCGGCTTCGACGACTTCTAGGCGTTTGTCTCTCAGTCAACGTCCCTGTGGCGCCCTACTCTTCATGTACTTCATTTTTATGCTTCCTCAACTCTTGAACCGATCCTTGATTCGGTTGTAATAAAATAATTCATTTACGATTTATATTATTATTATTCGTGATATGTGTTGTGATATCTTGATGATTCTGTTGTATATATGCGTGACTTGATCCTGGCGCATTTATGATTGCTCGATTTATGTTCTTTATAAATCGGGTGTGACAGAATTGGTATCAGAGCCATATCGACTGTAGGACGAAGCCTAGATAGAATTGGTCGAGTTTAGAACTTCTTTTCTCTTGCCTTGCTTCCGCAAATCTTCAAACATCATTTCCTACTTCTATTCCTTGAGTCCTAAGCCCTTTGATTTGCTATCTCTCCTGTCTTTTCTGAGAAATAGCTTGAGTCTCCGTAGACGTTGGCCTGAGTAGTCTAACCCTATAAGCTATAAGTTTAAGCTATCCCAACGAAAATACGCTAGAACGAGTGTGTTGGTCGAGTAGTGTGAAAAACTCGACTAAGTTGTGAATATTGCATGTTTGTTATTGTGCAAATGTTTGATTTGGGTTTTTGGTTGATTGCATAGTCTAGTAGTTAAACTTGTTCATGCAAATCGACCCTAACACAACTTGAACTAAATAATAAAATTGAGTTAGAACGTTGGGGGTAAAACCTATATTCCTTTTCTCTCTGTCATATCCTTCCGAAGTTTCATTTCCGCAGCTGCACAATATCTCGTTCTCATAAAATTTCGTTAGCTGCAATCAGATGGTGAACACCAGGCGCACCGGTTCCGGTTCTGACCAGCAGGAGCAGAACAACCAGAGTACTGGTCAGCCGCTGCCGATGCCGCCACCACTGACCCCGGAGCAGTTCTTCCAGCTCCAGATGCAGATGATGGCTACCCTGAACAATACCGTTCAGGCTCTGCAGTAGATCCACGCCCAGCCACCGCCTCCTCCGCCACCTCAGCCTCGTTACAGGCGTGTGGATTTCCTAAGAGGTCATCCTCCGACCTTCTCTCACGCCACGGACCCACTCCAGGCGGACGACTGGCTTCGCTCAGTGGAGCGCCAGTTGGTGGTTGCTCAGTGCGACGACCGGGAGTGGATTCTGTACGTAGCAGGGCAGCTGCGAGGCTCCGCTCTTGACTGGTGGGAGTCCTACCCGTTTTAGGACCGTGATGCTGTCACCTGGGTCCAGTTCCGTGAGCGCTTCAGGAGCCACCATATTCCCGAGAGGATTATGAAGATGAAGCAGAAGGAGTTCCGTGCCCTTAAGCAGGTAAATTCGAATGGAATTCCCTGCAATTTCTTTTGAGCTTCGATCTATCCTTGATCTCTTTCGTAAGCCTGACATATGGAGCAATTTCTATCCTTGTTATCGGTGTTTGTCATTTAAGGGATCTATGACGGTGACGGAGTACCGTGACCGTTTCCTTCAGCTTGCCCGTTACGACCCCGCCGATGTTGCTATTGATAGCGACAAGCAGGAGTATTTCAAGGAGGGGCTGGATGATCACATCCAGTATGCGCTGCTGAACCACCGCTTCGACAGTTTCAACCATCTGGTTGATGCTGCCCTCAACACCGAGCGTAAGCACTGGGAGATTGAGGACAAGAAGAGGAAGATGGCCCCATCTTCGTCGGGCAGCAACACTCGTCCCTGATATCAGCATCCACAGTAGCAGCAGCAGCAAAGGTCGCCCCAGCAGTATCAGCAGCGGTAGCAGTATCCTCCTCGTCCTCAGTAGCAGGCAGGACAGGGTCAGAGGCTTCTAGCGCCTCCGGCTCCACCAGCTCCGAGGCAGGGAGTGCCCACTCCCCCTGCCGGGCAGCAGGCTCCAGCACTCCCACGGGTGTGCTTCCACTGTGGCGAGCTGGGGCACTACGCCAATGTCTGCCCTCGGAAGGCGCAGGCAGGACAGCAGGGGCGTGCAGCACCGCCCAAGGCCCCAGCTCAGGGCAGGGTGAACCACATGACGGCTGAGTCAGCGGCCGAGGCTTCCAACGTGGTCATTCGTACGTTCATGGTTAATGCCCATCCTACTACAGTGCTTTTTGATACTGGTGCTACGCATTGTTTCATCACCCAGTCTTTTGTTGAGCATCATGGTATTCCTACTAGGACATTAAAGAGGTGCATGTTAGTATCTTCACCGGGAGGGCAGTTGAGGTCTCATATCTTCTGTCCCAGAGTTAGTGTGGTCATAAGGGGGGTAGAGTTCAGTGCAAATCTGATGGTGCTAGACACCAAGGGCATTGATGTGATCCTAGGGATGGAGACTCTTGCTAAGTGGGGAGTCCGGATAGATTGTGCTCAGAGGACTGTTCTTCTATCAGCACCGGATGGTCAGGAGGTCACTGTCGGTGCTATAGAGCCTTCTGGATTTCTTCATCAGATGGAGGCTAGACCCACGGATGGTATTCGCGTGGTGTCCGAATTCCCGGATGTCTTTTCGGATGATTTGCCACGTATGCCGCCTGATTGCGACATTGAGTTTTCTATTGATCTCTTGCCTGGCACAGCTCCTATTGCTAAGCGGCCCTATCGTATGGCACCCGTCGAGCATGAGGAAGTTAAGAAGACCATAGATGAGTTGCTAGCCAAGGGTTATATCCGTTGCAGCTTCTCTCCTTGGGCTTTTCCTGTATTGCTCATAGAGAAGAAGGATGGCGCGAAGAGAATGTGCGTCGATTATCGGGATCTGAATGCAGTCACTATCAAGAACAAGCATCCATTGCCCCGTATTGAGGATCTTTTCGATCAACTCCAGGGTGCTTGTGTATTCTTGAACATTGATCTGCGTTCGGGTTATCATCAGATGAAGATTCGCTCCGAGGATATCCCGAAGACGGCATTCACCTGCAAGTATGGGCTATACGAGTATACGGTCATATCCTTTGGCTTGACCAATGCTCCGGCTTTCTTCATGCATCTGATGAACAAGGTTTTCATGGATTATCTGGACACCTTTGTGGTGATATTCATTGATGATATCCTGGTATATTCCAAGTCAGAGGCAGAGCATGAGAAGCATCTGAGGCTTGTGTTGCAGAGGCTTAGAGAGCACAAGTTGTATGCCAAGCTCAGCAAGTGCGAATTCTGGATTGACGAGGTTCCTTTCCTCGGTCATGTCATCTCCAAGGGAGGTATTGCTATGGATCCCGGAAAGGTGAAGGATGTGCTTGACTGGGTGGTACCACAGACAGTGAAGGAAGTCCGCTCTTTTCTGGGCTTAGCAAGATATTATCGGAGGTTCATTGAGAATTTCTCCAAGATTTCGAAGCCTTTGACTTCCTTGCTAGAGAAGGGTGTGGATTTCTCTTGGACTGATGAGCGTCAGAAGGCCTTCGAGGAGCTGAAGAAGAGGTTGACTACGGCACCAGTCCTTACTCTGCCAGACCAGAGCAAGAGGTTCACAGTGTATTGTGATGCTTCGAGGGATGGTCTTGGTTGTGTCCTGATGCAGGAAGGCAGAGTGATAGCTTATGCTTCGCGGCAGTTGCGCCGGCACGAGCTGAATTATCCCACTCATGATCTGGAGTTAGCCGCAGTTGTGCATGCTCTGAAGATATGGAGGCATTACTTGTTTGGTCAAAGGTGTGATATTTACACCGACCACAAGAGCCTCAAATACATTTTTACGCAGAGTGAGCTGAACATGCGGCAGAGAAGATCGCTAGAGTTGGTCAAAGATTATGACCTGGAGATCCACTATCATCCGGGCAAGGCCAATGTTGTGGCAGATGCTCTGAGCAGGAAGAGCTATGTTAACATGGCCATGGCTTTTCAGATGCCTCAGGAGTTATGCGAGGAATTTGAGCAGTTGAGTTTGGGTTTCTTGCATCACACCTCGAGTGCATCATTCGAGGCAGAACCCACTCTAGAGGCAGAGATCAGGTAGCATCAGAAAGAAGATAAGAAGCTGCAGGAGATCCGTGAACTGATCAAAATTGGCAAAGCACCTCATTTCAGAGAGGATGATCAGGGTACCTTGTGGTACAAGGGCCGGATATGTGTGCCAGATATGAAGGATCTCAGGAAGCTGATCTTGAGTGAGGCTCATGATACAACGTATTCTATTCATCCAGGCAGCACGAAGATGTATTATGACCTCAAGGAACGATTCTTGTGGTATGGAATGAAGCGTTCCGTTGCGGAGTACGTGGCTATCTGCAACACTTGTCAGCGTGTTAAGGCAGAGCATCAGAGACCAGCAGGTTTATTGCAACCGTTGAAGATTCCAGAGTGGAAATGGGAGGAGATCACTATGGACTTCATCGTTGGATTGCCCCGTACCCAGAAAGGGTACAACTCCATATGGGTAGTAGTGGACTGGTTAACGAAGGTTGCCCATTTCATTCCGGTGAACACTACCTACTCCGGTGCTAGGCTTGCAGAGTTGTACAGTTCCAGGATTGTCTGTCTGCATGGTGTTCCTAAGAAGATCATATCTGATCGAGGATCTCAGTTCACTTCACGGTTCTGGGAGCAGTTGCATGATTCGTTGGATACGAAGCTACGCTTCAGTACCGCTTACCATCCTCAGACAGATGGGCAGACAGAGAGAACCAACCAAGTGTTGGAGGATATGCTTCAAGCCTGCGCTATTTAGTATGGTACCAGCTGGGATAAATGCCTGCCGTATGCAGAGTTTTTGTACAATAACAGTTATCAAGCCAGTCTGAAGAAATCTCCTTTCGAGGCCCTGTATGGTCGGAAGTGCAGGACTCCGCTATATTGGGATCAGATAAGAGAGAGGCAGGTATTCGGTCCGGATATTGTCGAAGAGGCAGAACAGCTAGTACAGCAGGTGTGAGAGAACCTGAGGATCGCACAGACTCGTCAGAAGAGCTACGCGGATGTTCGTCGTCGAGATCTGACCTTTGCAGTGGGTGACCATGTGTACTTGAAGGTCTCACCAATGAGAGGAATCCGCAGGTTTAATGTGAGAGTGAAGCTAGCCCCTCGATACATTGGTCCGTTCAAGGTGTTGGAACGCAAAGGTGAGGTGGCATATCGTTTGGAGTTACCTCCCAACCTCTCAGGAGTGCACGATGTGTTTCACGTGTCTCAGCTGAAGAAGTGCTTGAGGGTGGCAGAAGAACAAGCACCGCTAGAATGGTTGGATGTGCAGGAGGACCTGACTTACACCGAGCATCCGGTGAAGATTCTAGAGACATCTGAGAGAGTTACCAGGAACAAGAAAATCAAGATGTGCCGTGTTCAGTGGAGTCACCACACGGAGGACGAGGCTACTTGGGAGCGAGAAGATGAGCTGAGGAAGACATATCCCGATCTTTTTGCTAGCTAGCCTATCAGAATCTCGGGACGAGATTCCTGTAAGGGGGGTAGGTTTGTAACACCCTAATGTAATTTTCCCAAATTTTAAGGAATTTATTTGGGCTTAAATAAAAATTCCTAGGGTTTTCTCTAATTTATCTTGCATTTAAAGTAATTTTAGAACACAAGAAGATAAAACTTATTATAAGGTCAACATGTTTGTGCATTCATGCTGGAGCATTATTTTTCCTTGTGTTGAGTTTATAGGGTTTGAATTCAAATTTATTTGAATTCATATAGATTTGTTTGAATGGATTGAGTGTAGAAAGAAAAAGAAAAGAAGAAAAGGAAAGAAAGGAGAAAGGCAGCCCAATCCAGCCCAAACCCCCCCCCCCTCTCTTCCCCCCCCTCGGGCCCTCTCTTTTCCCCTCCCCGCATGGGCCGCGCCCGGCCCAGCAGCCAGCCCAGCTGTGGCAGGACCAACCTGAATTATACCGGCTCAAGTACGTGAGTCCAATCCTGAGGGCTCCAACGTGCTTCAAACGGTATAATCCCTTGGCCTGTCGGGTAACGTCCCGATAAACCACCGATACACAGGATCAAATAAGGTTACCTCACACGAAGGTGAGTCCAGAGATACAATCACCCTCACATTTTTCATCTTAGAGACTTACATTACAAGAGTTTCCAAAAGAAATAAGAAGTTTCAAATCCAGAGAAAAGATTACACACCATTAAAGCTATGGTTTTTGGCAGCGGAAAACATACGCGATGATCTACAGCACGTCGACAAGACGGATGTCATGCTAAGCCCGGGCACGACATCACTCGATATCACCAGTGCTGGCCGGGGACGGATCCCATTCCACGGACCAACCTTCTGAAAGAGCACAGGGCCAAGGCAAGGGAAGAGTAGGGTCTTCAAGACATTACCTGCAAAACATATAACTAGCAAGGCTGAGTATACTAATACTCAGCAAGGCTTACCCGGGATTGGGTATACTTAGCCCATAACTAGACTTATGAAAGCTTATAATGGTTCTGGGTTTAGTTTCAGCTGAAAAGCAACTAAGAGTAGATCCTTATTTTCAACTTTTAGCTTTCAAGTTCTATGTGATTAACCATTCTAGATAAGCACTTACAACTAAGCAAGCAAGGTAGAGCTCTTTATCTCAACCATCAGTATTATTCATCATATAGTTGCTCTTGTTACTCTGTGTGATAAAGGGATTAAGTAGTCTCAGTCATCGTGAGAGGCGGACGATTCTGAATCGAATTTAACCTTGCAAGGTAAACCTAACTCACACGCTTGGAACATCCAACGATAGTTCCGAAGCAACCATTTACCTTTCATTCCGACTCGTGGATCAGATCCACCACAAGCGACTGCAGGAACATACGCACATCACTCGTGCAGGACATACGTCTGTAGCGCGACTAGAAAACCCGTATTCCTGGTTGCCCTTGCAACACGTATTTCCTCAGTCGAACATAAGTAACCAGAAGAAGCAAAACGAGTGGTGGGAGGTATGTCCACTCCTCGGGCCGATTGGTTACTAGGCTTACCGCTTACCATATTTCGCGGCATGTGGTTAGTACTTTCAAACGCTTAACCCCGATCGGCACACACCGCGACCTTATCAAATTCAACAACACAGACGGGGTATCACCTCAACCATGATACCTTACAAAACTCCCGTCCGGTATCCTTATAGTGATAACAGGAATGTAAACATTACAACTCCTATATCGCGCGAGTGACAGGAAATCACCCGACTTCTACCGGCCCTATTAGCATAGCAGCTAGTCGGACTCAAGTACTAGTATCCATCACATTGGTTCCTAGGAGAATGCAACTAGGGTTTCAAGCAATTCCTAAGAACTTAATGCATAGAATACGTAAATAGATATAGATTGCAGTGTAATAAAATAGTAGGTTATGCCCGGGGCTTGCCTTTACTGGTGGGTCTGAAGTCAGAAATGTCAATATCTTCCGAACTTTGGTTCGGGGCTTCAGTTAATCCCTTGGTGACATTCACTTGGTCTTCAGGAATATCCTCTGCAGACTCCTGAGAGATCTTGTAGGTACTGCTTGCGGAAGTAGTCGTATCTACATGTAATGCGACATTACATTCAAAGCGTGCATATGAAACTATCTTACTTCACAATACGGTTGCAATCCAGCACTCATATAACACACTATTCACATAACAACCAAAAAGATTTGAAGCTAAACTTAAACAGAGCTCTAGGTGGACAACTAATTAGAATCGGCTATTCGTTGAGGGTTACAACAGAGCCGATTGGAAACAACAGAGGTTTAGCCAATGGAAAGGTGCATCGAGTTCCTAGATGATCGATGAAGACTTCGATTACCTTGGCAGAAGGATGATTCCTAAAGCAATGGTCTTAACTAAGATGTGCTTAAGTGTTATTCTAGGTAACTAAGTGTGGTTGTATCGACTCGATTACGTCAGCACAACTATTGAATGACGTACAGCCGATTGGGGTGTGGTTAAGGGTATATGATCGATAGGTATAAAACCGACCTCTTAGTCGATAAATCGACTGATAGAAATGGGTGGATAAGGATGGGGAAACTAAGGATCGATCGGCTATAACTGATATGGAGAGCAACTAAAATCGGCTTGGTTCGGCCGATGGTAAGAACCCTAAGATCGTGGGTGTCTCTCCGATACATCGACTCTATGCAGTCGATGTAGGACAGAACAAAAGGATTGTATCGGCAGTAGCCGATACTAGAAAGGTAATAACCGTATCAGCTAATCAGCCGATGGTAGAAGTATCGACTGACAGCTGTTACGCAGAAACATTATAGGCTTAAAGAAAATAGATGCTAAGTGGTTGGGTTGATAACCTGACACTGAAGCATAACTGTTGAGACGTATTAGCCAAGCAGTAAATGCACACGGACTAACGAGGATTTTTATACGAAGAGAACCTTAAGGAAATGGCCATCAAAACGAGGACAGAGTCTGGATGGTAGGAATCTGAGTACTCGTGTGAAAAAATTAACTAGAGATCACACATCTGTACCTGAGACCTACATTTTATGACCTATGTTCAGCTATAACACATGCATACAACACAAGGTATAAGTAAATCACTTATTCTCTAATATTTAACCTAGACCACGAATCACGACTTCCAATTCAAAAGCACAACATATAACTTGTAGATTTTGACCTAGGATTTCAATAAAACTGATTTCGTACTCTTATGAACTTCTTACGAAAATCTATAAAATGTAGAAGTTCATCGATTTGAAATAAATAAAGTTCTGAAAATTTTACAAAGAACACCCTAGAACTTTCTAAAACATGGCAATCAAGTCCCTGGTCCGAGAAAACAGATAACAGGAAGATAACGACGATATTCCGGCAAAGGAATCGCCGGTATTAAGAAGATTCAGTAGGTCGGGGCAAACCTTGGTTATGGAAAAGAACGGATGGAAAGTGAAGTCCCGTGGCGATAGGATCGGCGAAGAGAAAAACTCGATGATGACGAGACTCCATGGATGACGAAGAAGCTTGCCGGGGATTGCAGTGGGTAGAGAATGGCCGAAGGGGTAATCCCCGCGGTGATTTGCGGTGATGGCGGTTGGTTGAGCGATCAACGAAGGTAGGGACTGCTGGACGTCATGGACCCCTGGAACGAGATGATGGAGCCGAACGAGTTCGCTATACTGACTTTTCCGCGAACCCTAGGGTTTTCCTACTCACGAGCTGAGTCTTCTTTTGCTTACGCACGCATGCCACTGAAACACGGCCGGCACACCCGCGTAGCTTCCTGCAGGACTGCCGTGCTTGGTTGCATCGAGGCTCCTCCGAGCTCGTCACGCCTAACTGCCGCCTTCGCTCCACAACTCCTCCTTCCGACTCGCCTCGCCGTAATCGTCACCTTCGATTTGCCTCCTCTCCTTCCAGCTTGCTGCCCCTCGTGCATCTCACGCGCGAGCGAGCTCGCGTCCTCGACACGACCACTCTTGCACCACCAGAGTTCACCGTGGCGTAGTTAGGGTCGATGCCATCACGTTCTCGCATCTTGTGCAGAAGCCCTCCACCGTAACTCCTCCTGCGCGTGCCGTTGCTCGGCACGTCGTATTCCAGCATCGCCTGTTCGTGCCCATGGGCCCGCTCTGCTCCGGCCGCCCAACACCTGCCAATACCACCAATTCCCACGCGCCACCACGAGCATGCTTGCGCCACTCGCTCGGCACCGCCCACGAACCACTCCTGTGCCGCTGCCGCGCACGCCTGCTGCCTCACCCGCGTGCCTAGCCACTCCGCGCGCCACTGCTCACTTCGGGCTGCTCGCCTCCGCCCGGGTCTCGCACCTGCTGCGCTCGCACGCGTCCCGCACGCCGCTGCCTACTTATGCGCGTCTGCCGGTGCCGGGCCTGCTCCAGCGCCCGCGCTTCAACGTACACCATCAGCATTGCATCACCTCCTCTGGCGCTCCCTCGGCCGTCGCTCCCACGCGCTCAGCTTCCTCGCGCGCTCACCCGGGCCCACTCCATGCCTGCAGCCTACCCGAGCGCCTGCTCCCGCGTGAACCGCACGCCAGCGCTCTGCATCCACACGCCCGCCGCGCTCTGGCCTTGCACGCGTTGCCCGCTCGGCGTCACCCGAGCCCACGCACACCCCGTCTCTGCGCTGCGTCAGCCTCTACCCCAAATCCGCGTCGAGCCGCCGCCTGCTCCGCGCTGCTGGCCCTTCACGCCCGCTGCCTGCTGCAGCCCCTGCGCGCCGCCGCTTCGGGCTCCCGCTCGCGCGCACTGCCGCCCACCATCGCGCCGAGCCGTGGCCGCGCCCAGCCGCGCCAGCTCGCCCAGCGCGCCGCGCCTGGATCCGCCAGCCCGCGCGCCTCCGGTCCCCGTGCTAGCACCGAGCTGCCGCCCGACCTGCGTCAGCTCCCGCCGCCGAGCCGAGCCACTGCGCCCTCCGCCCCAGCGCACCTCCTCCGCGCTCCCAGCTCCCGCCGTGCGCCGGTGCCCGCGCAAGGAGCCGCGCCCAAAGCCGCCGCGCCGGCCCGCGCGCTCCGAGCTGCTCCAGCCTGACTTGCTGCTGAGCCCCGAGCGCCGTCGCCTGGGTCGCCCGAGCGCCCACCGTGGAGGAGAGAGAGAGATGGAGGAGATAAAGATAGGGCCAAAGAGGGGATGCCGTCGGTGGGGGAGAAAAGGAAGGCGCCAGGGGAAAGAAATAGAGGAGAAAGTGAAATGGGATTTCCCAAGGACCTTTGCGTGAATTTAGAAAACTATAGGGACCTTTTTGTAAAACATAAATTTCGCATCAATCTAAAACCCGAATGAAGAAATGCCCAAAACGAAAGTTGGAGAGTTTTTCAAACTCTACAACATTGCTTTAGGGCTCAAGTTCAAAAACTCAAAACTCGCATCTTTGCACGTGAAATTTTGAGCAAAAGTTGGATTTGAATTACTTTTGTCCTAAGAGTGTAATTTTAAAATGTTCAGGACCTAAATGCAAGAATTTATGACACGTCATAATGACGGGATAGACTCGTCATAATGAGTGGATAGACATGTCATGATGACTTGCACTTTTACACTTTAGCCCTAAGTAAATTTTAAAGTTACTTTTGTAAATCAAACATTTGCGTAAAAGGACTTGTAGTTTTATAAAATTACATAAACACCCTTATTTTCACCATTTTACCCAAAAATTTTTTACACACTTCAACACTTGCATTTCTAATGCAACTTTTGAATAAATAAATATATATTTTTACAAGGGATAAAATAAAGAAAACATATTTACAACACCACCTTTTACTTATTTTAAAATTACCTTAATCCAAATACATTTTACGAAAACAACCCTAGATTTTTCTGTAATTACAAAAATACCCTTTTTATTTGCACTTTAAATTTTCAAAAGCTTCACATAAACATACACAAGCTTTACACTTAACAAACATATATTTCACACTAACAAAATATATGCCTAACATTACAAATACACGAACTGTCACACCAGCAACCCACGCGCTCTCCTCTCTCTTCCTCTCACTGCCACCCGGGCCCGCATGTCGGCGCCATCTCTCCCCACCCGCGCAACCCGCTCCCTCCTTTCGCTCTCTAACCACTGGTCCCCGGCTGTCAGCGCCTTCTTTTTCCCCTTCCCCTTTCTTCCCCGGCGCGCAACGCCTCCCCGAGATCCCCGGCGATCTCCTCTCTCCCGGGCCTGCACGCCAAGGTAGCGCCGCCGCCCTACAAGAGGAGACTCCTGAGCACCAAAACCCTAACCCTAGCCCTGCGTCACCCCGAAGACCTCCAGCACCGCCGCCCCCTTTCTTCCTCCGCTCCGGTCACCTCGGCCTCACCGTGGTCAGGCCGTTCCGCCGCGCTCTAGACCACCACAGTCCCTGCAAGAGCTCCGCCTCGCCCCCTAGGAGCCTCCCGAGCCGTGCATTGGAGCTCTAGACCCCGGCATCACCGGAATCGGGCCACGACGCCGCCGCCGGTGATCTGCTCCGCTGCCTCAATTCGTCGCCGTAGTTGCGTCCCGGGCACTCTTAACCCCTTGGTCACCTTCGTAGGAGCTTCCCGAGGCGACCCAGGGTGATCAGAGCCCCGGAGTCTGCCTGTAGCCGTCGGACCGCGAGCACCCGATCTTCTTCGCCGCCGGTCGTCGTCAACTTCCACCTTCTGTCGCAGCTCCAGCCTCCACAACCCCTTGGTGAGCCCCTCCTCCAGCACCTGCTCCCTTTGCGCCAGGTTTCGTAGGCCGTAGACCGCAACCGAGGCCGGAACGCGCGCGCCGTCGTTACGACCGCCGCGCCAACCTGCCCCCGCCATCGTGCCCCTAGCTAGAGCCCCTCCCGTGCCTCACTTTGACCCTGGGTAGGTCGCGCGTGTCATGCGGATCACGCCCGACCCAAGCCCGGGTCGATTTGACCCCCGGAGCCTCGAGTTCGATGGGCTCCGGTGAGCCCGAGCCACACCGCCGCAGCAGCCGTCGCCGGCGTCACCACACCACCGCCCGGACCCCCCAATCCCCCTGCGCCGTCCGATCCGAAGTGAACGCCGGTGATTAGATCCAGATCAGATCGGGTCCGAGCCATTAGATCCCGATCCGACGGCCGACAGCCAAAGATACCGGTTCACTCCGATAATCTTGTTAAAGAGCCCCTGCGTTTTCCCGAAAGCAACCCGCAATCCATCCCAGTTCAAAAGTAATTCCAGATAAGCCCTAGTTTTTACGCCGGAGCCCCCTGAACTTTCTGGTATTTGGGTCCGCAGTCCGTCCTTGGTGTTTTTGCGGGATAGACCCCAGATCTAGTCTTTAGTTAGGTTTAGGCCCTGGTTTTTGCGCAGAACCCCTTAGAACTTCCTGATTTCTTGCAGAAAGGTCCCTGGACCTTGTTTTAACCATAGATTTCACGTCTTAGCTCCGTTTTAGTTGATTCTTGCGCTCATGGATCGCTGTAACGCATAGACCAGTTTTATCATAGTTTTATGTACTGTTTGATGTAATGTTGTACTGTTTCTTATCTTTTGTCCTTGTTTGCATGTGTGTGCATGTGTGGACCATATATTGCTATTACGATCGTGAGTAGACGTCGAGCCTCCGGAGCAGTACTAGGAGCCGCCATCTTCTGAGCAGTTTGAGCAGCAGCCGGGAGAGTTCGAGGGAGGCAAGTATAACATGAACCTCCTATCACTTTTTAATACAAATTTCATATTGCATTTTAATTCTGTATGC
Source organism: Panicum hallii (assembly GCF_002211085.1). Lineage (NCBI taxonomy): Eukaryota > Viridiplantae > Streptophyta > Magnoliopsida > Poales > Poaceae > Panicum > Panicum hallii. The sequence continues at coordinate 11,524,528 of NC_038049.1, forward strand.
CTATAAGGATTTCCTAGCCACCTCATCCTTTATATTTATACCTTGGGTTGCATTGTGGTTAGTTATGCTAGGTTGCTGCGCTATAACACACTTGGTCCTTTTTAATTAATTTGTTAATGATCCTATGCAACTTAATTCTGGAGCCGACCCTCTGTGCTGTGTGCTTGAGTGGTTTGCGCGTCCTTAAAAGATGTTTTTGTTAGAAACATGGTTTAGGGGGCCAGCACGGTGCTTAGTGCTTGGTTGGCCACTCTCCATAAGGATCAGTTCATAGAGCGACAACCTGGGACAACCGCGCAACCACAAGATTGGAATGGGACAGTCTTGACTTACTAATTAGGTCGTGTTGGCTCGGGAGTAACTTACCTGCGTGGGCAAGAGGGGTGGTAGGCTTCAATGGTCCCTACTCCTCCGGCTTGGTCTGTGCTGTGTGCTTGTACCCCCGGAGGTGGGCCCCATCGTCGTCGATCCAGAATCCTTAGCGGTTACACCTTGCCAACGTGATCCTTTGTAACGGTCTCGTAGTGTGCTTGCTAGCCATCTCACCTAAGGAAGTGTGATGAACAACTAGCGTAGCTCACGACTTGTGGGTAAAGTTGTGCAACCTCTCGAGAGTGTAAAACTGATATATCAGCTATGCTCACAGTCATGAGCGGCCCAGATCCTCGGTCTGATTAGTGGGGTTATCTTGGTGGTTCGGATGGTTCTCAGTAGTTCTTAATTAATATTGATTAATTTATTATGCAATTGGGTTTATGGTAATTCATCTACTTGTAGTAAATAGTTTTAATAAAATTCTACCAAGACTAAAAGCTAATGCAGTTGAGTCAGCCAACCTTAGAGCCTCATAGTTTGTGTTATACTTGTTGAGTACGAGTTTATACTCACACTTGCCTCTCTACTCTTCTATTCTCTTGGATACCTTCGACTGCTGCTCAGTGCCCGGCAACGTGGAGGACTACGTCAGCGGCTTCGAGGACTTCTAGGCGTTTGTCTCTCAGTCGACGTTCCTGTGGCGTCCTACTCTTCATGTACTTCATTTTTACGCTTCCGCAACTATTGAACCGATCCTTGATTCGGTTGTAATAAAATAATTCATTTACGATTTATATTATTATTATTCGTGATATGTGTTGTGATATCTTGATGATTCTGTTGTATATATGCATGACTTGATCCTGGCGCATATATGATTGCTCGATTTATGTTCTTTATAAATCGGGTGTGACACGTAGTTTCCTATCTTTGGCATGGCTAGACCTTGTTCTTCGTCAGAGGGAGCAAGAGGCCTACCTTCCTGGAACCGGAGTTCGTCGAAATCGGTATCGGGGCGTGGTGGGGCGAGGTTGGGTAGTTTGGAGGGTTTCGTGCTCTTCTAACGTATGAGCCTGCCCAATGGAGTTGATGTCATCATCGGACCCTGGTGACTGCCAAATATGGGCGTAGCATCATTGTTAGAATCCAAGAAGATGTCGGAGATGAGAGCCCTCAGACGAGCGGTGGCTTCTCCTTCTTCGAGTTGTAGTAGACGATCCAAATCTTCTTCCAACATGGAGGGGGACATGGAGTCAGGTTTGATCCGAGGAGCTTAGGCGAAGCACGAGTAGGAATCATGTCAGACTTGGAGTTGTGCTCAATTTCCCCAACTAGGTTTGGGGATGACACCTCACCGAGTTGGTCGATGAAGTAATCGAAATTGGAGTCGAACGCTGTTGCGGGTGCTTCTAACTCCCTAGGACGGAGGGTGGCTTCTGCAAGCTCAGTGCACTCGGCAATGGATCTGTCGACCCGATCGATTGCGGAGAAGATGTCGCCAACACTGGCGAGAGGTTGATGAGGAGTCTTAGAGTGCTTCCGAACTGGGGGTCTAGGTTGCCGTGGTGTTGAAGAGTGGCTTCTGCAAGTTTGATGCACTCAGCGATGTTGCGGCCCACTTGGTCTTCCCCGGTGAGTAGATCATCGGCGTTTATAAGAAAATGGGGCGTTGCTCTGAGATGACTTGCATGGTTCCCCATTAGATTAGAAAGTCGAATCCCGCCAAGTCTGTCGGCTACAATGTTGATGTTATGGCCGGAGGCAGGTGACGGTGCCTCCACCTCCCTAGGGATGGTGAGGTGGCTGTTGAAGCCACCTCGACCATTGGCGACGCAGACCTAGGAGCTGAAAGGAAAGGTCATACCCTCTTGAGGCAGGACAGTGAAGGTCAAAGTTGCCATTGAGTTCATCCGGTCATCATCGACGATCACCCCTACTTGGCGTGCCAGCTATCAGTGTTTTACTGCCAAGCCCACCGAGAGATACCCCCAAGGTGGCAGGTTGTAGATGGGGTGTCACCGAGATATGAAACTCAAAGGTGGATGAAACATGAAACTTTAGACAGGTTCGGACCGCCAAGAGGGTAATACCCTACGTCCTGTGTGGTGATTTGTATTGCCTTAGATGATTGTGCTTTGAAGGGGGTCACTGCTCGCCCTTATATAGTCTAGAGGATAGGGTTACATGGAAATCCTAGCCCCATACTAGCTTAGGAGTCCTACCTGAAAACTACTTGGATAGTTTCCTTCTGTTCCGGCTAGTCCTACTCGTATCCGATTAGTTACAACAGATGTAAGGTATGTGTCACACCCGGTTTTGAAAAGTGAACCAAATGCATCTCATATGTGCGCCAGGATCAAGTTCCACACATATGATAGACGTCACAAGTGTATACCTATGGCAGAACCACTTGAATTATTCCAGCTCAAGCACGCAGTCATTGCTAGGCGGGCGACAGAAGCCCAACGCACTTCAAACGGAACAACTCATTGGTCTGTCGGGTCACCGCCCGATTCAACCACAATTACACAGGATCGACATAGGTTTACCTCGCTTGAAGACGAGTCCAGCCTTACGACAGCTCACAACTTTTACACCGTAGGATAATTAAACATTATTACACAAAGGTTTTGTTTCATCCTAGCTAATATAAATTTATACAAGCATTATTCGAAAATTCAAGTTTACAAAGCAGTATTCAGAGTTAGCAGCGAAAACAACAACGCGACTACATACGTCGCAGAGGTAGGCACCATACTTAGCCCAAAGCATGGCGTTGCTCTGAAGGGTCATTGCCGGCCGGGAACGGATCCCATTCCACGGACCAGCCAAGCGGAATAGTGCCGGGCCAAGTCAGACTATCCACTTGGGTCACGAACGACATACCTAAAAACCATATTACTAGCAAGGCTGAGTATACTAATACTCAGCAAGGCTTACCCGACATTTGGGTATACTTAGCCCATAACTAGACCATGATAGGTTGAACGGCTCTAGTTTTCTTTTGCTGAAAAGCAACAAAGAGTATGCCCTTACTTTCATATGTTAGCTTTCAGATTCTAGTTTCTTTTAACCATTCTAGGTAAGCACCTATACTAGTCAAGCAAGGTAGATATTAAGCATCCATCAAAATTATTCCATTAACTGTTACTGTTAGTACTCTATGTGGCAGAAGTATCAAACAGTCTCAATCTCCGCGAGAAATGGATGATTCTGAATCGAATTTCATAACCTTGCAAGGGATCCTAACTCACACACTCGGAAACTTAACTTTCCGGGCAACCGTTCCCATCTTATTCCGGGGTGTGGATCAGGGCCACCACAAGCGAATGCAGGATCATACGCACATTCACTATGCGGGACGTATGCCTACATCTCGACTGTATGGCTATACTGTCGTCCACTACGCGGAACATATTCCCACACGTCGGTGCGTGTGTATAACAAAAACCAAAATTCGAGTGGTGGGGTAAGTCCACTTGCCGGGCCAATCAGGTAATAGGCTTATCGCATACCATATTTACAGTATGTGGCTAGTACTTTCAAACACTTGACCATCACTACCACACACTGCGACCTTATCAAATTTAAATCAACACATACGGGGTATTCTTTCAAGTCATGATATCGTACATAACCCCGTCCGTTATCCTTATAGTGATTGCAAAATGGAAACAATCAACTCCTATATTGCGCGAGTGATAGGAAATCACTCGACTTCTGTCGGTCCTATTAGCAGAGCATCTATTCGGTAAAGACTCGAAAAAACATTACATAGGTTCCTAAGTATCATGCATCTAGGGTTTCATTACAACTCCTAAAACTTAATGCACAACATAGATATATAACATAATAAGCGCTTAATTTGAAAAACAGGATTATGCACCGGGGCTTGCCTTCTTGGGTGAGGCTGGGGTCAGGAATGTCAACAACTTCCGAACTTTGGTTCGGGGCTTCAGTAAGATCCTCGGCGACGTTCACTTGGTCTTCAGATATTCCCTGCTCGGGTTCCGGGACCAATTCGTAGGTTCCGTCTTCAAGCGTCGTTGATTCTACATGATATGCAATGATTTGAATTAAGTGATTATTAAGTCAATAACTTTCCTTCACGATAAGGTTCCAATCCAACAATTCACATTCAAAACACCACAAAGCAAAGGATTTGAATTCCAAGAATTCAAATTTACTTATTATACATTAATCCAATTAACTCTAGTAGTATCATAAATAATTTTTATAACTTCAAGCATAAGAGTATTGAGGTTAGGAATTTAACTACACACACTTGAGTTGATACAAAGCTTCTGTTAATTTCTTATTTTTAAACCTAACAGGTTAGTGGTACAAAAATGAACAAATCCAAACTTAAGTTAACAAGTTTTATTTTTAGTTTGAAATCTATAGGGGCGAGCGAGGAGCAGCTGCTAGCGGCCGGCGGCGCGACGTGGCGGCTTCGGGCGATGGCGGTGCGACGTAGCTGGGCGGGGAAAACGCTAGCGGGGTCGGGTGAGCGAGCTGGAGGCCAGGTGGTGCGGGTAGGGCGGCGAGGGGGCAGCTGGCGGCCAGGGAGATCGCCAGCGAGGGGGCGGCGGGCGGCACAGCAGTGAAATAGAGAGGGAGGGGAGAGAAGAAGATGATGAGGAATACTTGCTTTTGCAACACAAACCTTAATACATTTTGAAATTACCTTTCATTCAAACACATTTTACAAAAGAACTCTAATTAATTTCATAATTACAAAAATACCCTGTAACTTGCATTTAGGTTTTAAACCCATTCACAAGAACAAACACAAACTTTACACTAAACTCTAGTGTGTCTTACTCCCAAGTACTAGAAATGTCACAATACCCGAAACAATGCATTAACGAAATAGAGTATCATAGTACTTTATTACATGACCGACAGTCTTAATCTTAAGCGAATAAATAAACGTTTATAACTAGCAGCGGACTTTAACTTCACATGCAGATGACTGGGAGACATACGCCTAGTACTCTTCAAAATCTTTAGGGAACTCCGGACAATTATCTTGTTCTGAGCAGCATTGATTTTAATAAAACAAGCGTGTGTACACTTATGGTTGGTACTCAACAAGTGGAGTAAATTATATGGTTGGTACTCAACAAGTGGAGTAAATTATATGACATGCAAGGCGGTAATCTTGGAAAAGCTAACATGGTTTGACTGCGATAAGCATTTTTAGTTGGTCAAGTTTTATTTAACAAGCATTAACTAAATGTAAGTATATACCGACCCTTAAATAAATAAAAGAGATAAAATAACAACATTATGAAAAAAGAACCTCAATTTAGATCATCTTTAAGTTCAATTATCATGTGAGTGTCCAACCCTCTCTTAACCGAGAGCACGGCTGATATATCAGTTTTCACTCTGCAGAGGTTGTACACTTTACCCACAATTCGTGTTTCCCTTGATGTCCGGGTTTGCAAGGCCCTTAAACACTTCCGAGGTGAGTGGCAGGGATTCACTACGAGGCCTTTACAAAGATTTCCTAACTTATAAAAATTTGCTAAGATTTCAAGTCAAAGCGGTGACCCTCCCTAATGAGGTAGTGCCTTAGCCAAGGACCACATATCATAAAGCCTCAAGAGGACCGAGCTATACCTCGACGATGCAACCCCTCTTGCCCTTTCGGTAAGATTATTATAAGCAAAAGTTTCTAATTAATTAGCCAGGACTGGAGCCATGTAGTATTGTGGTTGCACTGTTTTTCTGGGTGATTCTCCATATTCCAATTAATGCAATGATCTTAATTATCACCATAAAACTATTCCAGAACATGAATAAACCAGTGTAGCATGATTTCAGGTTATCCAACCAAAGTCTAAGTAAAAGCAACTAGCGTAGCTACAACATAAATATAAGAACGCAGGTTTAATCAAGGAAGTTCAAAAAAAAACTAGGCACATCCTTAGTTTGGGATCCATCATATTCTAGACACATGCATGCATATAAAGTAAATGTGTGTATTTATAACGTTATTGGGACTGAAGTATGATCAAGGACCACTTGCCTTCGTCAAAGAACTGCTGCTGCTCAGGAACATCTTCAAAGCTTTGCTCTTGTGGTCCCTCGAACTGCGCACCGTCTATCATAACACACAAGTACATATAAGAAAACAAATATGATAAATAAAAAACAGTACACCAAACAATATAAACAGAGCAAAACAACGTTATAAAGCTATTGTATATCATAAGGATCACGTGAGCATAAGAATCGATGAGAACGGAGTTAAAACGGAGAAATTATGGCTAAAACATGATTCTAGGGGCTTATTTGTAGAAGATTTGAAACTAGAAGGGCTTTGACCAAAGAAACCGCTAAAAAATAATTAAACCTTAAATCTAGGTTTTAGATTGCAAAACAGAAGGGCTGAGGATGGCGGGTTCTATTTTTGGAAAAGACAGGGGCCTAAACAGAAGAAAAAGGATCTATTAGTGAGTACTTTTGAACTGTTGTGGACTGCGGGTTGATTTTATGCCTCGGGTTGACCGGTATTTGGCTTACTTGACTCGGGTTAGATGTAATCTAACCCATTGGATCGGGAGCTAACGGCTATGGGGCGGCTGACGGCGTCGAGCGGCGGTGGTGAGCACCGGCGGCGAGGGGAAGCGGTGGCGGGCGGCGGCGACTCACCGGAAAAACGCATAAACGCGTTTCCAGGCACGGCTTAGGCACGGGTTTGGCCTGGGAGCAGGAGAGCGAGGCGAGGAGTGCATTTAGGGGCTCGGGAAGAGGCGACGGTGGCTAGAGATGGCAGTCGGCGGTGAGACGCGGCTCGGGACGACGGCGAGCGATTGGCGCGCACGGGAAGGCGGGGAAACAGGGGATAAGCGGCCGGTGATGATCCTTACCCCACGGTGGAGCTTCTGCGGCGGCTTGCGGAGGCAGAGAAGCGGCGGAGCGGCGGAACGGCGAGCGGCCGGGGCGTGGAGGCGACAGCGGCGGAAGAGCTCGGGCGGCTTCGGGTTTTCAGGTGAAGACGGCGGCTGCGGCTTGGGGAAGATCTAGGGCACGAGGGCGGCGGCTTTGTAGGATGGCCGAGGCACCTAGGCGTGCGGGACTGGGGCTCCGCGCGACGCAGGACGGTGTCGGGTGCCGGCCGGACTCGGACTCGAGTCCGAGCCTGGCTCGGGGAAGGAGAAAGTCCCAACAGGCGGGACCCACCGGTCAGCGTGAGAGAGAGCGAGAGGAGGAAGGGAGCGGGCGCGCGAGCGAGCTAGGCCGGGGAGAAGGAGGAGCTGGGCCGCGCGGAGGAGAAGGAAAGAAGCCAACAGCTGGGCCGTGTTGGGAGAGAGAGGGAAGAAGAGGCTGGGCTAGCTGGGCCGTGCGGGAAGAGAGGAAAAGGCCAGCTTGGGCTGGGCCGCAAGGAAGAGAAGAGAGAGGGAGAAAGAAACGAGAGAGTGGGCCGGGCCCAATTAGAAGAGGGAGAAAAAGAATTGCATTCAAATGCATTTGAATTTAAATTTAAAATTTAAATTCAAATGGAAGACAAACAATAAAACAATGCAATGCGGTATGAAATGCACAAAACCTATGGTTTCTTATATTTCTTTTTATGGTTAAGTAAATTGCTATTAATTCATGGTAAATGCTCTAAAATTAAAATGATGGAATAAAATCTTATGGATCTAAAAAAATTCTAGCAAAATTTATTTAGTTTCTAATTTGAAAATTAGGGTGTTACAGTATGGATCATGCCACATCCCTTATTCTAGATTATGTATGCCATATATGCAGTACCGTAATCCCAGATATGCAGCTTAACCCCAGCCGGTCGTTTCGAAAACGCAAAATATATGGGGCCGGCGCTGTTGAATTAGTAAGATATACAAGCAACAGCCGCAATCCAACAAGTAACAATTTCAACGTGACAGGATATTCTTTTGATCCTGGAATTAAAAATAGAAAAAACAGAGGGGTGAGGGTGTTGTGACGACGGAGGGAGTAGCTGGATGCCACGTCTGGCTTGGCGTTTTCCTGGTGTCACGCGCGTGTCCCCACGAGTCGAACAAACTGCTGGAAGTCACAGCTACTCGCCCGTTAGCCCCATCGATCCGGAACGGGTCCGGCGCCCTAGAAATGATCGAAGTTAGCGCGTGCCCGACCGAGCCCGTCTGCGCCCCTGGCCGCTAGCGCGTAGCAGCCACAGAAGCTCTCCCCGGCTAGACACCATTCCCGGCGTCTCAACGCGCGTACTATGCTCCGTAGGCATCTTGCCGTGCAACAGGAGCTTTAGTGATTGAACAAGTCAGCTCCAAATACCCGTGTATGTATGTATTTATACATCCACGGTACGTACTTCAGTCCTCACAAGCACCTCGAGGTCCCAGCGTTGCTTTCCAATTCGTTACTAGTTGTTAGCTCCTCCAAGACAAGCCAGGTGCTGTGAGATTGCCTGCAACGAGCGAGCTCAAGGACATGGCCCGGTGTTGCTGGCTCCTGCTGCTTGCTCTTGCTCTGGTTGCCTGCTGTGGCCATGCCGCGACTGTGGAGCACACATTCGACGTAACTCGCTGATCCCCCTTTGTTGTCATCTTGGGAAACGGAGTCACATTTCTTCTTAGTTTCCATCGATCGTATGCATGCCGTATGAAACTGCACCATGGACTGCAATTCTTCAGGTGGGCAACTTCTCCATAAGCCAGCTGTGCCAGCCTGCGACGGTAATCACCGCCGTGAACGGTCAGCTTCCCGGCCCGACAATCCGCGTGCACGAGGGCGACATAGTGGTCGTCCATGTCATCAATAACTCACCCTACAACATCACAGTTCACTGGTACGCGTACCAAATCAATGGGACAGTGACGCCCTCCCCTGTACTGCATTGCTACGTCTTGCCGTTTTTTCCCCTTACCTTATGGGCAATTGGCAATTTGCCATATGCCATGTACAGGCATGGTCTCTTCCAGCGGGGGACGCAGTGGGCGGACGGCCCGGAGATGGTGACACAGTGCCCCATCCGCCCCGGCAGCCGCTACACCTACCGGTACAATGCGACCGGGCAGGAGGGGACGCTGTGGTGGCACGCGCACAGCTCCATGCTCCGCGCCACTGTCTATGGTGCGATCGTCATCAAGCCGAGGAGCGGCGACCAGGGGTACCCGTTCCCCAAGCCTAAAAAGGAGGAGATCATCCTGCTGGGTACTAAAAAGTGGCCATCGTTTTGATATTTCCCCACATCTCTCGGTACAAAGTTTTGGCCGTTGTCACTGAAATCATCTTGCAGGCGAGTGGTGGAATCAGAACGTCTTCGACCTGGACCGCGAGGCCTTCCTCACTGGAATCCTGGTGGATCGGGCCGACGCGTATACCATCAATGGCATGCCTGGGGACATGCACAAGTGTCCGGGCAGTAACCGCAAGCCAAGTATGACACTTGACCCTCTCTATGTTCGATCATCGTTCACCATTAGCTGTGTCACAGTTCTGCTGGTTAATTTGTGAGCACATCTCGTAGGAACCTTCAAGCTCAAGGTGCAGAGCAAATCGACGTACCTGCTTCGGATCATCAACGCAGCGGTGAACACGCCCATGTTCTTCAAGATCGCCGGCCACAACTTCACCGTCGTGGGGGCTGACGCGAGCTACACGACGCCGTACGAGACCGACGTCGTTGTCGTGGCGCCCGGGCAGACTGTTGACGCGCTCATGGTCGCGGACGCGGCGCCGTCGCGGCGATACTACATGGTGGCCTCCCCTTACAACAGCGCGCGCCCCAGCAACCAGCCGTTCAGAAAAGGTACCGCCACCGCCGTTCTGGAGTACGCCAGCGCGCACAGAAGGACGCGCCGGCCGTTGTTTGCTCGGATGCCACGGTTCAAAGACACGGCGACCGCGCACCGGTTCCTCACGAGCCTGACCGCGCTCGTCCGCCCAGGTCAGCCCACGGTCCCTCTCGCCGTGGACACCCGCATGTTCGTTACTGTCGGGCTGGGCTTCGCGGATTGCCGGCCGGAGCAGACGCGGTGCAAGAACCAGGTGTTCGCGGGCAGCATGAACAACGCCTCCTTCGTTCTCCCCGCCACCATATCCCTCCTGGAGGCGCACTTCCGGAACGTGACCGGCGTCTACACGCGGGACTTCCCCGACAGGCCACTACTGGAGTTCAACTACTCTAGACCGCCGCGCAACATGGACGTCACGACGACCAAGTCGACCAAGGTGAAGACGGTGAGGTACAATGCGACGGTGGAGATGGTGCTGCAGAACACGGCGCTGGTGGCGCGCGAGAGCCACCCGATGCATCTTCACGGTCACAACTTCTTTGTGCTGGCGCAGGGGTTCGGCAACTTCCACCAGGACACCGCTGAGAAGCGGTACAACCTCGTCAACCCGCAGGAGAGGAACACTCTCGCCGTGCCGCCAGGCGGATGGGCCGTCATCCGCTTCGTTGCCAACAACCCTGGTATGGTGATCCATGACGACAGGGGACACACATGCTTGTTTCTGTTTTCTTCAGAAGGGTTACAGAAGAGTTCATATCAATTAATGATAATTTTGAGGGATTTGTTTTATGTGGTTGCAGGGATGTGGATCATGCATTGCCACTTTGACGCTCATCTGCCAATCGGGTTGGCAATGGTGTTCGAGGTGCAGGACGGGCCGACTCAGGATACTGCACTTCCTCCACCACCGGCTGACTTACCCCAATGCTGAGGTTGTTCAAACTTAATTGGATGACCAATCAAGACTTCATGAAAAGTAGCGGTCCATTAATTCCGTAACGTTTTATCTTCAGTTGTCACGGTTAATTAACGATTTGTGGATCGTGCATGTATGTTTATACTTCGAGCACATTTTTACTTAGGAGCATTTTAGAATTCTGCTTTTAGAATATGAATTTGATCATGTTCACGAAAAATTCATAATAGAAATACAATTCCAATTTTGTACTATTTGTAACTAGTAAATATCAATACAATTGCTTGTCACACTTGATCTCTGCCATAGATTCACAGGACGATGTCATGTCAATTAATTCTGTTACACTGCATATGGTGTCTTAAATGATGTATGTGAAGAGCTCTACAAATCCTGCTCTGGGAATAGCCTAATAATAATCAACCCTTATCATGTGACTGTTTTAGATTCTAGGACTCAAGCTTTGGGCCTACAATCTGAATCGTAATTATTATTTATTTTGAGATAATATATTACATTGAGTTTCACTAAACTTTTAGTATACATGCGGAGAGGATAACTATCTTGGTCAGGTCTTGTGCATTTACTTCGCATAAGTTTGTCACGTTAGTGCCAAATTAGTGAACTTTTTTCTAATGCATCGTTATACCCCCTCTTATCACACAGACATATAAGTCCATTTAGGATTGCTGTAAGCCAAATAGTTTTCACTTTCACTATTAACATTTATATAAAAGTTATATATTATGAAAGTGACTTTGTAATGAATCTAGTAATTTAATCATATGTTCTCAATGTATATAAACTTTAACTATTGATAGTTGATTTTAAAGGTGAAAGCCTCTAGACCGAGAGATGCATGGTAAGTTTCGATGATTAATGACAACCATATGACTAGCATGTGTTTTGAAGAAATTATTATTTATTGGTTATGTCACCATATGAAATGTGAAAGGAGACCCCCTCAATTTGCATGGAAATACGGGCCAAAGATTTAGACATGAAAATTAAGGACCTTACTAGTATCAAGTGTCACAAGAAGATGAAGGAAATTTGATTAAGTTCAAGTGTTATAACTTTTAATCTTTGACCGTATTATTAATAGGGGCTCATGAGTTAGTAGTTTGACCAAGAAAAATTTGGTCTTAAAATAGATGCACACATGCTCAAACTCAATGCTGGACATCTCAAAGAAGTCAAGGAAACACTTTGGAATGAAAAAGATTAAAGGAAGAAATCAATACCATGTGACTTGAGCAAAGGCAGCATGACAGAAGGTTCGCATAAACCGACACTATCATTTTTGCACGGAGTGGACTAATTGGAAATTCCAAGTGCTGAATTATCTATACTACCGGATGAAACGGTACTTTGTTTGTGAGCGTCGGTGCAATTTTTGTTGGTCTGGTGACTGACTCAGAGATGATAGAAACTTTGGGGCAAAACCTCTATCAACGCGGGATAATCCGACGCCTTGTACATGGTGTCGGATTTGTGGTCCACCTAGGGTATCCCCGGATGGTAGATTTGAGGTGAGGGAGATCATAGTGACAAGAACCTTGATGGTCACACAAGACACAAGGATTAAACATGTTCAGTCCGCTAAGAGCGTAATACCCTACATCTTATATCAATTGTTGTATTGGATTGATTAAACTCGACGAAGCACAAGGCTATGATGAGTTTCTGTAACACCCTAGGTGTTTAGAACCCTAAGCAAGAAAATCTAAATATAGCATCATGCATAATAACCCATAATCATTAAAACAATGCATCTAATTATGTGTGTGCATATGCATCTGTATAAATATGTATGTGAGATTTGTTCCTTTTATGTTTATAACCTTTCGTGCTCCACTTGTCATAAAAAATGTAGCATAAAAATATACTCATATTTTAGTACCTTACAAAGTATACTTCAAACACCATTTGCAAATTCAAAATTTAACACAAGAAATGACTAGTAATTCAAATCCTATTAGTTTTGAATTTAAAATAACTTTTAAACCCTGGCTCAAATGAAATTTTAGCTCAAACAGAAGTTGTAGATTTTCAAATTCCCTACAACTTTCATGTTCAAAGTTTTTCAAATTTCTATTCAAAATTTTGATAAAATTTAATTTGAATCCCGGCCCTTCTCTCTCTCTCTCCCTCTCTCTTCTCTCCCCTCCCCTGTTCTGTCCCGTCGAGGGGCAGCGGCCGCCGGCCACCTGGCCAACGATGCCTGCCCCAGCAAGCTGCACCAAGGCGTGACCCCCAACGGACCCCGACCAGCCACCGACCAGGTCTGCTACCGGTGATTTGCCGCGCCCCGTATCCCGCCCTTGCCCGATGCGCACGCCACGCGGTCGTCGATTCGTGATGGCCGAGCCACGACGCGCCCTTGCCGCAACCTTGTCCCGGCTGCGCCTCCCTCCGTTGCGTCGCGCCCAGTTCCACCTCCCCTTCCCTGTGCGCCTATAAAAGGGCTGCCCTGCTCACACGCACCCGAGTACCACCACCACCCCGCCATTAGCACCGCCACTCGACCTCGCCATCGAGCCCCACTTTCCACTCCTCCTGCACCCAAATCGAGGCACTAATTAGTGTCGCCCTCGACCTGCTGGTTCTCCCCGACTTCCCCATGCCGCCTCCCTTGTCGAACCACCGCCGCCCATCGCCCGCACCTCACCAGAGCTCCTGCTCACCGCCGGCAGCCCAACTCCGGCAACCCTAGCCCCAACCGAGCACAGCGAAAGGTTTTCCTCGACCTCCTCGTGCTCCCCCACACCTTTCCCTTCGCCGCCGACTAGATCCCTCGCCGGATTTTGGCTAGAAACAGCCCAACCCTACCCAGGGACTACATTGCAATCACCAAGTTTTTTTTAGGGTCATTTCTGCTAGATCCGGTGACCTATCTGCGAGAACTCGAGTATGTTTTGTTTTCAAGAGACTGTTAAATGTAAAATCAATCTAAAATTATAGAAAAATCAGAAAAATACAAACTAAAATTTGTTGTGACCCTCTTGATGAATCCGACTACTTTTACATTGATGGATGACTAGTTACAACCTAAAACTTGATCTAAATTTAATCTTGTTTTAAATAGCCCATAAATTTATCTCTTGATCTAGGATAGTACTGTGAATGATTTTTGGATTGTAAACTAGTCTCTGCTTGTTAAGACTTGTGTAAAAATTTCAAGGCCAGAACATATCTCTACAAGTAGATTTTGTTGGATCTTGTTTTAAGTGCTATTTTGCTAGAGTTATTCGTTTATGATGTTCTACTGATATTTTAGGGTTGAAACTTTTACAGTAGAGTAAACTTGATGCATAAATGCTATCGATAAAGTTTGAAATTTTTTACTTCTGTCTAACTTACTCATATGTTTTTAGTTAAGACAAACTACATTAAATCAAAGTAACTAGTTATTGTACTTAGAAAAATACGAAATTTTAACCAGAAAGTACATTTGAGTAGATTATCATGTTGTAAAAATTTGAGGCACAGAAACTTTATGGAATTACCTATAGAAACAAATCTTGATTAATGTAGATGTAACTTGACTTATTCTCTATGCCCTGTATCTTACACATTAAAATCTAAAAAATTTATAGTAGACTCACTATAAGTTTAGGAGTACTTAATAAAATATGGAGCACCAGTTCTTATATGGTTTGTTCTATATAAATAGATCTTGATCCTAACATTAGCTGTTTAATGTATTTTTCATGATTAATCTGCTAAATAAAAAATGCTGAAAATTTCACAGTGAGTTTGCACCTAAGTAATGTGCTCTGTATAAAAATCTCAACACCAAGAATTTATCTCTACGAGTTGTTTTGTTTTTATCCATGCTTACTTTTGAAAAATGGCCGTTTATGAAATGACAAAACCACTCACTTACTTAATAAAGTTAGTTAATCCAGATACTACTCGATAAATGACTGACCAAGGAAAATAAAATGAAGTGCTTTACAACTTAACTTGAGTTTGGTTGAATTACAACTTTATAGAGAAATAAGTTATTTATCTTGTACCATTAAAACCACTTATGCGTATGCATTCATATAGAATTCACGACTCTCGCCGATGGAACGTACGAGCTGATGCCAGAGTCCGAGAATGAGTAGCGCGAAGCTCAAGTTAATCTAACTGAAGTTACTGAAGACTCGAATCAAAGTTCGAAAGAGCCCACGGCTAGCTTTGCTCAAGAAGGCAACCCTGGAGCTTAACCCCTACTTTTAAACTTATGCAACTTTGATTTATATATGGTATTGTGCATTAAGTTTGTAGGAGTCGATTGAAACCCTAGTTGCATGATCCTAGTACCTATGATATGAACAATAGTTTGTGTTGGTCACTAGATTGCTATGCTAATAGGACGCCGGTAAAAGTTGAGTGATTTCCTATCACTCGAGAGATACAGGAGTTGCTTGTTTTACCTATGTTGGGATCATAAGGTTGACGAACGGGGCTATGTTACAATATTCCTGTTGATGATTGAGGCCTCATCTATTTAGCGAAAATGCTAAGGTTGCGTTGTGTGGTAGTGGTGGTTAAGATTTTAAACGTACTAACCACATGCTGACAATATAGTAATCAGTAAGCTTAAGTACTTGATTGAACCAGTGCATGGACATACCTCCCACCATCTTGATGCCATTCCCATGGGCACATGGTGAGTGCAAGAGCAGCCACGGCCCGATGCCGTACCGTGGTTCGTGGATCTCTGTACTCGAGGACGGTGACCCTGATCCATGAAACGGGAATAAAGGGGGAAAGTTGCATGTGTGATTCTGTGAGTAATCACGTGATGTGTGTTTAGGTTTCCCTTGCAAGGTTAAGAAATTCGATAAGAATCGTCCGTTTCTCGCGGCCATTGAGACTGCTCAACACTTTTACCACACAGAGTAAGAAGAGGAAAAATGATGATGATTAATATGGTTGGATGCTCAATTAATTATTTCCACCATGCGTGATTGGATAGTTGCTTAACTAGAATGGTTAATCAACTAGAATTTGATGCTAAAACTTGAAAGTAAGGACTCACTCTTTTATGCTTTTTGGCAGAAACAACCCTCAGCCAAAAGCCTTGCATGTCTACGAGTCGGCTAAGTATATACCACTAGTCGAGTAAGCCTTGCTGTGTATTAGTATACTCAGCCTTGCTTGTGGCTTTATTTTTAGGTGAGACCTTTGAGGATATGGTTGCTAGTTTGACTTGGCTGTGTACTCTTTCTCCTGGTTGGTCAGTGGAATGGGATGCATCCCCGGCCAACAATGGTAACGCTGAATGATGTCATGTACGGGCTTCACCATGATATCTTGTATTGTCGTTAGAACTATCATTTATTTTCCGCTGCACTATTAAACTTTGAAATTCTTGTTTATGAATATTTTCGAACTTGATTTGTAATAATAATTCCTGTTGAACTCTATGATTCAAAATTTATGGATTGTTGTAATCTTTAGGCTCACCTTCATGTGGGTTGTATGTATGCATTGTTTCCATCGAAATTCCAGTGGTTGCATCAGGATGTTACCTGACAAATTATCGTTTTACTCAGTTTTAAGTGCGTATTAGCCTGGATTGCCTCTATTGTGATGGTTAGTGCACTTAAGCCGGATTAATTTGGGCAGTTCTGCCACAGCTAGCATTAGAGCCGGAATGCATACACCAGAGAGTATAACGAGCCTTAAAAACTTGTTTTCTTAAAACTTGACAACAGAATTGCGTTTGCAAAAATGTGCTGGCTCGTTAAGGATGACGCCTAGTTCATAAAGCTCTAGGGGATTATGGGAAGTAACTTGGTGGCTATCTTAACTATATTATATATAACTAACTTCCAGCATATTACTTTTTATCAAAACTTACTTTTGTGTACAACCAACTTTTAATTTCTTCTACGACGCACTCATCGCTAAGGTAAGAAGGTAAGGATCCTTAGTTAACTAAGAGAGCTTGACCCTCACGTCGGTGACTCGAACCGAACGCTGCCCTCAAGCAGTGGCTTACTTGAGGTGCTGCCAATATACCAACCACTCGTTGATTATACTAGGAGTAAAATATGCTACATGTATGGTGGCTTCGACGTACAAACATCTCGTGAGGTGATTTATACAGGAAGTAAATACATTATTACGGTAACGTATGAAGCACTATCCATGCAATGTTGAACGCATGGATGCTACTTCTATAGTGAGTGGTAATGTATGGGGACGCTTTCATGAGTGCTGGCACGAAAGGTTCTATATATATTCTGTCAATTTTCTGCAGGTTCACTAACCACGATTACGTAACCTAAGAACGGTTAGAAAAATTCGTCTAGTTAATATAAGGAGAGACGTATTATGTATGCCACTGAAATTAACCACGTAAAACCAAAGCTATGTGGCAATTGTTTTGCTTTGTGAGGACGAATAGGACATGCATGCATCATGATCATACATGAAAATTGAATGAAACCTTGTCGTGGATTTATAAGGGAGTAAGTTGCACTAGAGCACGTTTGAGCGCTCACTTAAGGGCTATCTAGAAATATGTCTATTTCTGCCATATCTAGATAGAGGAATTTATTAGGCTTAGGAAATGATCTTATCTGAAGACAAGCTCAGTAAGGAAGTCGCTTCAAATTTTTCTCCCTTTCTGCTGCTAAATTTTGAAAATTGTTGGACTACTACTTAGTGGGCAACACTAGAAACTTCAACACCTTAGTTTTCAGCTTGTTTTGAGCACTCCTGTTACAAATAAATTCTTAGACCTTCTTAGTGAGGTTTTCTGCAGAAGTATTCAACATCAAACTGGTTGCAAACTTACTAAATCAGCTACTGTTCAAGTTTGGTAATCTTTGGCTGAGTAGATTTTCCCTGGTGGTCCAGATACTAGCTCTCTGTTCACTGAAAATCTGGGTAAACAGCAACTTAAAAACTTAAGGATATAACTACCTTAGAGCTTGTTCTAGCCAAAGGGCTGACTAGAAGAATTGCGAACAAATATTTAGGAAGGTTGTGATAAAATTTGGAAGTTTTTGGACATCAACTTCTTATGTTATGACTGTTTAGTACCCTGAGAATAGAATCTGTTCATTTATCTTGTACACAATTTTTCCTATATGTCACCCATTTTATCTTTTGTTCAGATGGCCGACCCTGTTGTCATGGTCGTGGATGAGGACGGATGCGTGCACTCGGAGTGCCTCCACTGGGAGGGTTTTCCCTCCATTTTGTGGGACGTTACGAGTGCCGTGGAATGAGAGTTCGTGGAGATGGGAGTTACTCGGTGCCAAGTGCACATGACTCTCCTTCCACCCCCAGCACACCCAGAGTGTCCAGTCTTGGAGATCAAGGCTATGGGTCGCCGTCTTGCTGACACTTGGGAGACTGCCTCCGTAAGGGCGCTCACCACCTTTTGTGAGCAGCACCCCGTGGAGGTCACCTTGGCTCCCATTGGCTTGTTCCCTGCTGTCCAGGACGATGATCCCATGTGGCTTGACAGGGTGCGGCACATGGACTACCTAGCGGACTTTCACGCTCAGGAGACCATCCTGACCTCTGTGCGGTGCATGAATGCACTCTATTGTCTCTAGGCTCTTTTGAGTCAGGGGCTTGTGTAGGCCACTGAGCTTGCTCAGGCCTACTACATGATGACAGACACAAGGGATGAGCAGATTCAGGGGCTTTTCGAGGATCTTGAGGATAGAGTGCTCATATTTGCCAACTTGAGGGCCAAATATAGGGGCATGACACTATCATGGGTGAGAGGGATGCCATGATTGAGTTCTTGGAGGAGCAGATCCATCATCTCAACAGCGAGTTGGAGGATATCAATGAGCACATTGAGATGCACCATGCACAACAGGCAGCCCAGTATGCCCCACCGGATGCAATGGATATGGATGGTGATGAGGAGCCCCATGAGATGGAGGGTGTCTCTGAGATTGACTACGAGGTTGGAAACCCGCTGCCACTACCACAGGGAACTCACTCCCCTGTGCGCAGCGAGGCGTCCGTCAACGACCTCGACGATTTCTAGATGATAACCTTGGAGGACTTTTGCACATACTCCTCGATAGTTTAGCCTAACTTTTGGCAAGTGTTGTACTAGGTTAACTGAGAGTTGAGTACCTCTTTTGTAATGAGTGCAGCTCGACCGTATGAACACCCTAATCTTGTAGGCCATAGTTATGGACTTGGTGGGTTAGTTGTAAATGCTGGATCTGCTGTTGCAGAAACGTGTCTGAATTTTAATCCATGTTTACTGTGGTAGAACCAACCTGAATTACACCGGCTCAAGTACGCAAATCCTCTCTCTAGGGCTCCAATCATACTTCAAACGGTGTAACCCCTTGGCCTGTCGGGTAACGTCCCGATAAACCACCGAAAGCAGGATCAAACAAGGTACCTCACACGAAGGCGAGTCCAGAGATACAATCGCCATCATATTTTACATCACAGACATTTATATTACAAGAGTTGTCAAAAGTAGTATAAGTTCCAACTGATGGAAATTATTACAAACCAGTTTAAGGTTTCAAGTCTACGGCAGCGGAATTGAAAACGCGACAACTATACACGTCGCCAGTACGGACATCATGCTAAGCCCTGGCATGACATCACTCGGTAGGTTCAGTGTTGGCTGGGGACGGATCCCACTCCACGGACCAACCATCGGGCAGAGAGTAAGGCCATGGCACAGGCAGAGTAGAGTCCTCAGGGGGATTACCTGAATAAAAGTCACAATACAAGACTGAGTATTCTAATACTCAACAAGGCTTCCCCGTTCATGGTATACTTAGCCATGTAACTAGACTTATGAAGGCTTTTCTGGTTATGAATAAAGTTTTCAGCTGAAAAGCAACAAAGAGTAGATCCTTAATTTCAACTTTTAGCTTTCAAGTTCTATGTGATTATCCATTCTAGATAAGCACCTATAGCTATTCAAGCATGGTAGAATCTTTAGCCAAACATCATTTTTGATAACCATAAAGTTGCTCTTGTTACTCTATGTGGCAAAGGGATCAAGCAGTCTCAATCTCCGTGAGAAACGGACGATTCCTGAATCGAATTTTAGCCTTGCAACAGTAAACCTAACTCACACGCTTGGAATATTCAACGATTGTTCCGAAGCAACCATTTGCCTTTCATTCCGACTCGTGGATCAGAGCCACCACAAGTGACTGCAGGACCATAAGCACATCCAATGTGCAGGACGTACGCCTGTAGAGCGACTACACGGCCGTACTCCTGGTTGCCCGGCAACACATATTCCCACACGCTGAAGCGAGTAACAGGAAAAACCAAATACGAGTGGAGGGAGGTATGTCCACTGCTCGGGCCGATTGGTTACTAGGCTTACCGCTTACCATATTTCGCGGCATGTGGCTACTACTTTCAAACGCTTAACCACCGCTACCACACACTGCGACCTTATCAAATTCATCAACACAAACGGGGTATCATCTCAATCATGATACCTCTCACGAATCCCATCCGTCATCCTTATAGTGATTACAGGAATGTAAAAATTGCAACTCCTATATCGCGCGAGTGACAGAAAATCACCCGACTTCTATCAGTCCTATTAGCAGAGCATCTATGCGATAAGGACTCAGGCACAATACATAGGTTCCTAGGATGCAATGCATCTAGGGTTCCATTTCATCTCCTAGACTTAATGCAAGATATAATATATAGGTATAAGATTGCATAATGTAGTAATTTGAAATACTGGGTTATGCACCGGGGCTTGCCTTCGTTGGTGGGGCTAGAGTCAGGGATGTTAGTATTATTATCTTCCAAACTTTGGTTTGGGGCTTCAGATAATCCCTTGGTGACGTTCACTTGGTCTTCGGAAACATCCTCTGCAGACTCCTGGGAGATCTCGTAGGTACCATCTACGGAAGTAGTCGTATCTGCATGCAATGAAACATTACATTCAAAGTGTGCACATAAAACTATTTTACTTCACAATAAAGTTGCAATCCAACACTCATTAAACATATTACTCATATGACAACCATAAAGACCTGAAACTAAACTTGGGATAGAGCTTTAGGTGGACAACTAACTAAAGTCGGCTATTTGTTGAAAATTACAACAGAGCCAATTGGAAATAACAGGGGTTCAGCTGATAGAATTGGTAGAGGAGGGAGCTATCTACACAGTTTTTAGGAAATCTGCTGATTCTGTTTGGAAGAGAAATCGGCAGGAGTGGTCTCTGTATATAAGCAAAAGAGATTAGCCGATTTGAGTTCGCCTGGGGTCAAATTGGCTGATATGGATAGGAACATTAAAGGTACGGTACTTTAAGAATAGAACAAGGAAAGATCTTGCTGATTGGATTATCAGCATGTTTTTGGTCTATTTGATTGGCTGGTGCATTGGCCTTGGCCTTAACTGATTCATGTGCATTAGGTCTAGCTGATTGGATGTCTACTGGTGCTAGCTAATTGGCCAAAGCTGTATCGGCCGTGCCTAACAGAGACTCTTACTGTGCTAACTTGCCGATCTGTGGTGGTGTGTTTCAGCAGGTGCAGCTGATATATCATCTAAATCGGATGTCTAGCTGATCACTGCGCGTATTGGCTTAGCCAATTTGTGTTTTTAGCAACTAATCGATCTGTGAATATCGGCACGCTAGTCGATCAGTGTAGCATGTAACTATCTGATTGCGCATTGGTAAACTACTCGACTCGCGTAGCATGTAACTATCCGATTGCGCATTGGTAAACTAGTCGAGAGTGTGAACATCAGCCAAGCTGATATCTGCGCATGTACTAGATTTGTGAATCGGTACAAGTAGTCGATCAGTGCATTTGCAAACTAGTTGATTAGTGAACATCGGCTGAGCCGATTTGTGTATGTGTACTAGTCGATCGGTGAATCGGCATACTAGTCGATTTAGTGCATCGGCACATTAGTCGGTTTACACATCGGTTAGAACTAGTCGAGTGATGTATCGGCATAGCTAGTTGATTAGTGCAAGTAACTAGCCGATGGTGTATTGGTAGACTAGTCGAACTATGTATCCGTACGGTCTGGGCCTCAGCGTGTTCAGCCGATTGGTGGATCGGCTGTGTAGCCGGTTTCCATCCTTAATGTTCTCCTGTATCTACTGGGGCATATCAGCCGTGTAGTTGATTGTCCTACTCTGTACTAACTGTGCCTAACTGAGATGTGCTTAAGTGTTATCCTAGGTAACTAGGTGCGGTTGCATCGACTTGATTACGTCAGTACAACAATCGAGTGACGTATAGCCGATGAAGTTATCTAAACCGGACCTGCTATAAGAATTAGGTGGAACAGAACACTAATATCGGGCTAGGCTAATGAAACTACAAGCGCGGAACTAGATTAAGGAGGATGTGGCTGATGGGCTTGTGCTGATAGATGTATAGCTAAAAGGGCGTGTGGTGGGTAAGCATACAGTCAATGGGTGTCCTACAGATGTGCAGCCAAAAGGCATGTGGCCGATAGGGATGTGTTTTATGGATGTATAGCTGAGGGGTGTGTGGCCAAATATCTTAGCCGATAAACCGGCCGATAGAAATGTGTTGGTAGAGAGGGGTAACGAAGGAATTTGATACAGAAAGGGGCCCTAAAAGATTGCAAACTAGACAAGGACAAGGTCGTGATAGAAGAGCACGAGCACTCGTGTGAAAGGGTTAACCAAACATCATACATGTCTATCACAAAAATATGAGCTCAGACTGTAAAACGGAAAACATGCTATGCACCAACATATCATTCACTCTTCTACTGGGCAGTCATTTATCAAGTATAGATTAACTTAATTAGCTATACTAAACAACATGTTTAACTGCATAAAATAACTAGGGTTAGTTTGATTGAATCTTCATAATTAGGATTTATAACTAACAACCATTAATCTATAGATAAGTTTGGCATTAAACTTATTATGCTATACAGATTCGACACAGACCAATCTATTCTATACAACCACACTAAGTATATTAACATCACTATTAACTTTGCAAAACCAGTTAATTTATTTCTAAAAGAAATATAGTCACAAGAATAAACAAAACTGAAAACAACCTATCAAATTATATTAATAACTTAATTTTTAGAGAAGATTTATCTATGAAACCTCATGGATATACTATACTACCTTAGATTAACTTCCCAGAATATCTTCATCATTTTACATGAATAGGCTCTAGTATAAATTAATTAACCTTAGAACTAAATCATAGATTCCTAGCTTAAGTTAGATAGTACTACAAATTCTGAAAATTTTATCATAGATTATACTCCACTAGCAGAAATTACTGTAAAAGATTTAACCATAAATTCTAACAAGATCATTCTAGAATAAATATTAGAGATTCAAGCAACCTATCATCAAGGTATTTAAAATCCTTAGCTAGGCTCAACACTAGATCTGCAAATTTTACATAAATCTCTACTTGAGACACACATCCTATGATTCAAATTTCAGCTACAACACATGCATATAACATGAGGTACAAATAAAACACTCATTTCCTAATATTTAACTTAGATCACAATTCAAATACATTCAACTCAAGATCACAACATAAAACTTATAGATTTTGACTTAAGGATTCAAATAAAACTGGTTTTGTATTTTTATGAATTTCCTACAAATTTCTATGGAATTTAGAAGTTCACTGATTTGAAATAGAGAAGGCTCTGGAAATTTTACAGAGAACACCCCAGAACTTTCTAAATCGAAGTAATCAGGTCCCTGGTCGGGGGAAGAGAGGGCAGGACGAAGGCGGCAGCGTTCCGGTGAAAGGGGTCGGCGGCGGCGAGGGGCCAGGGGTGGAGGAGCACAAAGAAGTGGAGATGGACCTCAGGCGGCGTTCGGGTGGAGCTGGGGTGGTCGGAGGCGGGCCGGCCACGGTGCTCTGCTCCTGGCGGCGGCGGCAGTCGGGCTTCGTCACGATGGCGATGTTTCGGCATGCTGGGGGTTGAAGAGGCTCGGTGAGGTGGTCCAGGGGCTTCCTCAAGGTGATGTGGTCCTGCTAGAGTGATCGGCGAGGGGTGGGAGCTGCTGGACGGCTGGGTCGACGGGGAGGCCGAAGCGGCGGCGGAGGAAGGTCGACGGTGAACGTCAGTGGGACGGTCTGGTGAGGGGTTTGCGCCAGGGTGGGGTTGGGGAGCACCGGTAGGGAGTGGAGAAGCTCGGCAGGGGGTCGAGGAGAGCGGGGAGGGGCTGATGATGGCTGCCCACGGCGAACAGGGGCAGCGGCAGCCATGGCACGCAGTGGCGCCACTGGCACGCGGGCAGGGGCTCGGATTGGCTCTAAGAGAAGTGGGGCAGATGCGGAGTGAGGTGAGGCGGCCTGGAACGCAAAGAATTGCAGCGGGGTGGTGGAGGATGGCCGGAACGAGGATCTCCACGGGAGCCCGAAGCGGCAACGGAGGAGCACCTCGACGACGAGCGTCGTTGGGATGGTCCGATGAGGGGTTTGTGTCGGGATGAGGCTGAGGAGCATCAGCAGGTGGTGCAGATGTTCGGTAGGGGTTAACTGGGGTGGGGCGTTGGGCAGGAGGGAGAAGAAGGGAAATGGAACGGCACGGGTTGGACAAGCTCGTGGATAGGAGGACGGAAGCTAAGAGGAAGCGCTCGGCTTGTGCCACGGCGGCGGCGAGCTGTCGGCCGGGCAGGGCACGGCCGAGCCGCAAGACTGCGTGGCAGCCGCGAAGGAAACCAGAGGGGAGAGGCTAAGGCGGTGACCTAGTGCCGGGGCGACGCGTGGAACTGCGGAGAGGCTTGGCACAAGCAAGGCAGAGTGGCGGCACGGCGGTGGCAGGGGTGGCGCTGAGCCCGAAGAGAAGAAGCAGAGGAGGAAGAAAAGGGGGATGAATCCAGGGACTGGTTTGTAAAATACAGAAATCCTAGGGGCTTATCGGTAAACCATAATTTCCCATAAATCTAGGGGTCAATGAGAAAATGATAAAAACAAAAGTTGTAGTACTTTTCAAAAGCTACAACTTTTCTTTAAGGTTCAAATTCAAAAACTCAAAGTATCAGGTGTTATTTTGAACCTTGGACTAAATTCCAAACTATAAAGCTTTCTTATCATCATGAGTGTAAAATTCATAAAGTTCAGGACCTATTTGCAAGTTTCCATGTAATGTCATGATGACTTACATTATTACACTTTAACCCCTAGTAACTTTGAGAGTTACTTGTGTAATTCAATTATTTGCGTAAAAGAGCTCATACTTTTGAATAATTACACTTTGGTCCTTGTTTTCACAAACTTCACTCAATTTCACACAAATCAACACATGCAATTTAAATGAGACTTTTTGGGTAAATTCACATTTCTTTTTTACAGGGGGTAAAGAAAGAAAAATTGTGTTTGCAAAACAACCCTTCACCTACTTGAAGTTACCTCTACCCAAATACATTTTGCAAGAACAACCCTAGTTTTTCCATAATTACAAAAATACCCTTTTTACTTGCATTTAAGTTTTGAAAAGCTTCACATAAACACACACAAGCTTTACACTAGCAAGCATGTATTTCACACTAACAAGTAATGTGCCTAGCTTACAAGTACTTGAACTGTCGCATTTACCTACATTTCTAGGCCATGTGATGAATACCAAAGTTGTCATAAATTTCACTGTGGTAGAACTGCCTGAATTAACTCGACTCAAGTGTACTAACCATCATTCTTAAAGATGAACCGGCTACCATGCACTTCAAGCATACACATAATTTACACGAAGGCAAGTCCAGAGATTACAACATTCCACAGATTTTATATTTACAAGTCGGACATTAGTTATTACAAGTTGAAATCACCACTTGAGTACTTTTAAGTTCAACATAAAACTTCATTCAGAGCATAATAGCAGCGGAAAGAAAAACACGATTATCTAGTGTCGATCTGGATACCACGATGAAGCCTATACATGGCATCACTCGGCAGAGTCATTGCTAGCCGGGGATGGATCCTACTCCACTGTCCAACCAGTCAGCAAAGTACTTGGCCAAGCCAAACCAGATACCATATCTCCGAAAGACATACTTGAAAACATTACCACAAGCAAGGCTAAGTATACTAATACTTAGCAAGGCTTACCCGACTAATGGTATGTAAATACCGACTACTAAGCATGCATGGCTCTAAGGTTCTAGGGTTTTCATTTTGTTGAAAAGCAACAAAGAGTAAGTCCTTAATTTCATATTTCAGCTTTCAAAATATTAGTTCATTTAACTAGTCTAGGTGATCATCTATCTCTAATCAAACATGGTGTAAAACATTTAATCATCCAAAAAGTTTCATCATAGCCATAGTTCCTCGTGTTACTCTATGTGGCAGAAGTATTAAGCAGTCTCAATTATCACGAGAAACGGACGATTTGAATCGAATTTCTTAACCTTGTAAGGGAAACCTAAACACACGTCACGTGGTTACTCATAGAGTCACACGTGCAACTTTTCCCCTTTATTCCCATTTTATGGATCAGGGCCACCGGCCTCGAGTACAAGAGGTCCACGAACCACGGACAACGCCGGGCCATGACCCCTCTTGCACTCACCATTGGGCCCATGGGACAGCGTCAAGACGGTGGAACCTATCCACGCACCAGTTCAATCAGGTACTTAAGCTTACCGATTACCATATTCTCAGCATGTGATTAGTACTTTCAAACGCTACGGCCTTAATATTTTTCTCTACTCGGACGGTGCCTCAACCATGAGTACTTTACGGCAGCCCCGCCCGTTGACCTTATAGTTGCAGCATGCAGTAAAACATTCAACTCCTATAGTTCTCGCGAGTGGCAGGAAACCACTCGACTTTTACTGTACCTATTAGCAGAGCAACTACTCGAATTTCCTGTTCTAGTAGTCATTACATTGGTGCCTAGGATCATGCAGCTTGGGTTCCAATAAACTCCTATGGACTTAAATGCACAGGTAAAAAGGAACAACAGTTGCATAATTTAAATACTGGGATCATGCAGTGGGGCTTGCCCTCTTGTGTAAAACTAATCGGGGCTTCCTCCGAATGTTGGTCGAGGTCTTCAGTGACTGCTGTTAGATTAACCTGAGCTTCGTGCTGCTCACTCTCGGACTCAGGCACCAGATTGTAGATCCCGTTGGCGAGAGTAGTCGAATCTATATGAATGCACAAGTATGAGTGGTTTTACTGGTACAAGATTGCATTATAAAGTAGTCAAAACTTAAGTTAAGTAGTCGAGTACTTCATGCTGAGAATAAACTACTCGTGGAGGTAGTTTTTTAGGTTGAGATTTTTATGTAAAACTACTCGTTACTTTAGAATAAACTCACGGTAACAGTTTCAGCCATTTTTATGCAGCAAGTTAACATGAAAAGTTCTATGGCAGAACCGCCTAAATTATTCCGGCTCAAGTGCGCTAGTCATTACCATACAGGCGATATTAACTCAACGCACTTCAAACGGAACAACCCATTCGTCTGTCAAGTCACCGCCCGATTCGACCACGGTTACACAGGATCGAGGTAGGTTTACCTCGCACGAAGGCGAGTTTTACAATCACACCACAACTTATCAACTTTTAATTTACAGAAATATTAAACATTATTACAATCTATTTCAAACTTAAGTAAATTTATACAGACATTATTTAAAACAACAAGCTAAACAGCTTGTGCAGAGTCACAGCGGAAGAGATTTACATGCGACTACACACGTCACGAAAGTTGACACCACGCTCAGCCCGAAACATAGTGTCATTCCGGAGGGTCATTGCCGGCCGGGGATGGATCCCACTCCACGGACCAGGCAAACGGAACAGAGAATGGCCAGGCTGGACTATCCGTTGGGTTTTCACAGGCCATACCTGAAAATAGACTAGCAAGACTAAGTATGCTATTACTCAGCAAGACTTAACTGAGATTGGGTATACTTAGTCCATAACAAGACCATGAAGGATTGAGAGGCTCTAGTTTTCTTTTTGCTGAAATGCAACAAAGAGTATGATCTAACTTTCATATTTTAGCTTTCAGATTCATGTGGCATTAACCATTCTAGGTAAGCACCTATACTAGACAAGCAAGGTAGATATTAGCATTCATCAGATTATTTCAACAATGGTTTCCGTTCTTACTCTATGTGGCAGAAGGAATAAGTAGTCTCAATCTCCGCAAGAAACGGACGATTCTGAATCAAGTTTCTTAACCTTGCAAGGGTAAATCTAACTCACACGCTTGGAACATCCAATGATCATCCCGAAGCAACCGTTTGCCTTTCATTCCGACTCGTGAATCAGGGCCACCACAAGCGACTGTAGGACCATACGCACATCCAATGTGCAGGACGTACATCTGTAGCACGACTACATGACTGTACTCCTATCCACTATGTGGAGCGTATTTCCACACGTCGGTGCGTGTGCGAAAAACAAAATTACGAGTGGTGGGAGGTATGTCCACTCCTCGGGCCAATTGGTTACTAGGCTTACCGCTTTCCATATTTTGCGGCATGTGGCTAGTACTTTGCTTAATCACAGCTACCACACACTATGACCTTATCAACTTTTGTCAACACAGATGGGGTAACCTTTCAAGTCATGATACTGCACATGACCCCGTCCATCATCCTTATAGTGATTGCAGAAGAGTAAACATTCAACTCCTATATCGCGTGAGTGATCGGAAATCACTCGACTTCTACCGGTCCTATTAGCAGAGCATCTATTCGATAAGGACTCAAACACAATACATAGGTTCCTAAGATTCATCCATCTAGGGTTCCATATCAACTCCTAGACTTAATGCATAATATAGATATATAAGGATAAAACTGTATAAGTGTAGTAATTTAAAATACTGGGTTATGTATCGGGGCTTGCCTTCTTGAGCGGGGTTGGGGTCAGGGATGTCAAAGACTTCTGAACCTTGGTTCGAGGCTTCAGTTAAATTCTCAACGACGTTCACTGGGTCTTCAGAAAACCCTTGCTCATTTTCCGGGACTAGTTCGTAGTCTCCATCGTCGAGTGTTGTTGACTCTACATGATATGCAATGTTTTGAATTAGGTGGTTCTTGAGTTGAGAATTTTATTTCATGATAAAGTTGCAATCTAGCAATGGATAAACACAACTTCATAACACAAGCAATTTGAATTTAACCCTACTATGGGTATCTCAATTCAATTATCATAATTAGTTGAATTAATTGAATTAGGTTAACAAGTTTGATTTTTATTTTGAAATCCACAAAGGCTATGGCCTTGAATTTTTGTGGGTAAGCTTACTTCTAGCAGATAAGCTTACTATGAATTTTTCATAATTTTCTAAAAACAGAAACTAAAGCATTTGGATTAGGTTCAAATTTCAAGTTTAAATTCAAATCTTAGACATGACAGTGCCATAAATTCTTGAAAGATTTACTATGAACTACTCAATTACAGAACATTACGTGGTAAAAAGATCTAAGCATGAAAATCTTAGTAACATGTTTAAATAAATTTTAACCAATTCAATCTTGATTTGCATAAGTTTAAATTAATTCGGGCTAGTGTTCAGTACTATAAGTGAGATTTGCACACAAGCTCACTCATACCCTAAACAGGCTACACACCAAAAATCACAGATAATAGAGCTAGCATGCAAAAGTTATACTTAAGATATGCTTTTGCTAAACTTTAAAATAACTCTAAAAATATTTTGTTTCAAACTGAACTCTGGTAACAAAATTTGTAGAGCTAGACTTCTGGAGTACAACAAAACTGGTTTGGCAATTTTTGGATTTCTCTAAAAATTCCTATGGATTTTCAAAGTTGGCTGATTTGAAATGGGGGGTACTGATTTTTCACAGAAGGGCCCCTAGAAAGATTTAAATCTTTGCAACTGGGTCCTTGGCCGGGCTACACAGGGATGCCGATCGGTGGCGACCAAATTCCGGCGAGGGGAAAGTGGGGGAAAAGGTTCAGGAGCTCACGGCGGTCACAGGGGTGGCCGGTGTTGGGGAAGAGAAGGGCCGAGGCGGCGAGTCGACGGCGAACAGGGGCGGGTGGCGGGATTCCGAGGGGCGGCGATGGCGTTCCGGTGGCCGGAGGGCAAGAGAGTGGTGGGGAAGTAGCTAGGAAGCTTCCTCGCGATGATGCGCTGCTGATGGTATGCTTCGCCGGGCTCAGAGACGGCGAGGCGTTGGGACGGCGACGAGACCGAGCGACGGCGGAGCTCGAGCTCACCGGCGCGGTGGTCCGGTTGATCTAGTGCGGGAGAGCAAAATTGGGCAGGTCTGTGAGCATCAGTGGGTGGTGGCGGTGCTACTGAAGCACTGGATCAAGGGTGGGAGGCTGCGGAGGCGGCTGTCGACGGCGAGCAGGAGCTACGGCGGAGCTCCGGCAAGGCGTCGTGCACGGGAAGAAGGAGGAGAAGCAGAATGGGCGTGCGTGAGTGCAAGAGTGAGTCCGTGGGGAGCTCGGGGATGTACTTGAAGTCGAGGAGGAGGCACGACGAGTGAGAGCAGGTGCTGGCAAGCTCGGCGACGCGCGTGGCGGTTCGGGCGGCGGCAGCGCGACGTGGAGGAGCAGGGAGAGGGCCAGCGCGGGGTGGGGAGCGGCGGGCACGGTGCTGGAGCGGCACGTGGCGCGAAGTAGAGCGGTGCAAGGGTAGTTGGGGCTCAGGAAATCGGCCGGTGAGGGCGGCGGGGTCGGGCGTAGAGAGAAGCAGAGCAGGGGGACTGGAGGTAGATGAAGGAGGACTAGTCTGCAATTTATAAAAAGTGCAGGGATGCCACTATAAAGCCAAGTTAAATTTCAAACCATAGCTCAAATGAAAATGTGCCCAAAAGCAAAAGAGTAGAGCTTAACAAGATCTACAACTTTCCTTTAAGGTCTAGTTTCAAAAGAGTTAAGGATTTGAATCTATTTTAAAACTTGGTAAAGTTTTAAACTTCGGAGAAATCCTACTTAAATTCTACACTTCACTTGAATCCTTAGGGTAGTTTCACTTCTATTTGTGGTTTAAAAGTAAGTTCTTGCCTTTTTGCAAAACAACCTTCACATGTTTTGAGTTTTACCTCCCATTCTCACCCATTTTACACCAAAGGACTTAAATTTTCCAGAATTACAAAAAGATCCTTTTCCCTTTGCATTAAAGTTTTAGCACACACGTACAAAAGATCAAACATACACATTTTATACTAGAATCTAGTGTGTTTTAATCCTAAGTATCTGAATGTCACAGCCTTCCCCCCTAAAAAGAATCTCATCCCGAGATTCTGGAATAGAATGGAATTAGACGATCAGATTTGGGAATTGGCTTGAAGGAAGTCTGGAAAGTTTTGCTGAAGACATGACTCGGTTTCCCATGTCGCTTCTTCTTCAGTGTGATGATTCCACTGAATTTTGAAAATCCTGATGGTTTCTCTTCTAGTACTTCTCTCTTTGGTGTGTAGTGAAAGTGCATCTAGGCCTAATGACCTATTTTGGTGATTAATAACAACCTAAATGAGTATCTAATGTTTCAATTGAGTATAATGAGCAGGGGTCTCTTGTTCTTGATTACTTACTTCATTCTTGTGTTTTTGTTATACTTACCACCATCTAGCATTCTTGCCCGATCTACTTGTGTACTTACTTTGTGCTAGATTGCTTCCGCATTTAGTGTTCCTAACTTGTATTAGAGCCTTTCTATTCAAGTAGATTTTGTATACAAGGTTATTCCTTATCTGAGACCTCCCAGCGGACGTTGGAAGTGCCCAGCGAACACTCCCAGCGGACGGTTCGCCAGGCAGCCTCAGACTGAGTTCTTATGTGCAGGTTTTAAGCAGTGATCGCCTATTCACCCCCTCCTCTAGGCGTACTTTCAAGTGGTATCAGAGCTAGGTTCCTCAAATTTGAGTCTAACAACTCGAGAAGATCATGGCCGGAGAAGATTCACACAAGAATCTTGAGAAGAACAAGGGCAAAGAAGATGAGATGCACAAGGAAGATGATAACGCCAAGTTTGATGTATCCGAAGGCTCCAAGAAGAGTGGAGATCACAAAAAGAAGAGCAAGAGAATAGTGATTGAATCATCCTCATCCTCAACATCAAGTAGTGATGAGGGGTCCATCTACATCAAGAGAATAAAGAAGAAGAAATCGGTTACTTCTAACTACTCTCGCACTCCTTTCAACTATGATAACATGAGTTCCAACAACAATTTTCTTTCCATTTCTCTTGGAAAACCCCACACTTTGATGGAACTAACTACTCTCAATGGAGGACTAACATGAGATGTCACTTGTTTTCTCTTCACCCTAGTCTTTGGGAGATTGTTTGTGTAGGTATTGAGCAGCCGGATAGTGACGATGAAAGCTTTGGACCAACTATGCAACAATTGTTCCACCGCAATGCTCAAGCCACAACCATCCTCCTTTCATCCTTGAGTAGAGAGGAATTTGATAAAGTGGATGGATTGCAAAGTGCAAAGGAGATATGGGATACTCTCAAAGTGGCACATGAAGGCACCAAGACCATTCGGAAAGCAAGAATTGAGATGATTGAAGGAGAACTTGGGAGGTTTGCCATGTTGGATGATGAAACCCCCCAAGAGATGTACACAAGGCTTAAGAAGATGATCAATCAAGTGAGGAGTCTTGGAAACAAGAAGTGGACCGACCATGAAGTGGTCAAGAGGATGATTAGGGCCTTTTCGGTAAGGAACATAACCATAACCTTATGTACCTTGATAAGGGAGAGTCCCAACTACAAGAAGATGACACCGGAAGAAGTACTTGGCAAGATCATCAACCATGAGATGATGGAAAGTGAAGCCAAGTATGTGAAGAGCTTGTCCAAGGGAACCTCAACCTCAAGAGGGCAAGACATTGCCCTCAAGGCAAACAAGAAGGAGAAGAGCAAGAAAGTAGTGCAAGATTCCTCATCAAGTGACAATGATAGCGATAGTTCAAGTCTTGACGATGATGACATGGCTCTTCTCATGAAGAACTTCAGCAAATTGATGAGAAACCACAACTACAAGGGCAACAAGAGGGATGAGAGCTCCAAAAGAAGGACAAAAGGAAATTGCTATAATTGTGGCAAGAATGGGCATTTCATTGCAAATTGCCCATATGAGAAGAAAGAGGACAAGGAAGACAAAAGGAAGGACAATAAGGAGAAGAAGTACTTCAGCAAGGACAAGAAGTTCTTCAAGAAGAAACAAAGTGGTGAAGCACATCTTGGCAAGGAGTGGGACTCCGATGACGAGAGCTCCAACTCGGATGAAGAAGAAGTGGCCACACTCGTTTTCAATAAGACTTCTCTCTTCCCCAACCTCAAGGATGGGAAAACATCACTCACACTTGTCTCATGGCCAAGGGAGGTAAAAGAAAGGTAAAAACCATCCCATGTTCTTCTCCTAAGTACACTACTAGTGATGATGAAAGTACATCTAGTAGCTCTAGTGAAAATGATGATGACATTAATATGATTGCCATGCTCAAGAATCTAGATAAAAATGCTATTGCTAAGTTTAACGAACTCATGGAAGAGTTGAATGAGAATAATGATCTCCTTGAGAAACAAGAGGACTTGCTCATTCTTGAAAAGAAGAGAAACCTTGAACTCAAGGAGCTCATAACCAAGCAAGAAGAAAAATGTAAGGCCTTGGACAAGGAACTTGTGGAAAGCAAGGAGACTAACACTAGTCTCAAGAGTGCAAATGTTGCACTTCAAGATGAACTTGTTTGCTTAAATAAAAGCCTTGAATTGCAATTTGACACTCTCTTGTCCAATGCCTCAACATCTCAACATGACCCATCAATCAACCCCTCCATAGCACAACCATGCCTTAGATGCAAAGATATTGATGTTGATGCTTGTGCTACTAATGTAAAGTTGATTGAAAGCTTGAAAGTCAAGATCACATCCTTAGAAGGTGAGGCACAACAAAAGAAGAAGGATCTTGAGGAGGAAAAACTCAAATATGCAAGAGGTGCATACTTGAACTCAAGACGTCCCAACATCAAGGATGGTATTGGTTTCCAACGTTTGGAAAAGCATAATGCAAGAGTCAAGATCAATGGGCATGAGTTCCCTAAGTTTGTGAAGGAAGCAGCAAGTGGGAAAGTTGTTCCCGGTGCTGGGCACCCGAGAGTGCCTGGTGGACTGTCCGCCAGGACCCAGCGGACAATCCGCCAGGAACCCTCGGGTGGCAGATTTCCGACCTCCCGTCCCACTTTCTCCAATGCATCAAAACTTCCTATTATGCATTTCTATGAGTTTAATGCATCATATGTGATTATGAGGAACAAGTTTGGTAGAGTCTTTGCTAAATATGTTGGGACACACCGCAAGAGTCCAAAGACTTATGTGTGGGTGCCCAAATCACTTGTGACTAATGTGAGAGGACCCAAGCAAATTTGGGTACCTAAAAACAAAGCCTAAACTTGTTTTGCAGGGCTATACCTCCGGTGGATCAAAGTGGATCATTGATAGTGGATGCACCAACCACATGACCGGAGAGAGAAGCATGTTCTCAACTTATGAAGAGAATGACGATCCAACCGACTTAATCTCCTTTGGTGACAATAGCCAAGGAAGAGTATTGGGTTTCGGTAACATTGCTATATCTTCCGAACATTTCATTTCAAAAGTTTTTCTTGTTGAAACCTTGGACTACAACTTGTTATCCGTATCACAACTTTGTAACATGGGCTACAATTGTATATTTACTAATGAGGGTGTGATCGTCTCTAGGAGGAGTGATGGTTCAATTGTGTTTAAGGGTGTATTAAAGGGAAAGCTTTATGTAGTGGACTTCACCAAAGATAAAGCTCAACTTGATACATGCTTAATCTCAAATTCCAACATGGGTTGGTTGTGGCATCGCCGCCTAGCCCATGTTGGTATGAAAAATCTTCACAAGCTCCTAAAAGGTGATCATGTCATAGGACTAACCAATGTTGTGTTTGAGAAAGATAGGCCTTGTGGAGCATGTCAAGCGGGAAAGTAAGTTGGGTCAAGCCATCCCGCCAAGAATATCATGTCAACAAGTAGACCATTAGAACTACTTCATATGGACTTATTTGGTCCTATTGCCTACATAAGCATCGGCGGTAACAAATATGGTTTAGTCATTGTTGATGATTATACATGTTTCACTTGGGTATTCTTTTTGCATGATAAAAGTGAAACACAAGGGGTTCTCAAGAAGTTCCTAAGGAGAGCTCAAAATGAGTTCAACTTAAGAATCAAGAAGATTAGAAGCGACAACGGGAGCGAGTTCAAGAACACTCAAGTGGATGACTACTTGGATGAAGAAGGAATCAAGCATGAGTTCTCCCCTCCCTATGCACCTCAACAAAATAGGGTGGCGGAGAGGAAGAACCGCACGCTCATTGAGATGGCAAGGACAATGCTTGACGAGTACAAGACTTCCGACCGGTTTTGGACGGAAGCGGTCAACACCGCTTGTCACGCCCCGCTGGTTATTTAACCCCGCGACAACAGTGGAAAAAACTGTGCTTTCAATCCGCCTTTTGCCAAGAACCGCCAAAATCCCCAAACAGAGCCAAACGCCGCCGCCACCTCTCCACAGAAATCTTCCCCTTCCAGCCTCCCCGCCCCTCTCCCCGCAGCCCCCGAGCATCTCGTGGCCAGCGAATTGGAGATGGCGCCCAAGAAAGCAGAGATCGAGGGGAAGAAAAAGGAGGCGCAGCCTTCGACCGCGGAGTGGACACACAGTAAGTGCTCCCTCAACCATCTTAAGAACCTAGTTTCCAAGGGGTTGCTACAAGAAAAGAACCTTGTCAACTGGCGCCCCTCTTACCGTGAACCTTTTCCCATGGAAAATGTTGACGAAATCGTCACATTTCTCCATTTTGTAGTGTTGTAATGTGGTACCTTAATGCTGAGTTGTACTTATAACATCCACCTGTAGTCCTTCCGCGTCCTCCACCCGGGCCGAGCCCGAAGAAGAAAGGACGAGCCCGGCGGTCGCCGCCGCTGTCACCATCGCCGTGGCGGGGATCGCGCCACAAGCTGGTGAAACCCCGCTGCCAGCAACGGAGACGCCGCATCAGGCTGTGCGAATGAAGAGAGCCATTAAGAAGAAATCTGTACTGTAAGTCTGCCTCTTGTTGCACAGCAAATGATTTGATCGTTCGACTTATGTGTTGACTAACTTCGACTTCATTAGTGCTGCAAGTGCCGCGGACCTCCAGCTGGCGCCAACTTCGACTACCCCAGTCCCCGGGTCTTTGACCCGGGAGGAATCATCAAATGCTGGGCCAGTCGCCGCTGCGTTAGCCCCCGAGGCATCGGCCCCCAGAGGGTCAGCGCCCGTGGAGCCAGCCCCTGGGACAGACGCGACACTGCCCGACCTGCCGCCTCCCGAGCTCCAACAAGTCGAGGCCGGGGCCAGTGGCGAGAAACAGGTCGAGGCCCCTAGCACCGCTCCAACGGATGGCGCAGGTGAGCATCTGACCGCCCCGGCTAGCTACCGGGATCCGCATGCTGTATGCTGAGGACATTTGTGATTGCAGGTGCGCAGCAGCTGCCTACTGAAGAAGTCGTGGGAGCCTCCGAGAGACCCGCTGAGCTGCTGCTAGCTGGATCAGGTAGTCAGGAAGCCGTCGCCACCGACCTGGCAGATGACCCGCTACTGACGGATGACAATGTAGATATCCTCAAGAAGGCGCATGACTTTACCATGGTAAGACCCGAGAGCATTTTCTGCCAGTGGCTATATCGAGTTGCTAATCTAGCTTTCCCCTTTTTACGCAGAGTGTGATCGCCCACTCCCGGAAGCAGGCAGAGGAATTGAAGACCCTTGCCCGCGACCGTAAGGAACTCGCTGCCCTGAGGAAGCGCCTTGACGACGAGAAGACGGAGAACGTACATCTTGAGAAGGTCAACGCCGAGCTCCAGCAACAACTCGAGGAGCAGAAGAAGGAGCTCGAGGTGCATAAGGAACAGCTCAAGGAGCAGAAGAAGGCTCACCAAGGTAAACCATTGCTTCTCTCGGGTACTTGCGCTGTATGACTCGACCTGGTTTCTGAAAAGCTTTCCACCATAGAGCTTAGGAGAATTTTAATCAGTAAAGAAGAGCTACTTACTGACATGAAGAACCTGCTCTATCGTCGTACAGATGACGTCGAGAGGCTTCAGAAGGTGATCGGTGACACTGAGCAACAGTTCATCGACAGCCTTCAGCGAATCAAGACGCTGGGCGAAGAACTCAAGAGCATCAGGGGGGCCGCCCGGGAGCTGGTGGACGTGGTGGATCCACCAGAAGAAGGCGAAGCAAACCCCCGGCCCCTGCTAGAGCGTCTCCGCGAGGCCCCAAAGAAAGTGATGAAGTTCCTCTCCGAGGCACCTGTCACGTGCGTCAACAATGCCCTCGCAATCATGAAGTCCTTCCTGCCGAGCGTGAAGCTGGAGATATTTGCTCAAGGCATGGCGGCGGACTGCACCGAGGAGCAATTCGATAGATACCTCCTAGAGGCCCAACCTGTATCAGAACTCATAGTGCAAAGTGTAATGTAGGATTAGGGTACTGAAAACAAGTAGTC
Organism: Panicum hallii; assembly: GCF_002211085.1. Classification (NCBI taxonomy): domain Eukaryota; kingdom Viridiplantae; phylum Streptophyta; class Magnoliopsida; order Poales; family Poaceae; genus Panicum; species Panicum hallii. Next base: position 11,562,001 of record NC_038049.1, read on the forward strand.
GCTTCCTTGTATATATATGGTTTCTTTTGATGCCTCTACTTGTGTATGCACCTAGGCTGAATTGGTATCCAGGCTTACAAGGCGTAAGTAGTAGACACTACCCTGGGTGCAATGACCCTGAAGGTAGCCGTAGCTCCATGTAGAAACTTATCTAACAAGTTGTCCACAACCTGAACTCGTGGGTCTAAAACTGTTAGAAAAGAACGCGAGCATCGTCGCGCAATTGCCAGGCTTTAAGGCAAAACTACCCCGAGTGCATCGACTCTAGACGTAGTCGGGGTTGCTCCTCGTAGGAGCGCGCTCCGCAAGTTAGATAGGACCCGGACGGACGGATTGGACTTGCTGGGAGCGAACGCGGGCGTCGCCGCGAGTATGCCGTGTTCTTGGTAGGGACGAGACTACTCTGGGTGCAACCATGCAGGATGTAGTCGAGGCAGCTCTTTGCACGAGTTCATCTGACAAACTGGGAATAAACTAGTCGAACGGGTCCATTATGTTGGGAAAAATGCGACTGCTGTCGCGTGCGACCATCCAAGGTCGCGGCGGTAATCGATATGTGGAGGAGTTAGACAGAGCCGAGGGTTCCGTCAGAAACTGAAGTCAAAAGGATATGAACGTGGCCATAGCCCCCGCAACATCCACGACAAGAAGTCGATTTGTATAAGTGTTTGCACGTGACCATGACCATCGTGCGTGTAAGAAGGAATGTACAACCCAAATCGTGTGGCTCATAGCCTCCAAATTGATTCGAGGGAAAGAAATCTTCTAAGCCCTCGGGGATTCAGCTATCACCGGGCCTCGTCTTAAGGGTAGAACTTGCGCAGGTTCTGAATGTTCCAGGAGTTCGGGGCATCCTGACCCTCAGGATATTGTAGCTGATAAGACCCTGGCCTTGTAACTTGTTTGACGACGAACGGGCCCTCCCACCTTGAGTTGAGCTTGTGTAGGCCAGATTCGTTCTAAATGCGATGCAAGACCAAATCACCAACACTGAATGACCGCTCCCTGACGTTGCGATCATGATATCGCCGAATCCCCTACAGGTACTGGGCTGACTGAACAAGAGCGGTGGAGCGAGCTTCTTCCACAGAATCGAGCTCTAACTGCCTCGCCTCGTCCGCCTTGCCTTCGTTGTACATTTTGACCCTTAGAGACTTCCACATGATATCGGCTGGTAAAATAGCTTCAGATCCATATACGAGGAAGAAATGTGTTTGTCCTGTGGCTTTGGACGGCTGAGTCCGAAGCCCCCAGATGACATGTGGCAGCTTATGCACCCATTTGCCTCCCTTCTTGCTGTTTTCATCATAAAGTCTCTTCTTGAGGCCGTCAATTATCAAGCCGTTCGCCCTTTCGACTTGTCCGTTGGCCCTTGGATGTGCGACCGAGACATATTTAACTTTGATACAAGCATTCTCGCAAAACTCCCAGAACTGGTTTGCCGTGAAGTTTGATCCCAAGTCCATGATGATGGTGTTGGGGAAGCCGAAATGATGCAAAATATCTGAGATGAAGTCGACAACCCGATCTGGCGTGAGCTTGGCTATCGGCCTGTACTCAATACACTTAGTAAACTTGTCGATAGCCACCAGAACGTGGGTGAAACCGCCAGGCGCCGTCGTGAAGGGCTCGATCATGTCGAGGCTCCAACAAGCAAAAGGCCAAGCAAAAGGCTGGAACATGAGTCTGTTTGCCGAAGAATTGACAATTTTGGCACCTGCGCACGAGATCCTCCATGTCGGTCACTGCAGTGGGGCACCAGAAACCGGCCCTGTATGCTTTCCCCACCAGCGTTCTTGAAACCGCATGGTTTCCGCAGACGCCCTCGTGGATCTCCTGCAATATGGCGTAACCATCTTCCTTTGTGACGCACTTCACGAGAACTCCTGACCGAGCGCCACGCCGATAAAGCTTGCCATCGACCAGGACGAAACCCTTGCTCCTTCGCAGGACGCGTGCCGCCTCCGCGCTCTTGGCGTCAATACCCGCTGGTAGCCTTTGATCTCGAATGAAGTCGATAAAAGCCTCTCGCCAGTCCTCCCCCAGCACCATGGATGGCTGCTTGAGCTCCTGGACGAAGACTCCCGGTGGGACCTGAGCATGCGTGGACCCCAGTTTGGACAGGATATCCGCGCCAACATTGTGCTCCCGCAATACATGTTGAACCTCCAAGCCAGAGAAGTTGCTTTCCAACTTGCGTACCTCCTGTACATAAGCATCCATCATCTCCTTGGTGTAGTCCCATTCCTTGTTGACCTGTTGAACAACAAGAAGAGAATCGCCATATACAAGTAGTCGCTTGATCCCTAGTGATATTGCCAAACGAAGCCCGTGAAGCAAGGCTTCATACTCGGCTTCATTGTTGGATACCGCCCACAGGATCTGAAGGACATATTTCAATTGTTCACCTCATGGAGAAATAAGCAGAACACCAGCACTGCCGCCGTCGATCTTGAGGGACCCATCAAAGTACATGGTCCAGTGCTCTGGCTTGTCCACTGGAGCTGGGACTTGATTCTCCCTCCATTCAGCCATGAAGTCGATTAGAGCCTGTGACTTGATTGCAGTGCGTGGCTTGAAGTCGATTGACAAAGCCCCCAGTTCCACTGCCCACTTGGATATGCGCCCCGTGGCATCTTGATTATGAAGAATATCCCCCAACGGGAAATCCGTGATCACAGTAATCTTGTACTCGTCGAAGTAATGGCGTAGCTTTCTTGATGTGATTAAGATTGCATGTAAAAGCTTTTGAACAGCTGGATACCGTACCTTGGATTCGGAGAGGACCTCGCTGACGAAGTAGACAGGCCTCTGCACTCCAAACGCATGGCCTTCCTCACCTCGCTCGACTACAATAGCACTGCTGACAACATGAGTTGTTGCCGTGATGTAAAGTAGTAGATCCTCCCTTGGCAACGGTGCTGTAAGGATCGGAGGTGACTGAAGATGATGTTTCAGATCCTGCAAGGCCCGCTCGGCCTCCTCCGTCCATTGGAACTTATCTTGGCGTTTCAGGAGCTTGAAGAAAGCTAGTCCTCTCTCCCCGAGTTAGGAGATGAACTTGTTCAGGGCCGCCATACAACCTGTTAACTTCTGCACATCCTTGATTGTGGCTGGAGCCTCCATATCAGTGATGGCCGTGATCTTTACAAGGTTGGCTTCGATGCCCCGGTTGCTGACGATGAACCCGAGCAATTTCCCTAAAGGTACTCCAAAAACGCACTTGGTGGGATTGAGTTTCCACCAAAATCTGCGCAGGCTGCTAAATGTTTCCTCCAAATCTGTAATCAAGTCGCTGGATGCCCTGGTCTTGATGATGACATCGTCCACATAAGCTTCAACATTCCGGTGCAACTGATCCACGAAACACATCTAGATCGCACGTTGATAGGTTGCTCCTGCATTCTTCAACCCGAAGGACATTGTTTTGTAGGCATAAGTCCCGTACGGGATGATGAATGCAGTCTTGATTTGGTCCTCCTCCTTAAGCGTGATCTGATGATAACCTGAGTAACAATCAAGAAAACAAAGAAGGACACAACCAGCCATCGAATCGACAACTTGGTCGATGCGCGGCAGCCCAAAATGGTCCTTTGGGCTGTGCTTGTTGAGATTAGTGTAGTCGACACACATTCTCCATTCATTGTTCTTTTTCTTTACAAGAACGGGATTTGCTACCCACTCTGGATGGATTACTTCTTTAATGAATCCAGCCGTGAGAAGTTTAGCGATCTCCCGTTTAATGGCCTCATGCTTATCGTGGGCAAACCTTCGCAGGCGTTGCTTTTTAGGCGTAGCCTTCGGGTGCACATTCAAAGCATGCTCGATCAACTCTCTGGGCACCCCTGGCATATCCGCTGGTTTCCATGCGAATATGTCTTGGTTAGCCCGAAGGAAGCTGACGAGCGCGAGTTCCTATTTGTCACCTAAGCCCGCACCGATGATAGCGGTCTTAGATGAATCTCCCTCCTGAAGCTGGATCGTCTTGAGGGCCACATCATCAGTCGACTGGATGCTCGACTTGCTGGCCTTCTTGGAGGGAATCTCCAGCCCGGACTAGGAAAGCTGCTGCGCGGCCGCGAGTACTTCTCCCGAAGCATCTGGCACGCGAGTAGTCGAAGCATACTGGATCGCCTCCTGATTGCAGTCGTATGACTTCTTTAAGTCGCCACGGAGGGTGAGTACTCCACTGAGTCCTGGCATCTTAAGAAGCAGATAGACGTAATGCGGTACTGCCATGAACTTGGCGAGTGCCGGACGACCCAATATGGCATGGTAAGAAGATTCGAAGTTAGCCACTTCGAATTTGATGAACTCGGTACGATAGTTCTCCTGCGTGCCGATGGTGACTGGGAGGACCACCGTACCAAGCGGGTGTGCCGTGTTACCTGGGATGATGCCATAAAAGGGGGACTTGCTGGGAACCAGCATGTCCTTGAAATCTAGGCCCATTTTCTTCAGAGTGCTGACGAAGATGAGATTGAGCCCACTCCCGCCATCGATGAGGACCTTGGTGAGCTTGACCTCCGCCACCACAGGATCCAGGACCAAGGGGAACTTACCGGGTTCCGAAAAGCTCATCCACTGGTCGCCGCGAGAGAACGAGATGGGGACCTCCGACCAACGGAGTGGTCATTGTGGTAGAACCAACCTTAATTACACCGGCTCAAGTACGCGAGTCCTCTCTGGAGGGCTACCTCGTGCTTCAAACGGTATAATCCTATTGGCCTGTCGGGTAACGTCCCGATAAACCACCGAACGCAGGATCCAACAAGGTACCTCACACGATGGTGAGTCCAGAGATATAAATACCATTACATTTTACACCACAGGCAGATATAATACAAAAATTTTACAAAGTATCAGTAGCTCCCACTAAGGGGAGATTATTACAGAACAGGTTTAAGTTATAAGTCAGGCAGCGGAATTTTAAAGCGTAAACATTGTACACGTCGTTATTACAGATATTATGCTAGCCCTGGCATAATATCACTCGGCGGAATCGGTGTTGGCCGGGGATGGATCCCACTCCACGGACCAACCATCAGGCAAGGGGTAGGGCTATGGCGTAATGAAAGCTGGCTCATCAGGGAGATTACCTGGATTAAATCAACAAAAAGCAAGGCTGAGTATACTAATACTCAGCAAGACTTACCCGGAATTGGGTATACCTTAGCCCATAACTAGACTCATGAACGCTTTTAGCTTTTGGTAGAGTTTTCTGCTGAAAAGCAACAAAGAGTAGATCCTTATTTTCAACTTTTAGCTTTCAGGTTCTAGTGGATTAACCATTCTAGGTAAGCATCTATAACTAGTCAAACATGGTAGAATCTTTAATCAAACATCATCTTTGGTAATCACAAGTTGCTCTTGTTACTCTATGTGGTAAAGGGGGTAAGCAGTCTCAATCATCGTGAGAGGCGGACGATTCCTGAATCGAGATTCAAAACCTTGCAAGGGTAAACCTAACACACACGCTTGGAACACCAAAGGGTAGTTCCTAAGCAACCGTTTGCCTTTCATTCCGACTCGTGGATCAGGGCCACCACAAAGCGACTGCAGGTCATACGCACTTCCAAAGTGCAGGACGTACGTCTGTAGCACGACTACAAAACCCGTACTCCTGGTTGCCCAGCAACACGTATGCCTACACGTCGAACGAAGTAACCAAAAGAAGCAAATACATGTGGTGGGGGGTATGTCCACTCCTCGGGCCGATTGGTTACTAGGCTTACCGCTTACCATATTTCACGGCATGTGGCTAGTACTTTCAAACGCTTAACCACCGCTACCACATACTGCGGCCCTATCCAGTTCAACAACACAGACGGGGTATCATCTCAACCATGATACCGAATAAAACTCCCGTCCGTCATCCTTATAGTGATAGCATGAAAGTAAACATCACAATTCCTATATCGCGCGAGTGACAGGAAATCACTCGACTTCTACCGGTCCTATTAGCATAGCAACTACTCGGACTCAAGTACTATTATTCAATACATTGGTTCCTAGGATTCATGCATCTAGGGTTTCAAACAATTCCTATAAACTTAATGCATAGAATACATAAATAAATATAGAGTGCAGTATAATAAAAATAGTAGGTTATGTCCGGGGCTTGCCTTCACTGGTGGGGTTGGGGTTAGTCAAATTATTTTCTTCCGAACCTTGGTTCGGGGCTTCAGAGAAATCCACGACAAAGTTCCCGGGGTCTTCAGAATAAACTTCTTCTTGTTCTGGAATCAGCTGATAATCCCCGTCAGCGAGAGTGGTCGAGTCTACATGATATGCAAGATGAAGTTTAATGGGTGCATACACTTTTATTTTAATTCACGATAAAGTTGCAATCCAATATAAAGAACATTACATTACGACAATGATCTAACTACACTGCACTGGGCAGTCATTTATCGAGTATTAGTTATTTTATCTAAACCCATTAGACAACGGGTTTGATTACATTTAATTTTCTAACTAATAGCATGGAGCAACAAAGTGGGGTGGTTCCTAATACTTATTTTAAATAACTATAGTTATTTGTTATATTAATTATTCACATGGAACTTAGGTTACTCTTACATTATAGATCAATTATATTATATCCAATTTATTTAACACCTAATCCTTGGTTGGAAACTTAATAACATGCTATAATATTACAGAACAGAACCCTAATATATTTTTCATGATTTTTGAACATTTAAAGGTGTAATTATTGATTATACAAAGGAATCTACACATTATTTTTAATAAAACTTGTACATTAAGGAAATAATACTAGAATACTAGGATAATTATTATTTTTTAATTCTACATGTAAAAAGAAAATTAACCCAACTGGTTTCACTAATTTATCATTTTTCTATAAATTACTATGCATTTCTTAAGCATACAAGTAATTAAACTTAACAATTAAATTTGATTATCAAACATTCAGAAACTGAAGTTGACCCTTTAAGTAAAGTTGTAGATCTTTATCTAAGGATTCCAACAAAATTTAGTTTGCAATTTTATGATTTTTCCTCGAATAGCTATAGCATTTCTAAGTTGACAGCAATATTTACACAAGGGGGTCCTTGGTTACTATTTCTCTGAGTCTAAGGCTATGCACATAACCCCCTGGGTTTCTATTCCTTCTAACCCGAGCTCCTTGGCCGTGAACCAGAGCAGGGCGAGGTGGGAGCGGCCGTGTTCCGGCGACGGTGGTCACCGGCGGCGAGGTCCAAGGGCAGGAGAGGACTCAGGGGCTTACTGTGGTCTTGTTGCACTACTTGTCGAGGACTGGAAGGGCCGGAATAGAAGAGCTCGACGAGGACCCGAGGCGGTGGCGGAGGGGTCACCGCCGACGGCAGTGCTCCGGCGGTGAACGTCGGCAGCAAGCCTGCGCACGAGCTTCAGTGAGACACGGGGAACGTGTACGTGCAACCAATTGAACGAAAATACACTGGATCAGAGGTGACCAACGGAGACAGAGGCGGCGGCGACGAAGAAGAACGCCGGCGAGCGTCGGGGAGGCGCAGTGGTGGACTAGAGAGTCACTGGATGGGTCGGGGAGCTTCACAGGGATGATGTGGTGCTGGCTAGGGTATCGTGGTGGCGTGGAGAGGCTCAGAGCGAGCTGCCCACGGTGAGGCCGAAGGTGGCGGCGGCGGCGCTTCGTCGGAGACGAGGTTCCAGTGGTCGTTGAGCACGAGCAAACAACGGGGAAGCTTGTGCAAGTGTTGATTGAGGCGGAGGGGGTCCGGTGTGGGTTGCCCACGGGCGGCCGTGTGCGGCCGGAGCGGAAGAGGACGGCGGCGGGGGAAAATGTGGCTCAGATGCTCGGAATTGGGTGCTGGGAGTAGCAGAACAGCGTGTAAGTGTTGAAGTGGTGCTGCTGCGCGTGAGAGAGAGGGAATTAAGGCGCGGCAGTGGGCTGTCCACGGCGACGAGGAGGTGGCGGCCGGAGATGGTTCGGGGCGTCGTGGCGCGTGTGCGCAAGACCACCAGGGGAGAGGAAAGAGGTCGGGATTGAGGGGAGATGACGCGTGGATAGGTGTAGCAGCTGGAGGTGGAGCTCGAGGGCCTGCGCCGGCGGTGAGCGGCGGTGGCAGGAGCAGAGAGCAGAGGGGGAAGCGGCGTGCCAGAGGAAGACGAAGCAGGGAGGTGTCAGGGGGACTAGTTTGCAATTCCTAAAAACTTCAGGGGCCTCTCTGTAAACTAAAACTTCTCACTGCTACAAAGGTCAAATGAAAAAGTGTTCAACATGAAAGTTGTAGAGTTTTTCAAACTCTACAATATTGCTTTAGGGCTTAGGTTCAGAAACTCAAAGTCTATAGCTATTTGGATTATATTTTGAAACAAGATGGAATTTAATTTAAATTTATCTTTGCCCACCTAATTTTGATCAAATTTTGGGCATGTTTACAAATTTTCTGACCTATCATGATTACTTGTATTTTTACACCTTAACCCTTAAGTAAATTTGAATTTGACTTTTATATTCCAACCATTTCAAATGTAACCCTTATATTTGTGCTAATTACACATAGACCCTTGGTTTCATACAAAGTTTATTTCTTTTAGGTTTTGACTTACTATTTGTACTTTTCTTCACTATAAATATTTGATCTTGACATTTAAGAGCATTTTTCCACAATTGCATATAAGAACTTATAATATTCATAATTTACAAATATACCCCTAGTTCTCAGTACAACCCTAATACAACACACTAATACCTAGCGTTTATACTTCTAATTACAGGAATATTACAGCCTTCCCCCCTTAAAAAGAATCTCGTCCCGAGATTCCGAAGCTGAGCAGAAGTGAATGATTAGATTTGAGGATTGGCTTGAAGGAAGTCTGGAAAATTCCGTTGAAGATAAGACTCTGTTTCCCAAGTCGCTTCTTCCTCAGTGTGATGATCCCGTAAGATTTTGTACATCTTAACGGCTCTTCTTCTGGTGAGTCATTCCTTGGTATCTAGGATTCGAAGAGGTTGTTCGACGTACGATAAATCGGGTTCAATCTCAATGGCACATGTCTCAACGATTTCCGTGGGTATTTTGACACACTTCTTAAGTTGAGAGACATGGAAGACATCGTGAATAGCCGCCCATTGAGATGGAAGACGAAGTTTGTAAGCCACTGGGCCACAAACACTAAGTATTTCAAAGGGTCCAACATACCGGGGTGCTAATTTCCCTTTTATGCCAAAACGTTGGACACCTTTGGTAGGAGATACTCGGAGATAGACAAAATCTCCTATTTGGAATTGTAGAGGTTTCCAACTCTTATCTGCATAGCTCTTCTGTCTGGACTGAGCGGTTTTAAGATTAGATTGGATAATCTTAACCTTATCTTCGGCTTCAACAACTAAGTCTGGTCCGAAGATTTTGCGTTCACCGGTCTCTGACCAACTCAAAGGAGTTCGACATCTGCGACCATATAACACTTCAAAAGGAGCCATCTGAAGACTAGCTTGATAACTGTTGTTGTAAGCAAATTCAGCTAGAGCAAGGCACTTGTCCCAACTTGTACCATAATGAATAATACAAGCTCGGAGCATGTCTTCAAGGATTTGGTTAACTCGCTCAGTCTGCCCATCAGTCTGGGGATGATACGCAGAGCTTCGAATCAATTTGGTCCCTAGAGCTGATTGCAATTGCTCCCAAAATCGTGCAATGAATTGGGGTCCTCGATCAGAGATGATGGTTTTTGGAACCCCATGTAATCGAACAATTTGTTCCAGATAGACTTCGGCATACCTTTTAGCAGAGTAAGTGGTATGCACAGGAAGAAAATGAGCGGTTTTTGTGAGTCTATCAATGATTACCCATATGGAGTCATGCTTTTGAGATGTGTTGGGAAGACTGACAATGAAATCCATGCTAATGTCTTCCCATTTCCATGAGGGAATGGGTAATGGCTGAAGTGTACCCGAAGCTTTTAAGTGGCTAGCCTTGACTCTCTGGCAAGTGTCACACTCAGATACATATTTGGCAATTTCTCTTCTCATTCTGGTCCACCAAAAATGTTGTCGTAAGTCTTGATACATCTTGGTGCTACCAGGATGAATAGAGAATTTGGACAAATGTGCTTCATCAAGGATTTGCTTACGAAGTGGATGATCTTTAGGTACAACAACGCGATTGTTGAACCATAGAACTCCTTGATGATCAGTGTGAAAACACTTATATTTGGTTTCTCCCTGAGATAGCTTTGATTTGATGATTTTGATACCCTCATCATGTAGTTGCGACATGATGATTCTATCTTTAAGAGTAAACTCAATAGATAGCAGATTCAGATTACCTTGAGGAATGATCTCTAAATTGAGTTTTCTCATCTGATGGCAGAGAGTGTCACTAAAGGTGGATACGGATAAGCAGTGACAATGTGACTTGCGACTAAGTGCATCCGCAACCACATTAGCTTTGCCCGGATGATAGTGTACCTCAAGGTCATAATCTTTAATCAATTCCAACCAACACCTTTGCCTCATATTTAAGTCAGCTTGAGTGAAGATATACTTGAGGCTCTTATGGTCAGTGTAAATATTACACTTAGCACCCATAAGATGATGTCTCCAGATCTTGAGAGCATGGATAACTGCTGCCAATTCAAGATCATGTGTTGGATAATTTTGCTCATGAGTCCGAAGTGCTCGGGATGCATAAGCAATGACCCGGTTGTTTTGCATAAGAACACAACCAAGGCCAATTCCAGAAGCATCACAATAGACATCAAAAGGCTGAGTGTTGTCTGGCTGAGCTAACACGGGAGCAGTTGTGAGAAGCTTTCTCAAGGTATGAAATGCTTCATCACACTTATCATCCCGGCGGAACTTAACTTCTTTCTTAAGCAACTCAGTCATTGGTTTAGCTATCTTGGAGAAGTCTGGAATGAATCGGCGATAATATCCCGCCAATCCAAGAAAACTTCGAATTTGATGGACTGAAGTGGGAGGGTTCCAGTCCATAACCTCCTGGACTTTGGTTGGATCAACCGATATGCCTTCACTGGAAATAGTATGCCCTAAAAATTTCACACTATCCAGCCAGAATTCACACTTCGAGAATTTGGCATAAAGGCGATGATCACGTAGTCGTTGAAGAACGACACGTAAATGATTAGCATGGTCTTCTTTGGTTTTGGAGTATATTAGAATGTCATCAATGAAGACCATGATGAATTTGTCGAGTTCCGGCATGAATGTGGCAGAACCGCTCGAATTATTCCGGCTCAAGTGCGCTATTGATCGCCGTTCAACTGCAATCAACTTAACGCACTTCAAACGGAACAATCCTTTGGTCTGTCGGGTCTCCGCCCGATTCAACCACGGTTCAGCAGGATCGAAGCAGGTTTACCTCGCACGAAGGCGAGTTCACATCACAGAATAGCTCATCAACTTTTTAATTTACAACCATACATACATTATTACAAACCGAGTTCAAAGATAAGTAAATTCATACAAACCATGTTCAAACTGACAAGCGTAACAGCTTGTCTAAACTCACAGCGGAAGGAAAAGTTTTACGCGACTACACACGTCGCGAAGACGGACACCAAGCTTAGCCCAGGGCCTGGTGTCACTCCGGAGGGTCATTGCCGGCCGGGGACGGGTCCCACTCCACGGACCAGCCAAAAGGAACGGACGTTGGCCACACAAGGTTGTCCGTGGGATTCTCAAAGGTTATACCTGAAACAGACATTAGCAAGGCTGAGTATTCTAATACTCAGCAAGGCTTACCCGGGGCTGGGTATACTCAGCCCGTAACTAGACCCATGCAGGCTTTGTAAAGGCTCTGGGTTTATTTTCAGCTGAAAAGTAACAAAGAGTATGAACTATTTTCACGTTTTAGCTTTCATTTTCTAGTTGAGTATTTATTCTAGATTAGCACCTACACTAAGCAAGCAAGGTAGTGATTATCATCCATCAAGATTATCCATCATTAGTTCCACTTTTTACTCAATGTGGTAAAAGGGATAAGCAATCTCAATCTTCGTGAGAGGCGGACGATTCGAATCGAATTTTTAACCTTGCAAGGTAAACCTAACACACACGCTTGGAAGATCCAACGATCGTTCCAAAGCAACCGTTTGCCTTTCATTCCGGGTCGTGGATCAGGTCCACCACAAGCGACTGCAGGACCGTACGCACACCCAATGTGTACAGGACATACGTCTGTAGCGCGACTACAAAACCCGTATTCCTGTCTGCCTTGCAGAACGTACTCCCGCACATTGGTGCGTGTAAACATAACATAAGATCGAGTGGTGGGAGGTATGTCCACTTGCCGGGCCGATTGGTTACTAGGCTTACCGCTTACCATATTTCGCGGCATGTGGCTAGTACTTTCAAACACTTAGCCACCACTACCACATATTTCGACCTTAAGACTTTTATCAAAACAGACAGGGTAAAACCTCAGGTCGTGATACAACACATGACCCTGTCCGTCATCCTTATAGTGTTTGCAGAAATGTAAACATGCAACTCCTATATCGCGCGAGTGACAGGAAATCACTCGACTTCTACCGGTCCTATTAGCGGAGCATCTAACCGATAAGGACTCGGAAGCATTACATTGGATTCCTAGGATCCATGCATCTAGGGTTTCACTTCAATTCCTAGACTTAATGCAAGATATAATATAGATAGACATAGATTGCAGTGTAAATAAAGTAATGGGTTATGTCCGGGGCTTGCCTTCTGAAGTGGGGGTGGGGGCAGGAGAGTCAGAGATTTCCGAACTCGGGTTTGGAACTTCAGTTAGTCCTTCGACGACTTGTGCTGGATCTTCTGAAAAACCTTGGTCTTGTCCTAAGACCAGTTCGTAATCTCCGTCGTCAAGTGTCGTTAAATCTATATGAAATGTAATAAATTAATAAGGTGAAATTTGAATTTAGAAATCCACATTTCAAATATTATAACTCATTCAATTAACACACAAACATGCATAAATAAAGAGGGTTTAGATTTGAAATACTATTTATGGTAAAATTTATTGTAATAAGAACTAAAACATTTAAATTAAATTTGAAAGGAACCAAAATTTGAATTAAAAACTTTTAAATAAAAGATTATAGAAATTTGATTATAAAATATCACATTAGAGACTAATAATGGTGTTAATTTAGAAGAGGTTATATAATAGGTTTAATTAATATTTCAAATTTGAAAGTTCAAATAAGAGAAGTTAAATTTAAATCAAGTTTAAGTTTGCAACTTAACACAAGGTTAGCTAGGGTTTATAGAACATTCATACTACATTTTAGAAAAACAAAAGAACATGAAATAACAAGGTTGAGTGTATTTTACCCCTTAACTTTAGATTCGAAACACAGGTAGAAATATTTTATTTCAAACTAAACTCTATTAACAAAAGTCATAGAGTTTGAAATCTAGTTTCTAACAAAACTAGTTTTGCTATTTTTAGATTTTTCTGTGATTTGTTATGAATTTTACAAGACAGGGAATCACATTCACATGAAATAACAACTGCACAAAAGGGGGGGGGTCTCGGTAAAATTGCAGCGGGGCCCTCAGAGCAAACTCCCTAATTGCAAAAGGGCCCTTGCCGAGCCCGACGCCGGCCGGCCTCTCGGCTCCGACGTGATCTCGCCGACGGCGAGGTCGCCGGCGGGAACAAGCTGCTCAGGCACAGCCTACAGGACCTAAGGAAGAGATTGGGAGGGGTGGTGCTCAACGGGTAGCCACGGGACACAGTCGACGACGATGAGGCGCGGCGGCCGTGGCGGCGCAACGCCGTTCCCGGCGAACGGCCGGCGAACAAGGGGGCATAGCGCGCGCATGAGCACCACTGGGATGTGGGGGAGCGATTCCCTTACATGGATTGGTCGGAGGAGTGGCGAGGCGGGCTGTCGACGGTGGAGCCGAGCTCGGCGGCGCCAATGGAGGGGCGGCTCAGGGTGGAGCAAATCCGGCGAGGGGGAGGGCCGGGGCTGGTCTGGATCGCGACAGGGAGCAAGGGGAGGAGGTGAGGAGACTCCGGGTCAACGGGATTTGGGCGAGGTGTAGTATTTGCGGTGTAAGCCGGTGAGGAATGCGGGCGGCTCCGGTGACACAGGGAAGAAGAAAGGGGAGGAACGGGCCGAGGACAGGGGTTTGGCAAGCAAATTGACGGGGGAAACAAAATGACTTGGAGTTGCCGGCGCTATGGAGCAGAAGAGAGGAAGGGATGAGGCGAGCCAGTGGCAAATGCGGCGGCGGCAGGCACTCCGGCGTGCGGTGCTGGCAGCCGGGGGAGAACGTGGCGCTCAGGTGGGGCGCCAGCAGCAAAGGGTTAGAGCGGTGAGGAGCAGGGGAGCGACACGTGGACGGGGAGAGCAGAAGGTGGCCGGCGGTGAGCAAGGGCGGCGCATTACGCCGGCGGCAGAAGAACAGGGGAGGCAGAGCAGGAGGAAACAGAGGTGCCAGGAGGGAGAAGGGGATGAACTGAACCAGGGTCTGTTTTGCAAATTCAGAGAAAAGCAGGGACTTAACTGAAAAGGACTTACAACTTTTAAACCAATGCTCAAATGAAGATGGTCCAAAAAGCAAAAGTGCATGGTTTTTCAAACTCTACAACTTCTCTTTAAGGTTCATCTACATTTGAGCAATAGTTTTGGAAATAAACTAGACTTAGTAATAATTTCATATTTTATGTAAATCCCTAAGTAAAATTACTTTTGCACATACACCCTATGGTAATTTCACATATATTTTTGCAATTTAACCACAGATACTACTTTTTGCAAAATGACCCTTATACTTTTAAACTTTTCCCTCATCTCCATCCAATTTGCATAAAAGGACCTTTAGTTAATATTAATTACATAAACATCACTTCTTCCATGATATTGCATACATTAAAAACACATTTGCCATATTTTTAACATACAAGCATACCAAGACTTTAATGTGTGACCAAGCTAAATACCTGAGTATCACAGCCTTCCCCCCTAAAAAGAATCTCGTCCCGAGATTCCGAAGCAGGATAGGATAAGAAGATCAAGTTCGAAGATTGGTTTGAAAGAAATTGGAAAAGTTGCGTTGAAGATAAGATTCGGTTTCCCATGTTGCCTCTTCCTCTGTGTGATGGTTCCATTGGATCTTGTACATTTTGGTGGTCTCTCTTCTAGTACTTCTTTCTTTAGTGTCAAGGATTCTGATGGGATGCTCCGGATAAGTCAGATCTGGTTCGATCTCGATAGCTTGGGAATCGATGATCTCAGTGGGGATTTTAACACATTTTCTGAGTTGGGATACATGAAAGATGTTATGGATGGCCGCTAATTGAGGAGGAAGTTGGAGACGGTAAGCTACAGGTCCACAAATTTCAAGGATTTCAAAGGGTCCGATGTATCGAGGAGCAAGTTTCCCTTTTACACCGAATCTTTGAACACCTCGGATAGGAGATACTCGAAGATATACGAAGTCTCCGATGTGAAACTGTAACGGTCTTCTTCGTATATCCGCGTAGCTTTTCTGTCGAGATTGGGCGGCCTTTAGATTGTCTTGGATAAGCTTGACTTTATCCTCTGCCTCCTCAACTAAATCGGGCCCAAAAACTTTACGCTCGCCGGTTTGTGACCAATTCAAAGGAGTTCGACATCGGCGACCGTATAAAGCTTCAAATGGGGCCATCTTAATACTTGTCTGATAGCTGTTATTGTAAGAGAATTCTGCTAATGACAAGTATTTATCCCAATTTTTGTCAAATTGGAGTACACAAGCTCTGAGCATATCTTCCAGAATCTGGTTTACTCGCTCAGTTTGCCCATCTGTCTGAGGATGATAGGCAGAGCTTCGAATTAATTTAGTTCCGAGGGCATCATGAAGCTGCTCCCAAAATCTAGCGACGAATTGCGCTCCACGATCAGAAATGATCATTTTAGGTACTCCATGAAGACGAACAATTTGATCTAAATAGATCTCGGCATACTTCTTGGCAATATACGTAGTATGCACGGGAAGGAAATGTGCAGTCTTGGTTAATCGATCAACGATTACCCAAATAGAGTCATGCCTCCGAGAAGTGTTGGGCAAGCCAACAATAAAGTCCATACTGATATCCTCCCACTTCCACGAGGGAATGGGTAGAGGTTGAAGGATACCAGCAGTCTTCAAATGACTGGCTTTGACTCTTTGGCAGATATCACATTCCGACACATATTTGGCAATTTCTCGCCTCATACGAGTCCACCAAAAGTTCTGTTTCAGATCCTGATACATCTTCGTACTGCCAGGATGTATAGAGAATTTGGACAAGTGGGCCTCGTCCATTATTTGCCTGCGGAGCCTATGGTCCTTGGGTACAACAATACGTTCATTGAACCATAAAACTCCTTTAGGATCAACTCGGAAGCATTTATACTTCCCTTCTCCTTGTTTTATCTTCTGTTTAATGATTTTGATCCCTTTATTACGCTGTTGCGCTAGAACAATACTATCTCTAAGCGTGGCTTCAACCGAAAGATGGTTTAAGTCACCTTGGGAAATGATCTCTAAGTTGAGCTTACTCATTTCCCAACAGAGAGTCTCGTCGAATGCTTTAATGGATAGGCAAGAACAATGTGCTTTGCGACTAAGGGCATCTGCAACGACATTGGCCTTGCCTGGATGATAATGGACCTCCAAATCATAATCTTTGATAAGTTCTAGCCAGCGCCTTTGCCTCATATTCAGATTTGCCTGGGTAAAGATGTACTTGAGGCTTTTATGATCAGTATAAATGTGGCATTTCGTGCCCATCAAATGATGTCTCCAGATCTTTATGGCATGGATTACGGCTGCAAGCTCAAGATCATGAGTAGGGTAGTTTTGTTCATGAACCCTAAGTGCTCGTGATGCATATGCAATTACTCGGTTGTCTTGCATAAGTACACAACCAAGTCCAGTTCCTGATGCATCACAGTAGATGTCAAAAGACTTTGAGACATCAGGTTGAGCTAAGACTGGAGCAGTCGTAAGATGATTTCTGAGAGTATGAAATGCATCTTCGCATTTTTGATCCCAGGAAAATTTTACACCTTTCTTTAGTAGTTCGGTCATAGGTTTGGCTATTCTGGAAAAATCAGGAATAAAACGGCGATAATAGCCAGCTAGACCGAGAAAACTACGAATTTGATGGATGGAGGTTGGGGGTTTCCAATCCATCACTTCTTGTACTTTACTGGGATCGACGGATATTCCGTCACCAGAAATAGTATGGCCCAGGAATTTGACTGTATCTAGCCAAAATTCACATTTAGAGAATTTGGCATACAGGTGGTGGTCTCTTAATCGCTGAAGGATGACATGGAGATGCTTAGCATGATCTTCTGGAGTTTTAGAATAGATCAAGATGTCATCAATGAAGACCACGACAAACTTGTCGAGCTCTTGCATGAAGACGGAATTCATGAGGTACATGAAATAGGCTGGGGCATTAGTGAGACCAAACGACATGACAAGATACTCGTATAGACCATACCAAGTGGAGAAGGCTGTTTTTGGAATATCACTAGGCCGAATCTTAATTTGGTGGTAGCCGGAACGAAGATCTATTTTTGAAAACACCTTGGCTCCGGCTAACTGATCAAAGAGGATATCAATGCGGGGTAGAGGATACTTATTTTTAATGGTCACCGCATTGAGAGGACGGTAATCGACACACAGCCTTAAGCTATTGTCTTTCTTTTTCACAAACAGGGCTGGACAACCCCATGGTGATGCACTTGGACGAATGAAGCCTTTGTCTAAGAGATCTTGGAGTTGGGTTTTTAACTCGGCTAACTCATTAGGAGGCATTCGGTAAGGTCTCTTAGAGATAGGGGCTGTACCAGGTTGGAGTTCTATAATGAACTCGATATCTCTGTCTGGGGGCATTCCGGGTAAGTCATCCGGAAATACATCTGGATATTCACAAACGACTGGAATATTCTCAAGCTTGACCTTAGATGTAGCATAGGTGCAAGAGTTAAAGGATTTTGGTTGTGGAAGATAGAGGATGGTAGGTTCGTGTTCGAGTGAATCTATCTCCACAGTGCGAGAAGAGATATCCAAGGACACATGGTGCTGCGCCATCCAGTTCATTCCTAAAAGGACATCCATTCCCTTTAGGTCTAACAGGAGTAAATCTGCTTTTATCACCTGACTACCCAATAGAAGCGGTACTTTCATACAGATTTGATTTGATAGGGTTTTCCCACCAGGAGTGATTATCTTATAATCTTCTTTAGTAGGGTAAATATCCAATCCTACTTTACTTCCACATTCTTACTGATAAAACTATGGGTAGCACCGGAATCAAAAAGAACAATAGCGGGATGATGGTTAATAGAAAATGTACCCGTCATTATCGGTGCCCCTTCAGGAAGTTCGGAGAGTGTGGTAAGGTTTACCCTCCCTTGACGGACCTGCACCACTTGCTTCTTACCCTTGCCCTTGTAGTTCGGATTAGATGTTTGCCCTTGAAAAGATTTCCTAGGTTGAGGGCAATCCTTGATGAAGTGGGACGGGCTTCCACAATTGAAACAACGATTGTTGTTGTTTCCTGAAGTAGCTGGCGGAAAGCTCGGCCGCAGACCTTGTTGGGGTTGTTGCTGATGTTGTGGCAGTGGTGGTCGGTTGAATTGTGCCTGTTGGGGAGGTCGAGCTACCCATCTGCCAGGCAAATTATTTCGAGGCGGAGCTCGAGGAGCATTACTCGGGACCAACCGATACCTTGGCGGCTGTGAAGTTGCAGGCCCTGTGGGTGCCTTCCGTTTCTTTTCCGCTCTATGAGCGGCAATGCAGTCTTCTTGAGTTATGGCCATGTTGACCAACTCATTGAAATCGCTGGCCTTCACTAAATTCAACCATTCTTTGAGCTTGGTGTTTAGGCCTCGACGGAAGCGATCACATTTGCGGGCATCAGTGTCCGCATGTGATCCCGCATACTGGCACAGGTGATTGAAAACCTGTGCATACTGTGTAACCGTACGGGTACCTTGGGTCAGGCTTAGAAATTCATTGAGCTTCCGCTCAATGGGTCCTGCTGGTATATGATGTGCGCGGAAGGCAGTCCGAAACTCATCACAAATGACACGTGTTCGGCGGGTTGCATTGCATGAAACTGATCCCACCAAAGACGTGCATGGCCTCGGAGTTGCTGGGCTGCGAAGAGCACCTTGTTCTCCTCTGAACATGGAGCTGACAGTAAAGCGAACTTAGACTCGATAGTCCGCAACCAGGCATCTGCGTCCAGAGGCTCATCGGCCTTATGGAATAAAGGAGGCTGGGTGCTGAGAAAGTCCTGATAAGTGGCCGATAGAGGTTCTCCTCGGCCTCGAGGTTGCTGCTGGAAATGGCCCATCTAAGCTTGTACAAGTTGATTTAAAAGCTCGGTTTGCCGAGCCATAACCTCGGCCAAGTTTGGAGGTGGCGGTGGTGGTTGTTGAGAACTACCAGGTTGACCTGCCCGGAATCCTTCCGGGGTTCCACGAGTAGCTCCAACCATCTGAAATAAAGGAGACATCCATTATCAGCCATAATCTTGCTCCAATTTCAGATAATAGGCAATTATCAGATGGAAATGTAATACATATATTCCATTCAATCCATTTGTAACAGATGCACCGATATTGAATAGGATAACCAAAACTCAGGATTTGGATTGCTACATAGATATTAATATCCTTACATCTTACATCCACACACCAAACTGTTACAAACTCTTACCTAAAAGTACATGCCACACATACAACAAGTGGCTTTATAACTAGGTAAACTACACACCACCGAGGTTACTTCCAGCTACAACAAGGAGAGTGATGTGCTAAAAGTCATCAAGGTTTCCCACTGATGACTGGCTACCAGAAGAGGAATGATGAGGACTGATGACAGGGTCTCCATGCTCAGAATCAAGTTCTGAGACTCCTTCAATCTCCTCTGGATCTTCTTCTTCAGCTTCAGGTGCTGCAGGTGCAACGGGAGGAATCGGGGGCTGCTGCAATTCTTCAATCTGAGCTTGAGCATCATCCACTGCAAGGATCAGATCTTGAACTTGTGCCTGTAGAAATTCAATAACAGTATCCCGCTGAGTGATTATGTGATCACTCTCGTTGATCTGATCTTCACGATGATGGATGGTCTCGTTTTGAGTAGCGATTATTCCATTCTTCTCAATTACCACTGCTTGAAGTTGATCTGCCTGGGTGAAGTATCTGGCAGCGTCCCCGTGGAAACTTCGCGCAGCAGTAATCAGATGGCCTATCTCACGGCGTAGCAGCATGTGATAGTGGTATTGCACGCCTGTATAACGCCTCATTCCTTGCACTACTTCTTCTGGTGGACCCTCCAGTCTATGACTTTCAGGAATTGTTCCGAGGTCTCGCTCCACTTCACAGGATCTGTGGTGGCAAACAAACCAATAGGTTGTCCTGCAACTTCCTCGGGGTGTTGACTGCAAAAAGCATAAATGGCTTCTAGGGCCGCTGCTTCAATAGTGTCCACAATTCTATAGCCCATCGTGCTGATCTCAATAGGCTGCCATTGTGAACGAAAAGGATGCTGAGGTATAATCATCCTGACATGGGCCCTATGGATTCCGTCTTCCACATGTTCAACAGTGTCATACTGAGGGGGTTCTGTATAATGGAAAGCCTGCAAAGATTCCCATAGCAAGCGGGGAAAACCCTCCCAGTGAAGGGCATTGGTGTGGAGATGCCCTTCCGGATCCCAGAAAACATTGGAAGGTGCTGCCATCTGCGACCAGGATGCAAATGGTAAAACTTGTTATCTTGTTAGGAGAATACAGATAAACAGATCAAGATAACCAATTCTGTTAACAGCAAAGGCTGGAAATCAGATGGAAAACTAAGATCCCATATAAAATACCCAACTTAAAGCTGTCCTTAGCTCTTCAATTACCCCATTCCAAAAACAAACAACATGTCCATCATATATGAAATTCTTTATTGACAAAAGATGCATGCACGCGCTACTCGCCCTCACAACCAAAACAACTGCCGAATATTTTCGGACTTACGTAGTTAATTCCGGTGGCATAACCATACATCCTCCCTATATAAAACTAGTCGGTAAACCCTACGCATCCTAATAGCGTAAACGAGGTTAGTGTACCTGCAGAAAATACACAGATATATATATCTCATAACCTTTCATGGCAGCACGACATGAAGCGTCCCCAACATTACTGTTCACTATAGAAACAGCATCTGTACAATTACCGCCGTACAGACAACGTTAGCATACGTTATCGAAATAACGTATTCACAGGGGGGTACCGCAAAATGCGGAGGTATGAACAGCGATCGCCATACCCTGCGCCGAACCATATACTCCCAATATAATCAAACCTAAGTTGGTATATTGGTAGCATCTTCAAGTAGGCCACTGCTTGAGAAACAGCGTTCGGTTTCGCATCACCGACGGGAAGGCCAAGCTCCCTCAGTTGGCTGAGGATCCTTACCTTCTTACCTCCGTACGTAGATGTCGTTACAGGAAGTAAGGTTGGATTGTGCAGGAATTTAAGTTTTGACGGAAAGTAGTGCTGCAAGTCAGAACTATCTATACATATATAGATACTATTAGCCACCTGATACTTTCCCATATAAACCCTTAGGGCTTTACGTTCTAATCACCAACCTTAACGGATCCAACGTACTTTATAAATTCATTTGTTGGCAAACTTTTATCCAGAAAACACTTTTTTTAAGAGCTTCTCCGGATGTAAAATAAACCTACAGCTCTGATACCAGCTGTGGCAGAACCGCTCGAATTATTCCGGCTCAAGTGCGCTATTGATCGCCGTTCAACTGCAATCAACTTAACGCACTTCAAACGGAACAA